>NW_015552562.1:1041504-1065367 GCF_001515605.1 Sinocyclocheilus anshuiensis
GAATCAAATGAAATCAGCATTTGCAGTCACTAAATTACAGCCAGATATTTAAAAGTTTGTAGAGAGGCAAGACACAGGACTCAAGAATGATTCAAGAATGCATATTTATGTACTGTATATACTCATTTTTGCAATAACACATAATACAACATCATAAAAAAAAGACCCCCTTTTCCATCAGTTGCTGCATGGACAGAAAGGCTTCAACTCCTGAGAGAGATAAAAAAAAAAGAGAGAGAGAGAGAGAGAGGGGGGGGCTTTTATCATCTTTTTAAGTTTAATTAATGTGCTGGCTAGATTTACTTATTGTAGTCATTATGTCAACAAGGTTTAGCTTAATTAAATCATGGCCACGAATTAAGAACATCGTAATAATCAATAAAACTAGCAATCGGGAATTCATTATTATTTCTTAGCAGTTCTCACGTTGGCTACGTAAACTTTGCATCGTTTTAAGGTTATAAAATAAAACTTAATTGAAAATCGGTAAAGTTACTCACTCTGATTGCTGTCCATGTCGTCCATCTTTAGTGATCCAATTCGGTAGGTGGCGCTGTTACAAAAGAATAGGGTCCTAGAACTGCGGTCCTGAAACTGCAGCCTCCGGTTGTGCAGGAACATGCTATTGATGCGAATGCGTCAGACCGGAAACGCAAGCCCGTGCGAAGATATTTCACTGCGTAACAAAGTTCAAGCTTGGTGAACTCTGGCCTGCGAATTCGCATCACGTGATACCGTGTGTCCAAGGGCAGATCGATACATCACAGAATAACCTCTTATCTGAATTAAAAGAACATACATTTAAAACTGCAGCGCTGCAGGAATGTGGAGTAGATTGTATGTTTTTACATTTTAGATGTATTATAATTTGTTGTGTGTTGAATTTAAGTTTTTAAAAATAGATGCTGCACAGTGTGACGTCATATCACGACCGTTGCAGCATGCGAAACAATTTTGCATGCTTGCTCAAAGTCTAGTCTTACCACGGCTTCAGACGGCAACCGTCTAAAAACCAACATTCTTAGGTAGAAACCATAGACTGTATAAAAACATGGACGTAGTGTCTGTGACATCACCCGTAAGTTCCTGAAGAGCGTTTTTGGCAGAGATTAATATAATTTAAACAGTTGTCATGAAGGGCAAAATTAGCTATATATATACCAAAATAATTTTTTGTACCAGGCTGTAAACATTTTTTTCCGCTGTAAAGTTGGGCATTTTAACATGGGGAGTCTATGGGACTGACTCGTCACTCACATAAACACCCCACACATCCATAAACCCCAAATACAGCCACGCTCAAAACAGGAAGATGCACAATTGGCTTAGAGATTGAGCCAAATTCGTACATTTCCGTCAGATTCAGAACGCCGCGGCTTATTAATCATTCCATCGATGGCAAGATTTTGCAGCACCTTTGCAGGTAATTAATCATTCTGTCAAAAGCCAGGCTTGTTATTCACTGCATGTGCACTTTAAAGGCATATCTACAGCAGGGATTGCTGGCTCAGACACAGCACCGCACTGGCCGTGCACAATAGATACTGGCCAAAGCTCAGCGCTGGGTGTAATTATATACATTCAGAACGGTCTCAAGGGGAACGGCGCTGGATTTTGTGTGGCATGTGCGCTCGGAGGCCTCCGTACTCTGGCAGTGCATGAGGAATTACCCTCTCCGCCCAGCATGGCAGCCACAGATTCTGGTGGCGATGGAGGTCATGTCCTCATGCAGCAGTTTTGACAATGCGTCTGGAGTAAGTTGCTAATTCAGTCGCTCTGCTGGCCCATCTCTCTCTCTCCCTCCCTCTCTCACTGTCCCATCTCTTTTCTTCCCCTCTCTTTTCATCATTTTCTTTCTATCGCACATATATATACACACACTTTAGGTTATGAAACCTTCAGCTGCACAATGCTTCTGCGTAATGCTCCTGTACAGGCTCCAGGAAGAGAGCGAAGCCGGCACACATTTTTAATTTGTCCTGGCATAAGTGTGAGGTTTCGGTGACAGCTTCATTCGGTAGCTGTCATTCCAGTGTATAGGACATACAGACCAGGTTGTCACATTGTAGGTCGCATTTGACTTGAAGAATGTCTCTCATTATGACTCTGGGCTACTGAGGTGTTATTCCTCAGGGGGAATAGACCTGGAAACCTTTGGAATAGAAAGGAATTCCATTTTAATCCATGTTTTGAGAGCATTTGTCAGACACACACTTATACAGCATTTCAAAAACATTTTTCTATCCAGAAATAATGGAGAATAGTATATGGCAACTTATTTGATTTGTTCGTATAATAGAGTGATTCTGTACTGGCAATGATAATAAATGCATATATTACACAATTTGATGGGGACCTAATGGTGCCCTTAATGTAACATGCACCTGTTTCTAGTTCCAGAGTGAATGAAGATCAAAAACTATACTTTGTTTTTATGAATATGGATTGAGCAACACAATTTGTGTGAAAAGGAAGAAGATTAAAGATTATCAACAGTCATATAAAATATATAAAGCAAGACACATGCAGTTTTTTTTAAACTTTCTTTCTAAGAAAATTCAAAATCCAATTATCAGATAAATAAAACAATGTACCACGGTTTCCACTAAATAAATAAATAAATAGTAGCACAACTGTTTTCAACATTGATTATAATTAACAAGTGCTTTCTGAGTTGCAAATCAGCAAATGAAATATGGCTGCTGAAAATTCATCTTTGCCTTTACAGAAACAAACTGCATTTTAAAATACATTAAAATAGTTTATTACTGTTTGTACTGTTTGACATTTATTTGACCAAAAACATAAAAATATATATTTAAAAAAAACATTAAAATAAACCATTTTTAAATAAAAATAAAAAAATAAAATCATAAACCAGTTTTAGATGATGCAACATTGTAAAAATGATTAATGACCTCAAATCGCCTATCATTGCATGTGATGACCTCATGAGTCCACAGTGAAAAAGAGGTATTTAGGAAAGTAGACAAACCGCTGCTTTTGCACAGATGGGGGTCAAATTAAGTGAAGGTTAAGTACTGGTTGTCCCTCCCAGAAGACCTGAACCGTTTGCTCTAATTTCCATTGCTTTATTTTTCCTTTCACTGTAGCAGAGCTCGGCTTATCCTGGGCTCACTTGCTTTCCCGCAGTCATCGTCCAATCAGCACGCTTCACTGGAATGTTCACGAGTCAAAAGGTCAGAGCAGATCTGACATAAAGAGAAGATCTCTGCTGTAGACACCTTAGTGCAGCTCCATTTACTGGGACTAAGCGGCCTTGTTTAACCTTGCATACCAGCAATCGGTTGAGAAACAACGAGAACAGAGCTTAGCTTTAGTCTCCGAAGTGCTACAATCAAACAAGCTCAGTACAAGGTGCTAAATGTAGTACCTCTAATCCAGATGAAATTACTGTTTCTCCCTCAAACTCAGGCCAGGATAATGTATCAGAATGCGATAGTGGCAGAATCCCTCTATCAGAGTTGGACAAAAGTGCTGATTTGTCTGCTCTGTGCCAGAATGGGAATTGCTTGAGATTTGAAGTTCACAGACCTTTGGATTTGTGGGATTTACACCTTGCTTTACATGTATAAATATGTGGGAATACAATGCTGAATGGGAGATTTAGGCCTCAAATGGAAAGTGAAAGTCTCGACAGGCATTCAGTCAGAAAAGAGTCAGCGTAGCAAACTCAACAGACTAGATAAAGAAGAGAACCATCATAGACACATTCAGAGCTGTTTGGAGAAGGGATTACAATTCGCTTCCATTCATCTGTGCATTCAAATCTGAAATTGGGCACCTATTGAGACATTTTTGATATGGACCCCTTAAATCTTTCCATTCCTCATTTGACTTCACTAACCAGCCTTGATTTGAGATCGCAAATTAAATATAAAATAGATTTTTTACTAACAGGTTACAGCACTCCATTATTTTCATTTTACAGTGGGCCATTCAAGCGTCACTAATGGCGCCGCTAATGGCTGCGCAGTGATTTGGTACAAAGTTGAGCTCACTTGATAATAGCTGGTGAAGTCTGGTCAAACGGTTGACATTTAACTGACATTTATTAAGGTGAGTTTCCCAGCATCTCAGGAGATACACCACATATGTCCTAACCAACTGTTTTGCTTGTCTTCTTGACTTAATGCAGGAATGTAGGTCTGAGTTCGCTTTTCATATCTCAAAGGAATGATTTCTACAGTTTAGTAGCATTTTTGTAGCCATTTTAAACACAAGAAAGAGTCATTTAGTTTTACATGACAGTTTTTCACTCTCTCTGATCCTCAGAATTAAAGGGATAGTTCAACCAAAACAGCTGTGAACCCCATTGACTTTAATTGTTCCAAACACTGAGACATTTTTTCAAGATATATTCTTTTGTGTTCCACAGAAGACGTGAATAAAACATGTCATGCATGTTTGGAACGACATGAGTGAGAGTAAATTATGACAGAATAGTTGTAGGCAATATAACCAATAATCTTATTTCACAATAGGAGTAATTTTATTTCATGATAACAATCATTCAGACATAATGCACAGACCCAATATTGATACACATTCACAATTTTTCCCAATTCTTTACGAGCACTTAAATGACATTTATGACATAATTTTTATGTGTCTGACCATTCAATCACAATAAGCCATGAAGAAAACTGAATTCATAATCACATGTTGTCTGAGAAATGGACTTTTGTTTGCGTGCATTGCAGTGCAAGCATCGCAATGAGTTATTTTAATGGCTTATTGCACTCAAAAACTCATTTCAATATCATGCACATACTGCACTTTTTTTTCTCATTCATGCATGTTCTTTTATTGCTCTAATGTACTGATAACTTTAAGCAGTCCTTCAAATATATTTACATATTGTGATATACACAATGTAACAAAATCTCTTTATTGCTCTAATGTGTTAATAACATGTGCCATGAATATATTTATATTGTGATATACAGTACATGATATAGCAAAATCTTCATCGATACACATTTATTACTTATTGATCTTAAAGGGGTGGTTGACTGTTTTTTTTCTAGGCTTGATTGTGTTTATGGGGTGCAGTCTAACATGTGTTAATGCTTCGTTTAAAAAAAAAACGCATTATTTTTCACATAATTTACCTTTATTCCACACCACTCTGTCCCTTCTCTGAGAAACGGGCTGATTTTTCCTGTTTTTCTTTAAGCCCCGCCCTCAGAAATAGGCGATGGGCTCTGATTGGTTAGCTAGCCCAGTGTGTTGTGATTGGCTAAACCGCCTCTAGTGGTCTAAACGTTCCGCCCCTCATCTCAGTGGCATGTGCTCCGGTTGTATTGTAAACAACGGCGTCGTTAATATCGCTTATCAGTTTGAGCCCGATTGAGACGCAGAGGATATTATTGAAGAGGATCGTGCAGAATCTGTGCAAGCACGGCTTTTAATGGTAGGCCTATGTTTTTTGTTAGCTATATTGAGATGCACCTGTAATTGGAACAGTTCATTGTTGGAGCTGAGCTGAATGAGCAAGAGAGAGAGAGAGAGAGAGAGAGAGAGAGATGCAGAGTGTGTGCAGAGTCCGTTTGCATTGAACTTTCAGCTTCGTAACTTTGCAGATATTGTTTATGCTCAAACAGCAACATTACACACTAACTAATGTTAAAAAAGTGAAATCGCAATCAACCACCCCTTTTTAATAACTTTTTAATATCACACACATCCATGCTTTCTTCTCATTAATTAATTTATTTTATTGCTTTGATGTGTTAATAACTGTATAAAGTGCCACATATTGAGATACACATGATGTACACAAGCATCTCTATCAATACACATTATCACTTTAATCAGGTTATTTTAATATTGTACCTATAAGTCTATATGTAAATGACCTCTCTTTTGATTGGTTAATAACATTTTTTTTTTTTTTTGGTAATACATTACGCCTATACACTCATTTATTTAACAATTTAAGACATAAAAATATTCATGTAAACAATCTACCAAACCTGCAACTTTAAAGATTGTGTTCATTTAATTCAGCTATAAAGGGTCACGTTGAGATGTATCCATCTGATCTGAATCTGAAGCTCAAAGTTCACCAAACTTGAACTTTGCAATGCTGCGAAATGCAAGATGAGTTTGTGTTTCCCATCTGCAGCATTTGTATGTGTATGCCTGGAAGTGAATGAAATACCTACATAAAGCTCTTTTTTCCAAATGACCAATAAAAACCCAGTTTTCTCACACATATAACAATAATATAAAAAAATGGAAAGACAAAAGCCTGTCTATGCGCATTTAGGAGCATGCACGGGTTTCCCATGTGCATTTTGTGATATATTGCTGCTGGCCCAGAAGCAGCATGCTGTGCTCTCCCATATGAATGAACTAATGAAGAAAATGGAGCAAAGAGGAGCTTCCAGATACATCAGCTTTCCTCGATCCAGTGTTTCTAATCTCCCTAGCATTGCTTTCATAGAAGCCACTAAACCACCACAGCGCCGAGGTCTCAGCTGCAGCAGGCTTCCCTCTCCATCCTGCTCAATGACAAACCATCTGGCAGCAGCCGAGCATTTTTAATGGCTTCATTATAGGATGGGAATATTTCAGCTGCAGAAGCTCCGACGGCGGGGCCGCTCCACTCGCCATAAAACAAACCGGCGATAACTCACGCCGCTTGTCGTTATGCTAATCGTAAAGGCCAGGTAAAACCAGGAAAAGTAATTGTATACGACTTTGCCCCGTGCATTATAACTCTGACCGTCATCGCAGCCCTTAAAGAGAGAAAGACTATGTGCTATTAGTCATAACTCTATTTAGTCCGCGTCCCATTTACAGGCTTTACATATCTGAGTGTTTACATATCCAAATGTTTATCCAGCGTGTCATGTGTGCAGTCTCAGCCTCTAGTGCCAGGCCACGGAAAAAAAAGCTTCAAGCAAAGAGCACAAATACAAATACGGACGCAAATACGATGCACCATCTGGCCAGGGTGGTGATATCCCTGATTCATTTGTTTCAGAGTGACTGGGCATACATTTCGATGCAACAAGCCAGTCGTTAACATTGGCGATTTTTACTCTGAATATGTCGGCGACAGCACAGGAATACATTACTCTTGCTGGAACACTCCAGGAGGCGAGTTCGGTACAGTGTGACAGCACGCTCAGACACATGATACAGATAGAGAGAGAGAGTACATAGGGAGGGGAGCGATACAGCTATTCCCAGCATTAAGCCGAGGGCTTTTAATTGGAATGTGCCCTGGAAAGCCCTGAGGGTGAGTGATGAATGAATGAGATGGCTCAGGTCTCCCCATTACGGGTTGAGTCAGCACTACTTTAGCTGCATGAAAACACTTAATGGCTCATAAACTTGCAGGCCGGCTGAATTTCCCATTGGCTTTGTTCTATGATGCTGAAGAGCGATATCTCGTCCTGCCAGCATTCGGCCAAAGCTCTTGTTGTGCTGGAACGCCAGGATTGTTTTATTTTATCACTTTCATTTTCCTGTTTTTATATGCTTCTCTCTCTGAGGACAGTTATTTATCATGGGCCCTGCTGAGAGGGAAAAGCACAACAAAGCACAAACTCAGAGATGGGGAATGATTTATCGCCTCTAGCGCTGCTCTACTTTTTCCTAGCTGGAGCTGAATACAGAAAAATTCACCCCTCCGTTGCTGCCGTGTGAGACTCAGGCCCCCCGCAGGACCCCAAAGCGATACCATTGGTTGAAGTTTTTGGGTATTCTATTCATGCCTGATCGGAAAGCTGACAACCTCACTTGATGATAAGCATATGAAAATACACCAAGATCATATATGAGACACTTTACTGAAGCAAAACATGGTCAAATATTTATCTTTCTTATTTTTCAGTTAGCATGCTATTGCTAACCACATTCTATCATTCATTTGCTATGGTTAGCATGTTATCATTTAGCATAAATGATGGCCGTCGAATGCTTGAATCTGATTGGCTGACAAATGTTTTAAGGTGTGCAATTATTTTCAGGGAAACAGACAGCAAACGTAGTTCCAGGCAGCTCTTGACCGCATTACATGTCCATATCACTTCGCCAAATGATTTAAGTTATTTCAAAGGTCTTACAACACATTTTCATTTCAATAATAACATGTACAAACCAAAGCAAAATATGAAAACAAAGTTTGCTTAAACATCTTAAACGATGTATTAGTTCTAAATGGTAATAAATCAGATGTTTTGGTTCAACAAAGAGGTGTGCCCCAAGGTTCAATATTAGGACCACTTCCTTTTCGATTTATGTTAATGATTTACTGTTAATTTTCAATAATTGTAAAGTTCAACTTTATGCTGATGAAACCGTCATATATGTATCTAATTCTGATATTTTACAAATTCAGTTATCTCTTCAGTATGATTTTAATATTTTACAAGATTGGCTTTTGGATAATAAATTAGTACTTAACAAAACCAAGTCTTATATTATGATTTTTGGTTCTAGACAGAAATTAAAATCTAAAATGTATTCTTGCGTTATATCATGTAAAGAAGACGGTACTACTTTGCATAAAGTTGATACTATTAAATACCTTGGAGTATGGTTTGATTCAGAATTTTCCTTTAAATCACATATTAATCATATTCTACGTAAATCCTGTTTAACAGTTTTTTTTTAACACCCTTTAATATTGTTCGGTACTGACTAATTATGACAGTATTTACATAAGCAGACAGAAAGTGCTGATGATATTTCTGATTAGGCATTACAAACAGCTACCCTTTCAGGTCCAAACGCCATCGCATTCCGCAAGAAGATCGAATCTTGCATTACACCGGCATTTGCTCCCTCACCAGTACCATTATGTGTCGATTTCACGATCTATCTAATGCTAAACAAATGAGAGTGGAGGGGGGCTGTCCATACAGCTGCTGCTGTGCATGTGCCAGGGAGGATCCCCAGTTAATTACTCCACTAATGAACAAGCGACAGATCGTCTTATACGTCACCTGCCATGAGACTAGACTGGCTAATTTGTCTAAGGGCTGGCCATCTCATCCAGTCATGCACTGCATCTGTTAGTTGACCACCCATGTGACCAGCTGCATTCCTGCACAACCAAAACTGCCCCGTGGAGAACGAGGACTGTCCTCCGGTAAAAAATAGTCAGCGCAGTGTCATCATGGCAGTGGGAAAGAGGTCTTACAGTGGAGACGATTCCAGTAAATTACTAACTTTGCAGCTCACGGCAAAGCCACTGGAAGTCCTCGGCACACTGTACATTCAAAGCACAGCATTCTGCATGATTCAGCTGTTTGCACAATGTCGCCTGTAGATATCCATGCCATTGTGCTCTTTGGATGCTTCAACAGCCACAGACTGTGAGGAAAATGTGGGGAAATGTATTGAAAGGCTAAAAGGCTGAGATGTTGCTTTTTATCATTTTTGTAGTAGGAAGTAGAATTACAGATGAGTGTTATGTTGCAGCTGACATGATATGCAAAGATGAAACCTCTAAACGAATCCTCTTGGTTTTTAAAAATCAGTTCCCTCTACATATGTCTAACCTTGAGCCTAGTGAGCAGCCTTGCTGTCTGCATAGAGTGATTGCATGTGACACACTACATACAGTATGCAAGTGCTCCATGTGTCAAATAAACAGCGCTCTGCATATGAAACACACAGGAGACCTGAGTCAGGCTACAAGAGGAATGACACAATACTTCAATAAGCATAAATATAAATGGCACACACAAATGCTGGGTAAAATATTATGTTTTTAATTAGATTATTGTTTTTTAAAATAATTTTCTGTGTTGAGTGAAATATTAAACGTATTACACTATATTTATTAAAAACAATATATTTATTTTATAAATTAACATTTCTCTGGCCCCATGCTCCATCCTGGATTACATAACCACTATTTGAAAATATTTTAAAATGCAATTTATTCCTGTGATCAAAGCTGAATTTTCAGCATCATTACTCCAGTCTTCAGTGTCACATGATCCTTCAGAAATCATTCTAATATGCCGATTTGCCAGTCATTTCCTATTATCATGAATATATAATTTTATTTAAATTTTTTTTTGTGGTATCCGTGCATACTTTTTTTCAGGATTCTTTGATGAATAGAAAGTTCAAAAGATTTAATGCTTTCTTGCTGAATATTTTTTAAATAAATAAATAAATATCTTATTTATCCCAAAGTTTCAAACAGTAGTGTATTTTTACTTTTTGAAACAGCCTTCATTGACTAACTTTATCTGTGTAAATGTAGTTCCTTTCAGTTCAACTCAGTGTGTGCTTAGCATCGTTCCCATGATACAGTACATTCAAAATTGCCATAAAGGGATATGACATACAGGAAATTCACTACATGCAAAGTACTTGAACCAAACTTCAAAACGTTTGTCCTATTCAAATATGGATGATTTACACAGCTTTACTGATCAAATAATAAACATTTTTAAGAGAATTAGTGCTTTAACACAATACTACCTCAACGTTTGTGCATTTAGACATTTTTTCTTAGGTCACACTTTTTATGCCTCAGATATTCAATTATACAGTATAAGTATACTTTGAATGGTCCTTTAAAATTCATGCTGGTTTTCTTCAACTTCGAGATGGGGACGAGCTGGTTGGCTCTTTTCTACAGGGTAACGAAAGCATCCATCAAAACAGCTGTGACCACTGTGAAGTCCCACATTACATACAGTAAGTCTGCCACTGTGTGCATGTCATGTGTGAAATACAGAGGGCATGTTGTTATTTTTAATCTTTGTATACAGCACCATGGGGTGTCTGAACCAGCTGCAGATATCCCATTGGCTGAGAAATCGTCTTCTGCCCGCAATGATAAAAATCACGATTGTGAAAAGAACTCGTGCAAAACCCGCTCCCCTGCTATTTTATCTCTTCGATTCCCATTTTTCTCTCTTCCCTTTCTCCCTCGAGGCCAACTCTCACTTAGCTCTTTCCTAACCGTTATTCTGTCTAATATAATGAATCTAGATAATAACCTTCGCAACAGAAAGAGGGCATGAAAGATTCATTTGAATGCTAAAATAAAAACCGTTCTTCATAAGTTAACAATAGCCAGTTTCAATAGAAAGGAAATCACATCTTGTGCTTTCTTTGCACTAAACCTAATGTCTCCACGGCTGCCCAGTCTGTTGTTTCTCAACATTTAATTCCAAGTCACATTGTGCCCTTGAAAAAAGCTCATCATCATTAGTCTAGAGCTGCATTTACTCAACACACACTTGCTCATTTGGTTCACTCAGAGCTAATGGTGCCTTCAGTGTCACGCCACTCAATCAAAGTCCTGGTCTCTAGGCCTCTCTTTCAACGTGGCATCACACATTTGTGCGAATGCCACGGAGCTGTAATTCAAATTGATTCTCTGAATATGACAAATGGTCTTTTAGTAGCTCGGCTAAGATCATTGACTGTAATATTTCTTAGAGCACATCAAAGCACAGTTTTAATAGAGATGAATCGAAGCGGAGATCTAAAAGAGAAATCTCCATTGCAGACCTCGAATATAAACCGCCACAGGCACAAACATCTACAGTGCCAGTGTTGGCCTACCACTGAGGCAGCTAATAGGAATAAACCCAACTGACATTTAATGGGTGTTTATTTTGGAGGGAAACTCTGTTCTAAAGGCTGCCGAGCCACTTGTGAAGGTGGCTGGGATGCCTTGTGTATGCTAAATGATGTCTAAGTCTCATGTGGTCCGCTAAAGAGTCATCAGAGTTGTTTTGCATTCTGCTTCAGAAGTACTAAACAACTCAAAATACTGGAACCATAGCAACCAGCTACCTTAGACTTTTGCCACCTTATTCCATCTGCTCTGTAATTTGCTGTAAATGATCGTCTGATGCCGAACTCTTGTGCACAAACACAAAAAACTGACCTGCACTACCACAAATATTCTCAAATGGCGGCATGTGACATTAACATTTACTGTGGACTGTAATTAAATTAAAAGCTTTTACGTGCTTTAGCAGGCTACTTTGATTTACTTCGGTGGGTGAAAAGAGTTGCATGGAAATAAATACTATAATCGAGAGAGTAGTGGATTGGGATGAAACTTCAGTGTCATCTGAACAGATTTGGAGAAATGTAGCATTCCATCACTTGCTCACCAATGGATCCTCTGCAGTGAATGGGTGCCGTCAGAATGAGAGTCCAAACAGCTGATAAAAACATCACAATAGTCGCAAGAGAGATCCATGTGACTCATCAATTAACATCTTGTGAAGTGAAAATCTGCTTGTTTGTAAGAAACAAATCCATCATTAAGACATTTTAGCTTTAAAGGTGACATATCATGAAAATCTGACTTTTCCAGGTTTTAAGTGCTATAATCAGGTCCCTGGTGCATCTACCAACCAAGGAAACGTGAAAAAGATTAACCCAATCACTTTGTTTAGGTAAGCCTTTTTCTGCAAGCGTCTGAGAAAACGAGCGCGTCTGATTTCGCTCCCTTGGTGATGTGGCAAAGGGATCTCATTATAATATCACCGCCCCTTAATCTGTAAATTTGCACCCACGGCGCCATCATTTTGATTTCACAAGCGACAACGGTGTACCAGCGAACACTGTTTAGAGTCCCAGCCTCAGAGGATACAAGAGAGCAGTGGATTTATTGATGTATTTAGGCTACTTTATATTGCTGTTGCCACACAGATCTAAAATAAACAAGCAATTTATTTCCCAGCTGTTGGTGCATTTAAAGACACAGGCCCGAAAAACAGCTTGTTTCTGCTTCCACTCAAAATAGGCATTTTCAAAATGATATAATAAATGATCTGTGGAGTATTTTGAGCTGAAACTTCACAGACACATTCTGGGGACACCAGAGACTTATATTACATATTGTGAAAAGGGGCATAATATGTCACCTTTAAAACATTGCTTCAGGCCAAAACACCTGAAAAGTGCTCTGTCCATAATAACACTACCTCCAGTGAAAAAGTGCATCCCCTGTTGTCCCCTCACATCAAAATCCACCAATATATTTCTTTAGAACTGTTTTGGACTGTTTTCGCTTATAAACGGTGCTTAATCTGTGCATATTTCTCTCCTGATTCAGACCAAATTACTTTTTTTCCCTAGAGAAAGCAATATTATTGATATAGGATTAGTAACAGTTTGAAGCTAAAATTTTATTATAAACATGCAGCTTTTCACATCACAAGATGTTAACTGATGGACTGGAGTGGTGTGGATTACTTGTGGATTATTGTGATGCTTTTATCAGCTGTTTGGACTCTCATTCTGACGGCACCCATTCACTGCACAGGATCCATTGGTGAGCAAGTGATTGCAATGCTACATTTCTCCAAATCTGTTCAGATGAAGAAACAAACTCATCTACATCTTGGATGGCTTGAGGGTAAGTACATTTTCAACAGATTTTCATTTTTGTGTGAACTGTTCCTTTAAGAGGCTTCTGAAAACTACTAAACTGCACTTATGTTTTCAACAGTTTATATTTTAGAGCTTTATTTACAATCATTTTTAATCAAACTGTATTTGTAACATTTTCTGACACTACTGTATATAAAAATAAGCAAGAGCCATACGGGAACCTGGGTTTTTAAATAAAACCATTAAACTCCAGTCTGGTGTGTTATTTATAGATTTAAACATAATCTGAAACAGACAGTTTCACTGTGCATGCAAAATATGTACTTTGACTTTAAAATGTCCAATGTAAAAAATAAAACCAATTCCCTTGGGTTGAAGCATGTAAAAAAACACTTACCATACTGGACAGGACATGCATTTAAAACATTAACGAATAAACAAAGCTGCTAAATCTAATTGTGTAGGAACATTTCTAAAGCATTTGGTTCAGAGAATAACAATTAGTTATTTGCACAGCTTAGTCTTCATCCAGCAGAGGTCGGTGGTTTAAGTAATTATGTTTATATCAATCAAATATTTGTAGTACAGCCAGTCCAGTGGATAAGATTCCTCTTTGATCAAAGAACAATTTCAGCCCTGTGTTCAGTTCCCAAACTCAATTCCCCATTCAATCACGAAAAGAAACAAGCCTTTTAAAGCGGTCTGCACTGAAAGTTCTTCTTCTTCTTGGTGTATTAAACTTGAATCACAAAAATGCCTCACTTTTATTGGGTAAAGTCAGTTTTATGAGGATGTGCAAATACGTGTGACCTCAAAGCATTTCTTTCCTGATGAAGCTAAATATAACAGTAGCATTGCGAGACAAAATAAAATATTCCCACTAAAGTCACCTAGATTTATTTGAGAAATTAAACATTTACCCTTTAGCCAGACGTTTATACACACACCAAGCTCACTTTTACCTCACACACTGTACTGTACACACAAACACAATGAACTGTCATACACACCATGCATCATGCAGGTCCAGATTATCCTTTCATTGCAGATTATCTTTACTTAATCTGACAGTAAACAAAAGTTATGCAATAATTTCACTCTCCTCATATATATCTTATGGCTGCTGGCATAAATAAAACATCATATGTAAGATGATTCTGAATGTCTGCACATTATGTAAATTACATGTTTTGATTATATCTAAGCCATGTCTCTGTGCCACAGACGTTTTCTGTGACGCTTCTGAATTATTTATCCATGGATTCATTTATTTTGCACTTTTTCATGAAATGTTCTTCAAGCATTTGCATAATACACACTCAGATATGTAAATAAAATAGTTGCTAAATAGTACAGAATTGTTTACATGTACAATTCCCTATCATGATACATAAACGAATTCCATTATATATATACACTGGGGAAATGAAACCTAATAGTGATGCATTACAATGGCTCAGTAAAAAGTAATTTATCAGGGCAAATGTAATACTATATAACCTTACAGAACAATTACTAGCAATGCTGTTTCGTTGTTTCATTATATGATTACAAATTAGACCTTAATATTATTATTATATGCAGAAGAACAAACAGCAGAGAAACACAGTCTTTCATTAAATTAACTACGTTAGAAAAAAACTTGATGACTTTAGTTAATGAACAGTTTTTTTTTTTTTTTTTTTTATACAAAAAAATGTTTGATTTATTTTTAGCTCTAACTTTCAATTCTTGCATTATTCCACATGGACATTTTTATTTCTCCCTTTTCAATATTTTATGTTGACTTTATTTACAATGAAACTCTCTCTGAGGCCTGAAGCCACACATATATGTGTCACTCAACACTGTTTGCAACCCATTCCGCTTTCATTCTAAAATGGTTTCTATATTGCTTTGAGGATATTTGTAGTTCAGAGGCACAAACTGCTGATGAGGTTGCAGAAGATAAACCTGCAAACAGCATGGCTCATTGATTATGTCACCGTTACGTGAATGAGAGACGCTGTTCACTCACCAGGAGCGTGACTGATTAACACATGGAAATTTATGTTGGAGGCTGATGTTACATCTTTATTTTCACATATTAGAGAAGATGCCGCAGTGCACATCAACGGCGGTGGAGATCTAAGTGATGCTTAAGCACTCGGCTGCCTCTTCAGTATTTTCTAATTAAAGGCAGTGCAGGCTTTAGCAGAGCATAGCAATAAATCACCCGTTCTCAGGTGCATTGCCCATGTGGTGGCATTTTACTGTCAGTTAAAATGACTGTGCCTCCCCTCAATATTTCTGTGCAGAAATACCTCACCTCAAAGTGAAAAAATAGATAGCTAACTTCAGATGCGCAAATTAGGCCCTACATTAGGCTTTCCCCTTGACCACTTCAAGTATAAAAGTCAAAGACCAAACCACACCAAAGTTCAAGTCCAGTGACTTTGGGTGCAACATTTTTACATTGTCTTGAATTCCATTGTAAGGCATGAATGTAACTACAGTATGGGCTACAGATGATTTGGCCTTCAATTTCTTATCGGTATAAATATAATCTACACATTTGTAACCTGCAAGCTAACTTTCACCAAATCATTGTTCTAATTATAACTACAGCAGGTTAATGCTGTTGACTTGAAAATGCAACAAAATTCAAAGCCTTGAAAATTGTACAAACACCATTACCTTACACAACAAAAGCCAGCTTTCATTCAGATGAAAAAAAAACCACACAATAGATTATCCATGAACAACTGATTTCACTAAAAATACGAATTCAAACAGGTATTCATTCACACCAAGCAAACAAATAGCGATGCTTTTCATGTGATGTAGTGGCTTAGAAATTGTGTTTTTAGACATTTGGGAAAAATACTAATACTATACTCTTGGTATAAATTTGTGGTCTTCAGGCCTAGGGTTCTATACACCTTTTTTTTATTTTATTTGTATATTTCTAGAACTTCTACATGCATTACTATGCACTTACAAATTGCATAAATAATGTTAAGACATTAATGAGTATTTTCACTAGTTAGCTCACCTTAGTAGATTTGTGTTGGATGTCTTCAATATGGAAAACAGAATGGAACATATGGACATTTTGTTCATAAACATCATACTTTTACGCTTATTTCAGTTAATCTCATATAAAGCGAGCTAAGCTAGTAACACTGACAGTCTTGTAAACATGGCTAAAGGCACAAAAAGCTGAGCAAGAGTGAGTCATTTACGCTGGAACCGCTCCGATTGATTCAGATCGGGGCTTCGGAGCGCGTCTCGTGAATCTTTTTTTTTTTTTCCCCTGATTTCTTTCTTTTTATTACACAGTAGAAAACATCAAACCATCAAGGCAATACAGTTATAAAAACAAGATTTAATTATTTATTTGTGAGTCGGACTGGCCTTGTAGCAGCTGTTCCTGAGTAACTGGTTTTGTCGTTTATCATCAAACCATCAGAGCTCGACTTTGCAGAAGATTTGACTGATGGATCAAGACGACGAATGCAGCACGTACAGTAAACATATTAGCGATATGGTGACATTTTCAGAAATGCATATGGATTTGTTTATGTTCCTAATATTGCACTCGTCTTGGACACCATGATGCATAACTCTAATAACACTAAAGCAAACGCTATATTACTAGAAATGCGCTACAGCACGAGAATATGTTTCGGTGGACCACCCCAATGATATCAATGTTAGAGCCCCAGTGTTTACAGACTACTCTGAAATTAGCCTACAAATTGTGCTTATAGTTTTCTCTGCTCATTAAGCTGGGATAGTGTTTTATTACTGAAAAATGACACGCTTCACCTTTAATATGCAAGCTTAAAAAGAATAAAAATGCAATCAGGTAGAACAAAAATACAGCATAATGCACCCGAGCATGAGGTGAAGACAGAACCCCGCAAAAAAATTTAGATTGCAAAGTTTTTACTGTCACATAAATTAACTTTAATGGAACGTTAATGAGATGCACGAGCAGAATGCATTAACAAAATCAATCTCTTTGTAATTTAACAAAGGTCCCACTCCCAGGTCAGGTAAAGGCATAAAACTGTTGCAGCAGCCACACATGGGTTCATGGCATGCTGCTGTGTGCTGAAATTGAGGTTGTTCTTAGCCATTGATTTAGTTTAATGTCCTAAAAAAAACATTAATGAACCACAACAAAGCATTTGGGCTGATCTTGAGTCAGTAAGATGCAGTGTTTGCAACATTATTTGGAGGCATGTTTTCTTATAACAGGCCCTTGTTGGCATCATTTGAAGTTTTTCTTGAGTCAATACTTATGAATATTAGTCAAAATGGATTCTTGTTTTGATGCCTGATGTCTCCAACTATTAAAATAGTTGCCCAAGATAAACATTTGCTGTCATCTCCAGTGGTTTTTAATGAAAACTGATGTGGCATGTGCACATTAAAATTCAACATAAAACAGCATTGTTGCTTTACTAATCTGACATATTTCTGAGTGAAGCAGAATATTGAATGAAGGAGAATATTGAATGAAAAATGAATGGGAAATTTAAAAGTTAAAAGTATCTAAATACACATAGAACCAAGAAAATGTCATAATTTCGTAAATTTCTTGCTTTAAGAAAATATATATTTTAAACTAAGCTCTTTTTTTTTTACCCCATTAGCAATGTTTTTGTTTTTCTAAAATGAAAGCATACACATCACTAAATTTTGATGTTAAATTAAAGATTTATTCTTGAATATAAACATTTATTTTTGCTTTGGAATAACATGAACTAATGAATTGTTTATAATTAGACTGTTAACATGCAGTAAGAAAGTTTAAAGTACATTTCATGTTGACTTTAAGGTCATGAATATGTAAAGAACCTGAAATGCCAGTTTATTAATAATTTTAAGGGTGACTGTCCCGTAATAAAACAGTATCTCAGCAGCATTGAAAAATGACACTTTCTTAAAATCTAATTTGCTCACACAGTCACAGGACGTAAATTGTAATTTTATTGATAAGCGGGGACGGGGACAGGAGACACTTCTTTATCTGAATTGTACCGGGGAATGTTCTTATCTGCTCTGGGCTCCACACAGATGGCTATAAGGTGACTGACATGAATACTAATAACTTACTACTCTTCATAATGCATAATGAGTGAGCAGTCTTGAGTGAAGTGTCTAAAGCTGACAAGGATCCGCTTGTTTTTTTTTCTCAAAGAAGTGCACTTTGTGCAAAGTGGCTTGTATGTTCCATTAGCAAAATATCAGCTGATCTTCTAATACTCTTCACTTCTCTCACTGCATCCTCACAGACTTGACATTTCTCAGGATCGATATAAGTGCCACACAGAGTGGATCATCATATTACATGAAGAGCCACTACTCAGTTGGAACTATATGGCATAGAGTCTGGCTTAAAAATAGCATTTTTGTCTTTTTGTATAAAAATATACAGCAAAATATGTACAAGAAGATAGGTTTACTTGATAAGCAAAATGTCATGTAAAAGTTTATTTCCCAGAAAAAAAAAATAGAATCAACATTATTTTATTTCCGAAATGGAAGCGTAAATGCCACTTAATTTTAAATGTTGAGTTTTGTTCGATTTACACTTTAAACAAGAAAAAACTTTTGTTAGTGGTTTCAGAATAATACACAATAAATACATAAAAAAAATGTTGGAAAAAAAGCAAAAAAGACATTCTCTGAAAATTAGTATTTGCTTAGGCTTATAGGCCTATTTATTATTATAAATGGTCATCATTAGTAAAAATGTCATAAATAAAAGGTTTTGTAATATGCTTAATTTCTTTTTTCTTGTACCTTTTATTTCTTAATTATCCATCAATATTATCCATTTGTCGTTGAAAACGACTGAAGCCTGAAAATGTGAACACCCTTTGACTAAGCAGTAACTATGACAGACACTAATTTACAGAATTTCACTTGAGGCTAATCGTATGGTTGATTCAATCCATCCAATGTGTTGTAGTTGACTCTGGAACTAACTCTTCATTAGATCAGGAGAGAGAGGCAGTGGCTTAAAAAAGCCTTGACACTCAATAGACAAGTGCCAGAGAGAAATCTAATTAGATTTATTTAAAGCTGAGATGTGTCCCTCCCCACACTCCCTCTAAACACAAACACATACAGGCACAGAGACATACATACATTTAAATGTAATGTAAATCTCCTCCATTAGGCCAGAGCACTCCCAGAGCACATTATAGGGTCATATGCAAACCTACATCAAAGCATATTTTGCTCTTTGCATGACATCAGTGCTCAAAAATGCTGATTCTGATCAATAAACCATCCATCATTATCAGTGAAGTCTCTTTCAGTTATGTGAAATAAGATATGGACTTTCATATATTCATTCAGATTTAGTAAATATTTTCTTAGCGGGTGAAAAAAAAGTTCTAAGTGCTAATGTTTCCTTTGTTGTGAAAATATATTTCAAAATGTTCTCTGAACATTCAAAATATCCAGTTTTTAAAATGTCTTTTTAAACATTTTTTTCTTAGTAATGCAAACACTAAGGGAACATTCCATTTGTATCATTTTGAAAACATCGTTACTTTTAAATATTCTCTGAAAGAAAGTAGTAACATTTAGATGAACATCAAACTAAAATGTTTTAGAAAAAATCTTCCATAAACTATGTACACTACTGTGCAAAACTCTCAGGCCATTAGTGTTTTCACCAACACCAACTCTAAATATCACTTTACATTTCCAAACATCACTTTTGCCATTAATTGTAATAATCCAGTGAAATTTTTGTCTGACAACAGCCAGTGCTCCACACAGAGATCTGATCTGATCATCATCAGTCTGTCTGGAATGACATGAAGAAACAAAACAAACTGAGACAGACTCAATCCAGAAGAACTGTGGCAATGTCTCCAAGATGCTTCAAGAAACCTACCTGCAAAGCTACAGTACTGTTCAAAGTTTTAGCCACTTGTGTAAAAATGCTTTAGGTAAATGATGATGCTGTCAAAAATAATTTCATAAATAGATGCTATTTATCAGTTAACTTCTATTAACTAAACCAAACCAATATTTGGTGTGAGCATCCTTTGCGTTTAAAGGGGTCATATGATGCGATATCAATTTTTCCTTTCTCTTTGGAGTGTTACAAGCTCTTGGTGCATAAAGAAGATCTGTAAATTCACAAAGACTAGTCTCAAGTCCAAAGAGATATTCTTTATAAAAGTTAAGAGTCAACCACGCCTACCTAAAACGGCTCGTTCCGGTACGCAACGCAACGTGTAAAAAGACAGTATAAGTCATTATAATCCATAATTATGTCCCCACTGGATGCAACAAATGCCTCGTTTGTAATGGGTTTTAATGTTTTTGTCTCGTCGCGCCGGGACACGGCATCACAGTATGGTAAGGGGCGTAACATTTCCGTCACACGCTTGAGGTATTCGGCCAATCACAACACACTGGATAGCTGGCCAATCAGAGCACACCTCGCTTTTCAGACCGATGAGCTTTGTAAAAATCGACGTGTTTCAGAAAGGCGGGGCATAGAGGAGAAACAATAATGTACAGTATGTGGAAAATAATGTGGGTTTTTTTTATCTTAAACCGCATAAACACATTGCATTACACCAAATACACAAAATAATGTTCTTTTTAGCAATGTCATATGACCCCTTTAAAGCAGCTTTTGCCCTCGGTGCACTTGCACATAGTTTTTCAGGGAGCTTTGCAGGAAGGTTTCTTCAAGGAAGAAGACGTTGCAACAGTTCTTCTGGATTCAGTCTGTCTCAGTTTGTTCTGTTTCTTCATGTAATTGCAGATGGACTGGATAATGGTGTGGCGCACACAGCACTTGTGCATACAAAATCTCACTGGATTATTACAATGAATGGCAAAAGGAATGTTTTAAACCATTTTTTATTGTTGGTGAAAAAACTAATAGCCTAAGACTTTTGCACAGTACTGTATATATAATGATTTTGTGCTAATGTTTTGAGAACATTATGACTTTGAATGAATGTTCTATTAATGTTACTGACAGAACTGGATGAATGTTTGTTTACTTTCTATCTTTGAGAAAACCCCGCCAGAGCATTAACCAAAGGTCTGAAAACGTTTTCTGTTAGCTGGGCTCTTATTATTTTAGACTAACATAAACCAATATTGCAGCCCAAGGAAATGATTGTTGAACATGATGCTCTTTCATGGCAGACATAATGGAGGTCTTAGTTTTGTTAAAAGTATTCATTTTCTCATTTCCCCCCCCTTCAATCGTTGGCATATAGTAAAAGAAAAAAGTTACTACTTAATGCAGATCAGTGGTTCTTAACATTTTTGAACAAAACATTCCCGTCCCCCATGCAGTATACAATAATTTTGTGTGTTTTTTTTCTTTGCTGTATTTATAAACTTATATTGATATACTTTTGTAGCATTTTAGATTACAGTTTGGTTATTTTAATAATAATAAATAATCATTTATTATTTTAAGTCACTCTGAAGCCCCTTGGTTGATAACTACTAATGTAGATAGCAAAGCTCACATAATTCAGCTCAAAAGCCTCCACTTACTCTCTATATAAAATTATTTCAGTCTAGGAAAGAAAACATCAAAGAATCTCATTTGTGGTTTTTCTTTCCTGAAGGATCCAGTGTGTGATTCAATCCACAGTTGTTAAGCTTTGCCAATCTGATTGGAAGCAATATTGCCTCTTTTTTTTGGCAGATGAGGATGCTGACTTTGATTGTATTTTGCAGTATTCTGCATGACAGATGACGCCAACAAAGGCCTTGCTGTGCACTGGTGTTGAAAACATTTACTTGAGTAAGGACTGTGGCCATGATCTCAAGTTTTACCCAACTATACTACGTCTGTAAAGCAGCACCGTCAGGCTGACAAACTGGTATGCTGTAAAGCACAGATTCTTTGGACTATTTTAACATTGTGGGAGCAGTGGTCACTTGTTCTCAGCTCCTGAGCCAAAACAGATGTACAGTAATTGAGCAGGAACAGTGGTCACTTGTTCTCAGTTCCTGAGCCAAAACAGATGTACAGTAATTGGGCAGGAATGGTTGAAATGTCCAGTAATTAAATGTGAAGTGTGTAACCAGCTGGGACATTTGCTGACCTCTGTCTCCTAGACTCCGGCTAGTGTTCACTGTCCTGAATGTGCTTTGAATTTAGGATTTGCACCTGCTCGAGTAAGTAATGGTATTCTATGCAGATAGAAATCCTTTTGTTGAACCCATGGTCAAGTTATATCGGAAAAGAACATTATGTAAATGAATGGATTTGTGAGTGCATAACACGTAATGCGCCTCAAATGCAAAGCGGTTTTGTTTGTGCAGAGGAAACACGTATAAAGTTAGGTGGGAAAACACTCAGCAGAGAGCAGTGGAGATGCGTTTAACACAACCTATCAGCTTTTCCCTTGGCTGTCTAATCTTTCCCGATGAAGTGAGGATCCTGGAAGGCAAGGAACCAACATTTTCCCCCTGGGTTGCTGTCGTAATCTTTCACTATCCATTGGTCCATGGTTATACAAGCACAAAATTACATCTCTAAGACTGGCCAGTTGCAGGAGTCCCTTATTTGATAGCATTCCTGTAGGGTAAAACTGAAAGGGAGGAACTCGATTACGAGGAGAAGCCTTTGCTGTGAATCTCCTCAGTGCATTCAGCGCTCTTTTTGATGAGATTATTGTCGTAATCTTGACTGGCAGTCTTCAGCTGACCTGGTAACTTGGTCACTTTCTATAAGTTACACACTGTATTGGCCCAAAAATGTCAGAAACTGCTTCAGTGCGAATCCAGATATGAAGTCAGTGGAGTGAAATATATGCTCAACTACTGAGCAGTGTGGGACATTGTGGTCATTAACTGTCAGTGTTATTTAAGTATTGTTTACTAAATTGTTTACCATTTTTAATAGTACTTTTGCTATTATAATGTGGTATTATAGAATTTATTAATATTTTTAATGTCTTTAATTTATTAATATTTTAACTTATTTTAAAATTCAGTTTTCATTTTAATTTAAGTTTTAGTAATTTTTTATGTGCTTTTGTCATTTTTATTTGATTTTATGTTTTATTTCATTTAGTTTTTTGGCTTTTATATTTCTGTAAAGCTTTGAATTTGAGTAATTTTAGTACTTCACCTTAAGATAATTTATTTAAATGAGTTAAACTTCTGATTCTTTTAAAATGTTCATCTAAAATTGATATTGTTAATCAATATTAGGTATGTCAGTATTAGATATTGATATTATCAATATTAAACTAATTTTAGCTTATATTTGTCTGTCATTTTTATTAGATTTTTTTATTTCGTTTTTTTTCTTTAATTTTAATTTTAGCACTTCACCTTAAGCTTATTCATTTGAGTTAAAACTTCTAGCCTAATCTTTTATATTTTTTAACTAATTGAAAACTAATATCAACAAATTGATATTATTAAACAATATTAGATATCAATATTAGATATTAATATTATCGAAATGATCAACATTAGGTATAAATATATAGCTATT
>NW_015552562.1:1065418-1079586 GCF_001515605.1 Sinocyclocheilus anshuiensis
TTGTCATAGTAATTTTATTTGTATTTCATTAAGTGTATATATATATATATATATATATATATATATATTTGTCCCTGTTATGTCTAACGCTCACTTGAATTTGTTGACATGATGTTTTGGTGCCTTGAAAGCCTGTCTGACACTTCTCTCAGAGGAATCTTCATACACAAACCCTGTCTAAGTCGCTGAATAAGTAGACAGCGAGGCAGCTGTCTTCAGTTTGGGACACAGCCGCTGACAGGTGCTCCGCTTACAGTCAGTTTGAGTTTATTTTTCATGTGATGCAGAACACACAGACCTGTTATGCAGTCCATTCACAGACACTCAGTGACCAACTCAGTGACCATTGCTTTCCACACACAAAAAACAATATGACACTTTTATAATAAATGACACAACCACAGATTTCATTAATCGTTTATGAAACGTATTACAAGGCCACTGCTGCCATTGGCATATGCAACTGTGTGTCAGAGTCAATGCATGACATTGGGAGTGTTTTGCATTGACTCACTTGGGAATGTCCTGCAGCCCACTTTTTGCCATCAGCCAGTTTAGGTGCCATGACCAGGAGGGCAGAACAATGCCTTATTATTTATAGTCACATCTAATCCACACTCTCTGCCACAGTAAATTTTGCCTGATTTGGCCTATGCGTGGTGGATTTTGCTACATTTTTTTGATCAAATCAGTTTTGACACTACATTTTGAATCCCTTTAAGCAGGCTTAATTTTTATCTATAACAGATGTGTGCATGCATGCATAATGTATGCCTGTTGAAAGGACAGCGTATGTCCCCTGCTCATTTCAATAAATATTACAGTTTGCTCTACATTATTTGTGCAGCGACTGATGCTAGCTATAATGTCATGAATTTTACATCTGTATCAGAATCAGAATCAGAATCAGAATTAGCTTTATTCGCCAGGTGTGCAAACCCGTGAACAATTCATTTGCTCACGGAAGAGCAAATATACCAGAGAATATACTGTACCATGTATATGCAGTTTCCCCACTACGGTAGATCAAACAACCTGCTTGTTTGTCTTTTACTCTGATCTGTCAGTACATTTGCAATGACGTTTGTGAACATTTGAGAAAGTCGGCAGACAATTCAGTTCATCAGATTCTAGCTTGTTTGGTGGTTAAAACACCAGGTAGTTGCTTCCAAACTTGCTGCTTTATTTAAAGTACTTCATGGATTTAAAAAAAATATATATTTATTTTCATGAATCAGATAATTATGGAAGTTTGTTACCACCACTGAATAACAATTTTAAAAAGATAACTGCAATTTTTTTCTCTCACAATTCTGACTTTTTTTTTCTCAGAATTGCATGATATAAACTCACAATTCTGACTTTTTTTCTCAGAATTGTGAGATATAAACTTGCAATTCTGAGAAATAAAGTCAGAATTGCAAGAGAATGCAAGTTATAAAGTCAGAATTGTGAGATATAAACTTGCAATTGTAAGAAAATAGTATTTTTTCCCTCCAAATTGGATTTTACAAATCAAAATTACAAGTTTATATCTCACAATTCTGAGAAAAGTCAGAATTGCAATAGAAAAAAAGTCAGAAATGCGAGATAAACTCTCAAGTACATAAAAAAGTCAAATTGCAAGAAAAAAGTTAGAATTGTGAGCTTATATCACACAATTCTGACTTTATGGCCCGGTTTCACAAACAAGGCTTAGACTAAGCCAGGATTAGGCCATAGTTCAATTAGAACATTGAAGTCATTTTTATGAACGTACTTAGAAAAAAACATTACTGGTGTGCATCTTGAGATAAAACAAAGGCACTGATATATTTTAAGATCAGTCAGTGCAAGTTTCTTTCAGTTGAAACAGCCCAGACTTACATTTTAGTCTAGGATTAGGCTTAAGCCTGGTCTGTGAAACCGGGGGTAAATCTTGTAATTCTGACTTTATAGCTCACAGTTGTGAGTTTATATCACACAATTGCAAGAAAAAAGTTAGAATAGTGTGATTAAAAAGATGGAAACCTTTTTTAATTGTTTTTATTTAGAGGTGGAAACAGGCTTCCATAGGTAATAAAGCAATGCAGACAGTGTACAGAAATAATCCACTATATGCTGTATGAAGTGCATCATCTGTAAAAGCAAGAAGTAACAATAATACTTCAGTGTTAACCCAGATGACAGATTACTCCAGAACAAGCAAATTGTCAAGGAGCGAACGAGACGAGAGGCGTGTGGATCCATCTGCAAAGATTTATTCTCAAACGTGGTCAAAAACAGGCATGGGTCAGACAATGGCAAACAGATATATTGAAGACAAGACAAAAGAGTAGTCCGGTAAACAGGCGTGGGTCAATCGACGGCGAACGTAATCCAAAGGGCAAGGCAAACGGGTAATCCAACAGACAGACTATAGTCCAGACAAGGGGCAAAGAGAGTCCGAACACACCTGTAGATGTGTTTGCACCTCTCACACAAAAACATGGCTTATTTTACATGATGGGACAGACTAATGATACTAGAGTCCTGTTTAAATGAAGCCAATAATAAAACACCTGCTCGATGACCCATCTGTGCTATTAAATCAGACATAATTTTAAAGACATGAACAGGTGACAAAAAAAATGATAGTGTTTTCAAATGTTTTAAGTGAGAGTTGCCCAAAGCCTGTTTGTTCCAACTCCAGCTCAATGCATAATACATTTATGTCAAAAGTCCATTGCACAGCATGATTAGAGCTCTCGTGTGATGCTTTGGGGTAAAAATGGAACTGTCTCTGATATTTCAGTGGTAAGCTAATAGTCGGAAGAAAGTCATAAAATAATAAGAATTTCCCCAATGCGTCCTGAATTAAATTTTAATGATCTTTCATGACATAATTACATCTGACTGCCTGAAACCTAATAAAAAACTGTTTTATTAACACGACTTTTTAAATGATATTCACTTTTTTTGTGTGTATGAAATTAAGAAATTAAGAAACACGGCAACTATGCAAGCCTAATGTCAACTACATTGTGCTGTGCTGAAAATACCTAATTCGGTGTTACCGACCAAAAGTGACTGGTCTTTTTTAAAAACTGCTTGTAAATCTCGTATTATGCTATATTAGCATCAAATCTTGGATTCAATCCTTTCATCAACTTGTTTTCTTTCAAGTAGCGCAGGTTTTGAATTTATTTTTGGAACTGATTGATCGTATGCCTCATTGATCTGAGAATATGCATCTCAGTTTTTAAGTGAAAAAAGCATTATTTTTAGGTACTTTTGGCAGTTCACTCAAACACTGATGTGCATAAGCTCCGATGAATGAGGCCTACGATCAGTCAGTTCCAAAAATAAATACAAAACCTGTGCTGATTAAAAGAAAAGAAGTTGATAAAAAGATTGAACCCGATATTTGTGATAATCTAGCATAACGAGGAATTTATAGGCAACTTTTTTTGGGAAGTACCCTGTGTGAGCAAAATCAAATTTTAGTCCAATGCCATAACATTTTTCAGGAAAAAGAAAATCCTCTATAGATCAAAATGATCATGAACATAAGAGTTAATATATGTTTTTCGTAAGGTATACCAGTATTGTTAAATTATCAGTTATTAAATTGAAAGACGTTACATAGTTTTCTTCGTATTGTAATATTGTAAGAAACTAATAGTGGAATCTTGTATTGTAAAGCATTTTACTATGAATTTCTGTGAAAATAGCATTTACTATATAGCAAAAATACCCCCCAAAATGCATGTTTTTTGTAATTTGCACTGCGCAGTTTCCTGTCTTTCAGGCTGGATCTCTGTTCTAGGTTTTGTTTTTTTGCACTGAATTACAGTACTGTGCGCAGAAGTGGTGTTTAGTGAATTCACCCCACAGAGATTTATACATGCTCATAAAAAGACACACAATCATGTATGCAGCACATCTTGCCTCAAACAGCAGTTCCACAGTCCTGCCCTCTATTTATTTGCACAGAGAGAGTGGGCCATTCTAGCGCCCGTAATGACCCCAGGCCTCATAAACCACAGACAGAGGTCTGGAGGCTCGACCAAAACCTGCTCATGATGTCCAGTTAATTCCTCACTAATTTATGAAGTGTCTCATTGGTCGCAGACACACCATATATCCCCTCACAAACCCATTCACAGCCTGAATGAACAAAATGTCAGTATTTACTGATATGACCAGATAAATTAATCAGTGAGTTGAACTCAACGATTGGATCAGTCAAATTCATGAACGAGTCATATTGTTAACTAATATTATTACTAACACTTTAGATTAGGGAACACATATTCTAACTGAGTATTCCTTTAATAAACTCCTAGTTATCCGCTTATTAAAAGTAAGTAAGTTATACTTGTTGTGGTAGTTATTTTTAGGTTTAAGAGATCTAAAATATGGTCATATAGAATAAAGAATATGTGTTTTATAAGTAATAATAAACAACCAATATGCTAGTAAAATGCATACTAACAAGCATCCAGTTAACAGTGAATAATGTTTCCTATCTAAAGTGTAGTCTAAAACTATTTAATACATAGTTATTTAAAAAAAATTACAGTTTTTGTTAATTGAACTAGCCTAAAGCACAAATGAAACAAAATAAAAATATTAAGTGAAAAACTTAACTGTGCTGAAAAAAAAATAAATAAATAAATAAATGTTGCTATGGCAAGTTACTGAAATAAGTTTTAAGTACTAAAATTCCTAAAACTAAAACTGAAACAAAAAATAAATTAAGCTAAATAGAATTATAACAAAAACTAAAAGTAATAAAAATCATAATGACATATGACTAAAACTTGAACTTGAAAAAAATGTATAACTGAAAATATATTCAAAATATTAATAACTACCTCTATATAAATATCTATAAATAAATAAATAAATATTCTCTCTTGAACTCTGATGAACATGCAAAGGGTGAATGACAAGATGTTCAGTGGATAATGACTTTTTTTCTTTTTGTTGGAGAAAGCTTGTGTGGTTTCAGAAATCCTGGAAAATATGTGCTTTATCTTATAAGCCCAGACCTCATTTACTTTTTTATATTGAATATATTCTTTAAAAAGTTCACCAGTGGAACAACACGAGGGTGAAATAATGAGGGTGAACATTTTTGGGTGAACTATCCATATGGTCTGTGTAAAAACTGAACCTACATGGCTGGGTGTTTGTAGAAACAAGTCATGTATCGTACTGGGAGGAGAACCAAGAGCTGATAACCAATTAGCCTAATTTCCCACTATGAACACTGCCTGTCACTTTGCTCCTCTGTTAAATTGTCACCTATTAAGAGCCTTTGTGCACCGCACACTACAATCTCTTCCACCTGCTTCAGACTGGCAGTCTGTATATAAACTGACAGACATCCCAAAAGGCTAGGCCTTAGCAAAATATGCTACATCTTATTAGCTCATAAGCACAGTTAGCACACACTGATGTTGTGAAACACCTCAGTCCAGTCTTAGCTGTAAGTAGATAAAGCTGAACCCACGGCCCTACAGGTTTTCTGGGTGAAGCAATGAATAGGATAACATTACTGAATAGCATAAGGCTAAATGAGCCTAGAGGTGATTTGTTGAATGTTCACCTCCAAGGGTCTATGGCAATATAGATCTCAGTTTTATATTAAGGGGCTTGATTTGCATTTTAATGGTCTGTGTCAGGACTGCAGTTGGCCTCCAGCTATTCCGTTATGGCCTAAGAATCTAATGAAATATGCAAAATGGTACACATCATAAAACACGGCACACATCACAACCGGACCGAACGCCATTTGCTCGTACATCATTATTTGCATTGAATATTTACAAAAGCAGAGAAGGAGAATTCATTTTATTCAGAGTTTTAAGCTGAACAAAGAAACGATTTCTATGGAAGCCATTTCCACCACTGAATAAAAAAAAAGTAATTGAGTCTTTTTATCTCACTTTTTTTTCTCAGAATAGCATGATATAAAGTATAAACTCATAATTATGAGTTATAAAGTTCGAATTGTGTGATTTAAACTCTCTATTGCAGAAAAAAAGGATTGTAAGAAAAAAGAATTGCAAGAAAAAAAGAATAGCAAAAAGTCAGAATTGCGAATTTATATCTCACAGTTCAGACTTTTATTTCTCGCAATTGCGAGTTTATATTCTGACTTTTTTTGCAATTCTGAGGGAGGAATTCAAGAAGTAAGAATTGCGAGGAAAAAGTCAGAATTGCGAGTTTATTTAACTTTACAGTATTTCTCGCAATTGTGAGTTTACAATTGTGAGATATACTGTAAACTCGAAAAATGTAAGAATTGTGAGAAAAAAGAATTGCGAATAAAATCCGAATTGCAAATTCTGACTTTATTTCTCACAATTGAGAGTTTAAATCACGCAATTCTGAGACAAGAAGTCAGAATTGTGAGGAAAAAAGTCAGAATTGCGAGTTTATTTAACTTTATTTCTTGCAAATGTGAGTTTACAATTGTGAGATATAAACTTGCAATTGCAAGGAAAAAAATCAGAATTGCAAGTTTATTTAACTTTATAAGTTTTTATATCTCAAGTCAGAATTGTAAAATGTAATCTCGCAATTGTTAAATTGAGAGATTAAAAATTTTATTCAGTGGTAGAAATGGGCTTCCTTAGATTTCTGTGTGTTTTGTGAGGTGAAAATAGTCTTCAGTTATTCATCAGTACAGTGTCTCAGTTCCATTGTTAAGATAATTATTCAGTCATTGCTGATCTGGGAAAACCATGTGAGATTTCACTGAAGCTATAATCTGACACCTGAGGCTTGGGGAAAATCGAATCTTTCTCTCTATATTAGATAACACTTCTCCCTGTGAGCTACATCTCTGAGTCCTGAACTAATATCCAAATGTATGCACTATACAATATAATACATGCATTATGTACAGCGTATTTATGAGTCTGTGCACAGGCACACGGGACACCCCCGCCGCCAACAAGCAAGGGCCCCTCACAGCGTTATGAGCCAATTATGTTATGGTTAAATTAGCCTATCCAGCATGATTTGACTCTGCATAGAAGCTGCATCAAAGTGAAATAATATTGTGTTTTAATGCTACACAGAGGTGCAGTATCACAATGCACCCTAAATGAAGACAGAAATTCTAGAAAGATGAGGAGAAAACCTTTCAGGACATAACTGGCAAAATACAGGGGAAAATATTTGAGAGAGTCCAGAATAACCTAACATGACATCATCATTTGTGGGTGGAGCCCTGTTATGTTTTTGGGGTTTCTTAAGCACATACCGAGTCAATGATGATTAAAGAAAAGTAGAAATGTAATTTAAAACACATGTGATAAGATTTTAGAAGTATTTTCTTTGTATTCATGTTGGTTGCAAAAACATTTTTATACTGTTTTCAAAAAAGTTTAATTTCATGATGACAATTTATGATGTAACCATCAAATAAAGAAGCAATGAGTATCTTCATTATTTTAAAAATGTTTTAAATATATTTTTTTCAAGGTAAAATTAATTTAAATTAATTATGAACTAAATCATATATATATCAAATTATATTATTAAATTAATTAATTTAAAACATAATACAAATATTAAAAATTAAATTCAAGAAAGAAAGAAAGAGGAGATTTATTTTTGCACAAATATATCATATATCAAAGCTTTTGATTAATCACACCACATGTGGGCAATTTTAAACCTTAAATAATATAGTTTATATAGATCAAGCCTTAATTAAATACATTCAATTTTCCATATTTGAATATTTAAGAGACTTATTGACTGTCATGAGTGACTGGGTGTCCTCTATATGACATTATTTCCTGTACCAAATAACTTTGGTTTTATTTTTATTTATTTATTTTTTTAATATTACAAAAGTGAAGCCGTTTTCTTATTATTATAAAACAATATTATTTATTTCAAACTATTTAAGGTTTTGTTTTCTTTTTAAAAATTATTTTAATGAGGATTTTTCTTCATTATAATATCAGGACAGTTGTATTGTCCTTATTTTTTTTTTACTTCAAAATGTATCATCATTGACGATCAAAATGTATGTTTACTGTAAAATTAAAAACATCTTCAAGATGTGTGTTCAAGTTACTATATGTATAAATTGCATTTTGATGTATTTTTGAACCATTTAGTAGATCCAGTCATGTGACTGATCCTACTCTACTTTATCATATACGTAAAAAATTGACTTTTGCTCATTTATTATTCAATGTATTTATCATTACGGTTCATAAACCTCTCTTTACATGACTGTTATTAGACTGAGCCCACACTCAGAGTGAAGGATGGGATTTCCGAAAAGGTCATATTGTTTACAAATCATTTTTCATAGGCACTGAGGGTAAAGACAGCAATTACAGTGCAGAAAAACTGTGGATCCACCAGCATCTTCCACCCAGTTTTTAAGGGCTGCCGTTAATTCTGCATGGCGGAGGCCATTGCGTTGTCCTCAGCTTGGAGGTTGCTTTTTATTATCTTGGCGGGGTGGAGCGGCAGTGCGGCAGTGCGGCACAGAGGTGTTCAGCATTCAGCTCAGAGTTTCAGCCCGCAGAGGCTTCTGGAGAAATGTGAACGCCACTGTCACACTTGGCTGCGGTCCCAATATTCCTTTCTTTCTCTCTCTATCTCACCATCTCTGGGCGGAATACAGAGGGATTCTGAAAGATGTGCTCCATTTTCCGTTCATGCGCTGTGCACTCGATAACATAATATGACCAGCTAGTATGTGAAGGGAATTGTCTAATATTTGTCTTCAGGAAAAACCTTTAAATGATTATTATTTAGTTCTACTGTTTAATGAATTTGCCCTGTGCAAGCAACACGTATGTTTGTGGAGACACTGTAGGGACATCCTTTTTTGTTCTTAAGATGGTTTTTCTTCTTGATGAATAGTCATCAATTGACCTTCGCTGGGAGTTTGATTGACAGGCGATCTGACCAATCAGAACGCCGAATCTGCCATTGTGTCCAACAAACAAACCAGACAGGAGAGTAGATTAATGTTGGTTGACTTGAACTTGAAAAATGTGTATTGACATGTTTTTGCGGTTGCGAAGGGTCAATTTCATCATTCTAGACTAAAATGTAAGTACAATAGGCCATTGCACAGGTTAAAGGGATAGTTCACCCAAAAATCTAAATTCTCTCATCAGTTACTAAACCCTCAAATTGTGACTTTCTTTCAGGTGTTGAATAAAAAAGATGCTATTTTGAAGAATGATGGTAACCAAACAGTTGACGGTAGCCATTGACTTCCATAGTGCTTTTTATTGTTCCATACTATGAAAGGCAATGGCTACAGTCAACTCATTGGATACCAACATTCTTCAAAATATCTTCTTTTGTACACAACAGAAGAAAGAAATTCATACGGGTTTGGAACAACTTGGGTGTGCGTAAATGATGACAGAATTCTCATTTTTGGGTGAACTATTCCTTTAAGCTTATATTTCATTGTCAGAATGAGGAGGAAACTCTAGAAGGAAAGAGCTCCAGTGAGGGCACAGAACTTACTTGCTTCTCTTGGGTTTTTGATGGATTGCAGCTCTTTGTGTTGGGAAATTAAATTTTTTTTTTGTTGAAAATATGCCGCTGTCGGAAAGAGAGCCTAAAATAGAACCCAAAATTAGGATGGAAAGATTCGGAGACTCTCAACGACATGATATCATTTGGGGATCTTTTAAGAAACAAGTGTTGAATAAATGATTCGTCCCTGTCTGCACTGTTCTTCATCGCCAGGCTGGAGATCACCAGTCTTATTCTGTTAAGGCTAATTCACGTCTCACCAACCAACGGCAGAAATCAGTACGTTATAGTGCATCACTTATTTGACTCGACAAACGCTGATTGAACATGTTCAGTTGTCAAAAACCCATTGTCTACCAAGGAAATACAATGATCTGAGAAAAGTCGTGTCTGTTGATTGGCATTGCGAGTTCATCTTTAAAGGTGCACTTTTTTGTACTGTTTTACACCTAAAGAAATAAGTAGTACTATTGATACATTTTTGAAGTCATGTACACTCCAGTCATATCAGTAACCTAATAAAAGTTGCTGTATTTTACATGAAGCAGGTTATTTACAGTGAAAAACTGAACGGAGATTACCAGAATTCCCTATATACTTACTTGCTTACTGTACGTGCGTACTTGCTTGCTTACTTTATTTAATTATTTATTATTTTACTTTACATTTAAGTTTAGTATGTAAATGCTAAATTGTAGCTTATTACAGTAAAGTTCTGGCAACCTCAGCTGCAATTTTTAATATTATTTTATTTTATTTTATTTTTTACAGTGCAGTGTTATTGTTACAAATTGTTTTCATTAATTGCAATAAATTTATGCATATTAGATGAAAAAAACTGAATTTAATTAAATGTGACCCTGGACCACAAAACCAGTCATAAGGGTCAATTTTTCGAAATTGAGATGTATATACCAACTGAAAGCTGAATAAATAAGCTTTCAATTGATGTATGGTTTGTTAGAATAGGACAATATTTGGCCGAGATACAACTACTTGAAAATCTGGAATCTGAGGGTGCAAAAAAAAATCAAAATATTGCGAAAATCGCCTTTAAAGTTGTCCAAATGAAGTTCTTAGCAATGCATATTACTAATCAAAAATTACGTTTTAATATATTTACGGTAGGAAATTTACAAAATATCTTCATGGAACATGATCTTTACTTAATATCCTAATGATTTTTGGCATAAAAGAAAAATCAATAATTTTGACCCATACAACGTATTTTTGGCTAATGCTACAAATATACCCCAGCGACTTAAGACTGGTTTTGTGCTCCAGGGTCACAAATGTGACTTTAAGAAATAAAAAAAAAATTACTAAATTTAATTACTAAAAATGACTCAAGCTGAAATAAAAATAAACTAAATCTAAATAAAAACAAATAAAAATGACGTGAAGGCGTGAAAACATGAAAATGAAAACTGAAAATATAAAAAAAGGCAAAAATATTAATAAAGACTGTAATAGTATACAAATAACATTAAAATAACACTAGTCTGATCTAATAAAATATAATTGTATTCCAAGCCACATTGTAAATATTTAATTATGTTAGTGGCAGTGGAGAACTCTTGAAAGTGTTAAATGGACTTAAAGTCAATTATGTGATGTTAAATGCCAAATTAGTGCAGAATTTGTTTGTGTATCATTTGAATATTTCATATTCTTGTCATAGCAGATGCTGTAGCAGTCAACAGGCGTAATATGCTAAGCATTGAGCCATGCAGAAGTGCTGAATGATTGTACACTCATTCATGAGGAAGTGTGGGAGATGAAGCACCCCAGCCTGACCTTCAATGCCCTTGTAGATGAATGTTCCCTGTGGCACAGCCACCCAAGGTTTCATCTCAGCAGCAGACCTGCGGTTCTCTAAAGGGCTCCGATGGCTTTGCTGGCTCCACACGGCTGTGTTAAATCCATGAATCCTGACCTGCCTCTGCCCCTTCAGAGAGAGAGCGATGTGATACAGGTGCATTTGCAGTCTGTATCAGTGCTTCAGCTCCTGCGTGGAGAGCAGATTGCAGTCTCTTTGACACGACAGTACTGCCGCAGGCGGCACATGGCTGAAAAACAGCCCTGAACCAGCCACCGGAACATAAGCTATGTGCTGCGCTATATCTGTGTATGCCTGTAATGTTTTGACATTGTGATCACCAGTGATTTGAGTCGTGCAGTTTGATGTACAACGTGTTGAACACAGCAATTCGTGTAGCTGTGAAAGAGGACATGAGAGCCATTCAAGCATACAGACAGAGAAATAATTTGTCAAAACAGTCTATTTCAATGCTTTTTTTTCTGGATGGTCTCACCGTACACATATAAATTATGTAGTTGTGATAAAGTTCAGCATATGTAGCAGAGTCTCTTAGTCTCTTAGGCTCACAAAGACAAGAATATAGTAAAAACAGTAATATATTTAAAAATGTAATTTATTCCTGTGATCAAAGCTGACTTTTCAGCAGCACTACTTCAGTATTCAGTGTCACATGATCCTTCAGAAAATGTTGATTTTCTGCTCAAGAAACATTTCTTATTATCAGTGTTGAAAACTGTTGTGCAGCTTAATATTTTTGTGGAAACAGTGTTACATTTTATTTTTTGGAATTCTTTGATGAATAGAAAATAAAACACACACACACACACACACACACACACACACACACACACACACACACATATTGTTTACATTATAAATGTTTTACTGTAATTTTTTATCAATTTAATGTGTTAAATAAAAGTATCAATTTCTTATCTTGGCAATGAATTATAGAGGTACAAAACAGATTTTAGTACTACTATAAGATGTTGGTATATTAATATTATATCAGTTAATCTAAAAATAAAATTTGTTGTAAATTGAAGTTCAATATGTAAAACCTAAAACATTGCTATTGTAATTTTACGGGAAAGTTCTGGCAACCACAGCTGGTGAGTTTTTACTATAAATTGTACAGTGTTGTTATTTTTAACAAATCTAAAGCTATTATAAATTGTTTTTTATTTTCGTAAATTGTAAGAAAGGTGTAAATAATAAATATTAGATCAAAAACTTGAGCTTAAACTTAAATGAAACTAAAGCTGAAGTACTAATGACAAAGTTTCATTACTAAAATTACTAAAACTGAAATAAAAATAAAGTAAACAATTACATTTAAATAAAAGCTTATTTAAAAGCTAATTTAAAAAATAAGGGCAGCACATCACAAATGACTAAAACTGAAATTAAAATTGAAATATAAAAATGAAAGCTAATTCAAAACATTAATAATGACTATAACACAAGTATTAACTCCTTCTTAAGTATTAACTCAGAAACAATTTAAAGGAAATAGTTTTCATAATCAATGGATGATGAGTTAATAATTAACCTCTAAAGCCTATCAGTAACCATCTGTCAAAAATAAACTATCCAATTATATAAATAGCAATAAAACCACACATTCACCCCTAAAACTAAACTGTAATTGAAAAGGAAAATATTAAATGAGATAAAGATTAAAACTAGTGAACTTTTCAATACTGTAATAACCCTAATATGATTTAAAGAGCTCACATACAGTAGCGAGTGTCTGGCTGTCTGAGAGACTAATGAGAGCCAGCTCTGTCTCACTGTATTCACTGATAACACTTCACTCGAGTGTGAATCTCTCTCACTGTTTCACGCTCAATGCACACTACCTTTGGTGCGTATGGAACGCGTCCAAAAGGCAGCAGAGCGGAAATTGAAAGATAAAAAGGTAAATGCCAATTATAGAGGCCTAGAACTTAAAGGAGTTATGAAAGAAGTTCATAATATTTCCTATCACAGGGTGGCCTTCATTATTTGAGATATCCAGTCTTTAGACTTGTTCAGTGTGCAGTAAAAGAACACCCAATTATCTTTATAATATTTCATTTTAATGCACACCTCTGCTTTTAGACATAATCACTTTGTTCCTAGTGTACTGCTTATTTAGGCAGTACAAGATAGTTGCTTACACACTTCTTAAACTGCATTCAAAAAAAAAAAAACTTCTTTATAATTATGCTCTTTTGGGTCAAATTCAAATGTAGCCTGCAGAAGCGAATCCCAGAATGCACTGCAGCAAGCTCTGTTCAAGACAGTGGACACAGCTGGAGTGAGAGTTGTTAAGATGTTGATTATATAACTTACTTTATGTGCTGTATTGTGCTAATTCACACTGCAACAGAAGTCGACCAACGGTGATAATAACACAATTAACCCCACATCTTGTCTGTTCTCATTGGTCAGTTTCTGGCAGTGCAGTGTGAAGCAGCTTAAGTGTATCACATTGTTAGCTTAGCAATATACTAACATAAAAGTCATACGCCTGTGCTGCCGGTTATTAAAGAGTTAGTTCACCCAAAAATGAAAATTAGGCTGTGTTTATCATTGCAGTCAGCGGGTGTGGCAGTGCTTCAGTCGCTTCAGTCGAATCAATGCGCTTTTGTAAGAAAAATATCCATATTCAAAACGTAATAATCACTTTAATCTAGCTTGCGCCAACAGTTGTAAATGGAAGCAGTTCCGGGCGGATGACCTCTGAGGTCAGCTTTGCACATGCGCCAGTGAGTCTCGTGAAAACCAACGTTTGTTTACAGGAGCAAAGGAAGCAAAGTTTCCTTACTTTAGCAAAGGAAAACCAGTCTCCTCTTGGCTT
>NW_015552562.1:1080644-1084113 GCF_001515605.1 Sinocyclocheilus anshuiensis
TCTCTCTCTCTATGGCTCATAAAATATGATATAGGAGAATGTGGTGCCCATAATTGAGGAGTAGAAATGCAGCAGTTTTATTCAGAGGCTCAAACTGTGCAAAAATATGAAATTTGGTGCAGTAGCTGATATTTATATGGCCAAAAAAAAAATATTAATGAGATTTTTATTACAGTATAGCATCCTACTTACATAAGATGCATATAAATAACAGTTGTCACTCTGTATTTCCCAATATAATGTGTCAGTAAGATGATATTTAAATGCTCAGTTTTATTATCAAATCTCTGTAGTTTTTTATGATGATGATTAAGCGATGAACAAATAAATGTTCCTTCGTAAGCCTGCATATGTGATACACACTTCTTAACATATATATTTTTTTGAAACTGATGTATGAATAATCAAGTAAAGCAAAATTGCTTCAGTAAGTGTTCATCTTGAACAATTTATACTAACAATAGAGAGGTTATTCTATTCTTATAAAAATCAGTAGAGATTTTAGAGCAAAAAGACATGTGTACCATGTCCTGAAAAGAATGTTTTTGCAATCATACCAAAAAGCCTCTCTTAAAGCCTATCAAACAGATGACAAGGCATGTAGTACAGTGTAAAACAGGTTTTTCAGCAACATATTATTTTGATCATTTAGATGCCTTAGAAATTTGTGTATTTATAGATTTAATAATGCATCTGCATAACAACTGTTACTTCTTGCATTGTGGCTTTGCCTATTGATTACTCAAAGTACACACATTCATTTTAGCGTTAATAGCTTTGCCACAGAAATGTATAATTCTGAATCCGAGGTTGCGTTCTAGTAATCACAGTAACTACAAATCCTGTGTTTGCAGCAGCACTACTTCTCAACTGCTGTATCAGCTGGTCGATCATGTGACCTCAGTCAGTGTCTGCATCACGTCTCATTTGCGTAAAGTTCTCGTCTACTCTAACAAACGCTGCTGCTGATGTTTCCAGAAAACACTAAATGTCATTGAAAACGAATGGCTTCTGGTCACTTTGTTGTCATTAATACCCAGCTGCTCGTATAGGCAGCAGACAGCAAGGCAGCTCACGAGGTTTTGGTACAGAGCCAATACGGCTCTCTTCTATCAGTTAAAGCATCCACAAGATAAACAACACAGTGCAACCATTTATAAATTTAGTCATTTACAGGTGGAAAATATGCAATAAGATGCTGTCTGATAAGACATATATGCCGATGTAGTACTCCCTTCTTCATTTTTCTTGTCTGCAGCACCACAAGGTGAAATTATTTGTATCTGTTTTGTTTTTCTCCCACCATCTCACTCCCACATAACGTATATGCTTTCATAGTGGGAGCTGCTTGAAAAGGATGAGTCGAGGTCCCAGTATAACTCCATTCATTCTTTAAAGCAGAGTATTTTTCATTCATGTGACAGGCTAACGCACAGCTCTGTCTCTCTGCCTCCCCTGCAGTTTGCCCTGGTGAACTCACCACATCACTGATCACCACGCCGCACATCATATCTTCTCATGACGCTGTCAGTCTGACCGCTGCGCTCCATTCCAAAACCGCTGAAGTTTCACTACAGTTTCTTTTGAATTATGGATGGAGAGTTGGAGGAAAAAGGACTGGAAGGTGTATTTGTGAAGGACTAAAATGGATATTATAGTTTGTACGCACATATGCTGCACTTACAGTATGGATTTTAGCAACCAATTCAGAAGATCTGCTTTCAAACAGATGATTTGGGTTAAGAGACATTAAAATTAAATCACATTCATCTTCGCTTCCTCACCGTAAGTGTTCTCTCCATCCATGAAAAAGGTAAGATGTGAGACGAGATGACCTTGAGCCATCCGTGAGGTTCTGGCTTTGAGCCACTAATGATCAGAGCTGAGCAGGACACAGTTTTACAATCATTAAACGCTTGATTCAAACATGAATGTTGAAATGATAACAATGCATGTCAAATAATATATGCTACAGCTAGATTTTGCATTTACATTTGTGCAATTATCCAATGGAACCTTCATTCAACACTGTAAAAAATTATTATTGGAGTATGATTTAAAAAAAAAATACTGTTTCAGTTTTTATTCAATATTTGAAGTAAAATTGAAATTCAGTGTGACATTTCTTTGTAATTGTGAAATTTACTAGCAATTTCTGAGTGTTTCTAAACCATTTTTTTTCTTTTTGGTGAAAGTACACGTTTTATCAAATCATGTTTTCACTGGGATGAGAAGACATATTTGTTTAAGCAAACTCACCTTAAAGGGTTAGTTCACCCAAAAATGAAAACTAGGCTGTGTTTTACTCACCCCTGAGGCATCCTAGGTGTATATGACTTTCTTCTTTTAGATGAATCCAGTCGGAGTTATATTAAAAATTGTCCTGGCTATTCCAAGCTCTATCATTGCAGTCAGCGGGTGTTGCAGTGCTTCAGTCCAAAAGAAGTGAAATAAATCCATAAAAAAAAGTTTCTCACACGGCTCCGGGGGGCAAACAAAGGCCTCCTGTAGCAAATCTATGCGTTTTTGTAAGAAAAAGATCCATATTCAAAACGTAATAATCACTTTAATGTAGCTTGCGCCAACAGTTGTACATGGAAGCAGCTCCTGGCGGATGAGTTCAGCGTTGCGCATGCGCCAGTGAGTCTCGTGAAAACCAACATTTGTTTACAGGAGCAAAGGAAGCAAAGTTTCCTTTCCTTACTTTAGCAAAGGAAATTGATCTCTCCGCTGCGCTTCTGCGTTCGTCACTTCTGAGCTGCACATGCGCAAAGCTGACCTCATACGTCATCCGCCCGTAACTGCTTCCAGTGTACAACAGTGAGCGCAAGCTAGATTAAAGTGATTATTACGTTTTGAATATAGATATTTTTCTTACAAAAACGCATTGATTCACTACAGGAGGCCTTTGTTCACCCCCCGGAGCCGTGTGAGAAACTTTTTATTATGGATGGGCGCTTTTTATTTAACTTCTTTTGTACTGAAGCACTGCAACACCCGCTGACTGCAATGATAGAGCTTGGAATAGCCAGGACAATTTTTAATATAACTCCGACTGGATTCATCTAAAAGAAGAAAGTCATATACACCTAGGATGCCTCGGGGGTGAGTAAAACATAGCCTAATTTTCATTTTTGGGTGAAGTAACCCTTTGACATCAGGTTTATATATATATAATTTTTTTTTTTTAAGCAGAAAAAAGTTTTCTGTTCATGTAATTATTCTCGGTTGCACTTACTCAGATGGTTCATGACCCCATATGGGAAAAAAAAGAAAAAAAAATCATATTTGTTTATAAAATATATTTAAAAATATACATTACAAAAATATATTGCTAATATAGATTTTAAAATGTATTTATGATGTATTTCTCATTATGCATTTTCCTAAAATGTAATTTAAAATGGTAAATGTATCTTCTAGCCCCTTGATGTACATTTTGTAAACTATTTTGCCATTTGAAGTTTTA
>NW_015552562.1:1084266-1115505 GCF_001515605.1 Sinocyclocheilus anshuiensis
ATATACACACATCTCAAGCTGCACTATTTACGACTTCTATTTAGGCTATATTTGAAATGCATTTTGGACAAAAAAAAATGTCCATATGGGACTCCTAGAGGCAATTTGAAATTTGGCTTCTTAAAACTCACTGATGCTCAATTCTGGAAACAATTGTTTTTGAGCCCATCACCTGAGCCATAACTGTATAGTGTAAAAAAAAACAAAAAAAAAAAACATAATTTGAATGCACACATACTTCACATATTTCGTCAAAGGAGAAAAATTCAGTTAAAGCAATCTACCAGCAGGGCCAATGAATACCATGATATTCAGCCTCCTCAATTACTTCTGTTTGCTTACATGAGGCCAAATGTACATGTGACTTGAGTTTTTCAATTAAGAAAATGAAAACAAATTAGCATGTTCCAGTTTATCCAAATAGATTCCATCTCCTTTCACACATTCCAAATTACACATACATATCGACCACCATCCACCAGTCCACACACACACACAGAGAGAGAGAGAGAAACACGGGCACGCTCCGAACACAATTTCTTTGATAGCATTCAGTGAAAGTCCTTTAGGGACACTTTCCTTGGCCATGCCTAAATTAAAATCTAGTCCTTCCATCCCCATACATCAGATAGCTGCCCATTCTCATTCATTTCAAGAGCAACTGATAAGTCAAGGGCAAACATGTTTATGCAGAGGGAGAATTAATTTAAAAGTGAGTTGACTGTAGTTACAGCTCAGTGAATTTAATGAGTGTTTATACCATCTAATAGAACGGAGAGTGTGAATTGAATACAGAGCGTTTTAGTAAATAAACAAAAAACATCTGCGTCTAACCCTGGACAATGAGACTTTGAGTTCAGCTCCAGAACTGAATGCTGTATAGCTTCAAATACTCTCTATATTGGATTTCTGTGTGTCTTATCTATAATCAGCTTCATTTCTATTATCATTAATATGCCATTAGCTTATATTAGGCAAATGCATTATCTGTGGGGTACAGTTAAATGAACTATGAGTTTTACCTCCAGGACTAACTCGTTTGGACTGAAAATGCTTCAATAACCCTTCATTTGTCTTATCATTTTAACCTTTTTTTTTTTACCCAAACGTTGAAGATTACTCTGAGGAGGCTTTTTAATTTCACACACTGCTTTTGAACGGAACTAGAATGAATCCCATTATCTGGGTTTAACACGTTTCATGAATATTACCAAGCATTTTTGAGACTATTTGTTCTTTATACTAATAACACTCCATTCAGCGATACACAACAAGAGGAGGAGCACAGACTGCATTTTAACCAGCTGCCTGTAGCACTGGGCCGTCATTTTTATGCACTGTCTTCCTTCTCTCTCTCCCACTCAATATCTTCCTGGCTCTATAATTTACACAGTAATATCAGTGTGCAGTCATTAATCATAATTGTAAGTCCTCCCACACATAAAGAGATGAATGTCGTTATACAGAATACTAATAAAATTGAATGTCATTAGGATTGAAATGGCACCAGAATCTTTTCATACTGCAATAAAGGTATGTCGGTTATTATATGTGGTGTATAGTCAAATATTTTTGGTAAATTGACATTTAAACTGCATATGTATTCAAAAACATACACACACAAAAAATGCTGAATGGGAGAGAACTTAAAAATAGAAGGTCTTAGTAAGATTTGTTTATGAAAGAAATTGATACTTTTCAGCAAGGATGCATTAAGTTGATCAAAAATGACAAGACATTTATAATGTTATAAAAAATATTTCTATTTCAAATAAATGCTGTTCTTTTTACTTTTATATTCATCAAAGAATCCTGGAAAAAAAAAGTTTTATCAGCAAAAATATGAAGCAGTACTGCATGAGCACAAATCAGCATATTAGAAAGATTTGTGAAGGATCATGTGACACTGAAGACTGGAGTAATGATGCTGAAAATCCAGCTTTGCAATCAAAGAATAAATTACATTTTGAAATATGTTAAAATAGAAAACTTTACAATTTTCAATTGTAAAAATATTTCACAATATTACTCTATTTTACTGTATTTTTGATCAAATGCAACCCTGGTAAAACAAGTTATAAGATCATCTACAAGTAAAATATAAAAATAATTTCAACTCAAATCAATATTTCATATCTATGTATTTATTTATTGGTAAGCAGAGCCAGTTGATCATTATTGCAAAATTACCTTTTTCTTCACTGTTGCATGTCTTAAGCTTCATTTGTAATGTTTCCACATGATTTATGCTGCTCTTCTGCGAACCTTTTTTTCGATTTTGTCCAGTTCACTTTAAAACATTGTGGGACGCAATCCACACAATTAATTGCCCACTAGAAGACATTGCTTAGTAAGTCACAGGAAGCTCTTATCTGATATTCACATTGAGCTCGAGTCTAAACACTGTTAAGTAACATTCATTGGCTTCCTTCCTTGCCTTTCAGTGACCTACAAAGACATCAGATGATGTTATGCTCTTCTTGAATCATTTGTCTCCCACACTGAGGCTGGAGAGAGCTAAATCTCACAGAATTAAAGCATTGCACCCATATGCAATGATAGAGTTTTGACATGTACGTGAATGGACTTGACAGCTCTTATTTCCTGCTAGTGGTGACAGCATATGGATTGTATGAAAGCCGGCTCCGCATGGGTAAAATCTCATCCGGTCTTTCATTAACACCATTTTAAGGATTGCTCATTGGTTATTGGAGGTTGAGAGCAGGCTTGTTGATATTTGAATAATCTAAAGCGAAGCAGAGTTCAGTCATATAGGGTAGCGGGCATAATCAGGACATTACTGAGCTGTAAGTTAGGATCTCCAGTGCTTGGAGTCATCAATGACGAGACCGTGACGTGGTGACAGTGATATATGCTTCTATTATTCAGTTCCTCTTTCTTGGCCTTTAAGTCAGTAAAGTTGGGCTTAGCTCACAACTCATGACTAGGAGTTTCCTATTAACAGATCTACAGCTGTAGCGTGTTATCTATGCCTGATTTCTGCCACAGATTAAAGCAGTCTGAACCCTTCAAAACAACTTGTCTGCCAACGAACTGCACTTTTACAGAAATTGAATGCTGATTAAAGGAGAAAACCAGTTCAAAACCACATTCTTGTTGATTCACTATGATAAGCCAACAGATTTATTTTCAGAGCTGTCGGGGATAAGTTTAAGAAGAAATGAAACATTAAAAAAGGTGTGTAGCATATCTATGAATTAATTGATAATGGCTGACTGTGAATATCAGTGATTGCAATTTTTGCGTGATGGTGCATCCACACCACTAGGTGTCAATATATAAGACAACTACCATATCAATCTACCATTTCTCTAAGCAGATTTTGCAAGTTATTGAAGTTTGTCAAACATTGAACATGCAAATTCACTGCGTTGACCATTATAAAGCTGTTTAGTTTGGAAATGATCTCTGAGTAAGTGACGTTTCACGCACCGCTACACTATTGATAATAGATAATTATCCTTCTTAGCCTGTAGTTTTGCTAATGTTATTGTGTCTTAACTTTGTAGCAGTACTGAAATTTTTTTTAAGTGTATACTAGCCAGTCAGTTTGGGGTAGGTTTATCCATTTTTAAAACAATAGTTCAACATGCCTGTCGACTTTTTCAACAGCCTTGATTCCAGAAGTATTTTTCCAATCCTTTATTTCCTCAGGGATAAAAAAGAAAAGAAAAAAAAGTACTTGTTTAAGAGTTATAAGCCATGAACCAAACCAACCAGCTACATGGTGAACCACAATATAACAAACTTTGATTTGAAGCAAAAAAGTATTTGAAAATCGGACAAGACTGTGTACTTAATGGCTTTAATGAGGGAAAGAACTACAGTCCCATGAAGCATTGAGTTAAAAACAATGACTAAATATAAAACTATTCGTTTAAAGTTGTTGATCATCTGTTGAAACAATATATTTCAAGTTTATTGCAAAATATACACATATATAAACATATTTAATTATTTTGAGAGCACAGGGATTCATTTATGTCACAATGCTTCATGGAAGTGGGCGGAGCTAAAGAGCTTTGCTAGCTGCAACTCTCTGATTGGTGGAATCTTCTGTACAGAATCATAGGTAATGTAGTTTTTCACCATGAATTCCACAATTGTTTTAAAAATATGTTGAAATAATGTGAACAGATGGCAAATACTATTATACTATTAACAACTTCTGAGTTCCCAACAGGTCTGTCTTTAAAGCTTTAAAATTCCCTTTCATGGGAACTTCGAACTGCGTCCTCTAGGGGTCGCTATGGGGGAACGCCTCGTCGTGACCCGTGTCTGAAGCATACATTGAAAAAACACCAACTCGTTGGCCGGCGACAGCCATGACGTAACTACCGGTGCGACTATAGAATAAATAGGCGCCGGGAGCACACATCATTCCCTTCTTCGTCTTCATTGACTGTTTTGTTTGAAGCATGCATTTCTGTGGTAAGAGCGATCTCTATTCATCTCATTATGGCGAGCACTAGCAAAGCGTTTAAGGATGTGTGCATCCGTGTTGACGTTGTTTAACATCTGATGACACACACGATCTATGGGTTATTTGTTTGGGCGAAGAGCACGCACGCGATGCCTTCGAGGGGGCAATCGGCGTGCACTGCGAGCGTTTTTTCCAAGGGAAAAAGCTCCGCTCTCGACACGGGTCACGGCGAGGCGTTCCCCCATAGCGACCCCTAGAGGATGCAGTGTCTCGTTCCCTACTCAGGGAACCATGGTTACACAAGTAACCTGAGACGTTATTGTTAAAAGTCAGTTTCCCTATGGAGAAAATTAATAGCGTTTTTACTTCTAGGCCCTGACTGTTGCATTTCATGGCAGATGGGATCAATGTTCAGGACCTGTTTGAACACAGTCATTATTTTCGCAGTTCGGTTTGATGCCGCTATAGTGGTGCAGAAATGACACACTTCAGCTTTAATCAGGTAAAACGCACGCAAGCATACAGTAGCATTAATCATTGTTCTTAAGCTCCCTGCGCCTCTTTCTGGTAGGATGGAGGTAATAAGATCCATAACAGCAGCAGCGGGGGAAGTGAGAGCTGCCATGAATTGCAGCGCTGACAGGATGTAAAGTGATGTCTTTGTGAATGCGGGGCCAAGACTTCCCTGAAAGTGAGGCAAATCAAATCTGGGAAATAGCTTCCAGGAGCTGTTTAAAGGTGACAGTGGTGGCACTTTCCTCTTCTCAGCAACACCCTGGAGCGCTGCCTTTTTTCCCTTCTTCTTTTATTTCCCCTGCTGGTGCTCCAGGACTCACACAATGATTAATTTCCTTTCTCAAAAGCACAATCTTGCGACGTCTACTAGAAGAAGATTCCTGCTGCTTATGTCAGTTAGTTCTGACCGGTCCAAACACTTTCACCTGACTTGACGTGACACGTAATTTTTAGATTATCATGCAAATTAGCTATGCAAATGTATGCGCTCAGACACTTCTTGATATTCAGCAGCATTGTTGTGACATCTAAAGATGAGCGATTAGTGACAAGACTGCTTATTCGTCATTATGTAATATTGTGGTGGGGCCATCAGTCATCTTTATATAATCTGCTACCTTGAGGGAGAAATGGCATGTGGCAGACCAAATGAAAAGCAATGACCTTCTTAAGTCATTACTGTAGTCCTCGCATAAAGCTTTGATCAAAGGACATGACAAATTACAGTTGCTTTTTTCCCATTAACGTCTCCTGTGCTCAGTTAAATAACTCATTTTATATATAATTTGGCTTTGGAATTATTGCAAACTTTTTATTAAAAGACATTGCATTATTTATGATTCATTTTGCACACTCAAACAGATAACCAGATTAATAACTGTATTAACAAGTAAACAAAAATCTTTAAAAAAAAATAATATATATTTCAGCTCGAATACTACAGTACCATTCGGCTTAAAGCGCAGGATACCCTTATGCAAGGAAGATATATTTCCTTATATGTTAACAATCAGTGTATTGAATGATTGAATGTAAAAATATACTTAATGTATTGTTACTATATTACAATATGTTGAATTGCTGCTTTCCATATATTAAAAAAATGTGACAATATATTTACTTATATCTTAATGTATAGTTTTATAATCAATAATAATAATGCAATGCATTATATGTAGATAGACATGATAAAATATGGTACTGTGTATATATAAATATATCTTAACATATATGTGCTACTCATATTTATATGAGAACATATATATGCTATATACAATATGTACATTATTATCAGCAAAATATATATTGTGATATAAATCTTATTTTCCACCCATATTGCCATGGTTTTAACAAGACATTCAATTATCTAAAAAGAAAATAAATAAACAAACAAACAAACATTTTTCTTATATACCATGATCACACATATTTTCACATTTGAAACGTGTAACTGTGCAAACAATAAAGTGAATTAAGTGTTCAGTTTTATGTAAACCTTTGTTAACAAATGCAAGAGAAATGAATTGAGTATTTCAATACAGCTATTACATATCAAAATATAGTGACGGTTTTTCTTCATTGCTATATTTTTATGTATTAAATCAATATATAACCAAACATGGTCCATGCATATATATATATATATATATATATATATATTGCAGCATACTGAAAAATAGTCAATAGTTTCCCTTATATGGAAATGTATTATTTATAGTATCACCTTATATTTTCTGGTATTCAGTATATTAGAATGTGACATGTGACTCTGGCGTCTGGCTTATGAAAACAGCTTTGCATCACAGGAATAAATTATATTTTAAAGTATATTAAAATATATTCATTAAAATATTTTAAATTGCAACAATATTTCACAATATTACTATTTTTCTGTATTTTTGATCAAATAAATGAAGACTTGTTGAGCATAAGAGACTTCTTTAAAAAACATGAAAATCTTACTGATCCCAATATAAATATCTTTTTTTTTTCTTTGAGCGTTTGTGGCAGTCTGAGGTGTTGTTCAAAGGTAAATCTTTTGCATGTTAAGGTCATTTGTCATTCACCTTGTTTTTCTGGGTGAGACGCAGTAAAACCCACTGAGAGAGCGAAGCCACACAATAAGACCTTAGATAATATTGATCCGAGCTGCATCCTTCATAAAGACAGATCTAAAAACTTTACAAGACACATGAGATATGTGACCTTCAAATTACTGAAAATGTTATCCTTGTTTTGTTGCCATAACTCGAAAACAAATTGCAGCAATACACACCAATAAACACACGTGTCTTCGGAAGTCTGCAGATAATGGCACGGCACTTCAAGAACCGAATCTTTTTCCTTAATTCTCCGTTATGAAAATGTTACAGCAAGTGTTTGGAAATAATGAAAAAGCATAGTCGAGCTTCTCCGATTGAATTTACTGTCAGCGCTAACAGGTTCACTCTCACAGATGTGCTGTTTGAAATTTCCATTCAGCTGCGGGTGAAAATGAGGTGCACGGAACATTAAGCTACACCTCACTCAGCTGGATCCTCTGCTCTCAGAACATGCTGAGGAGTCGCACCACTGCCTAATCATCTCCTCCCAAACCGCGGCCTTGCCGGATGGTTTTGCAGCTGCGAGAGTCATTACATCCTGTCCTTATCACAAGTACAGCACTTTACATTTGATTGCACTTTACATGAAAATGCATTACGTCCATCTGTCTAACATGCTGGATTCCTTTCTATTCCAGGCCGTTCACAGGTCCTGCGATTTGAAGATGAGTGTTATGACTTGGTGAAACATGACAAAGTTGCCGCGCCAGCGTTTTTTAAACTGTGAAGAGGGAAATTGGCCACTATGTCTGCCTTAGTGAGGTTTGTTTAAAGGGGAAAATGCGTGCAAGGAGACATAGGCATCGCTCACAAGCAATTACGTGGCTTTCTGCGGCCGTCCTCCGCTAGCTACCTCAATATCTTTTTCTTTCCCCAGATGGTGCTCAGGGCATGTGAGCAGATTACGGTTTGGGGAGAGGATTTTTGTCGGGGAGCACAGAGAAGCTATTAAATAGGCCACGCTCTCAAATCAAGCCTCTCAGACTGTGGCCGGTTTTATTATATTAGATGAGCTTAATCAAAGCAGATCATTAAATGGCTTGGAAAACAACATCTCGTTCCCCTGACCAGTCCTGCATCCATAACTAACGTTATTTTTTCCCTGGCTGCAATAATAGTCTGCGCTGTTTATCAACGCTATGTAATTTCAGACCTAATGGTACACTCATAGATTTGACTTACATTAGTGCTTGATTCGCACCACAATGCTGTCGGCATATTGTTTGCTAATATTGCTGCAGTTTTAATGCGAGGCTTTCTAAGTTAGTTGCCATTTACAGTTGCTTAGAAGTTTGCTAAGAAAAGAAAAATGGGAAAAGTGCTATGAAATAAGGTTTCTGCACTCATAATATGCAGCTCTGAAGTATTAAATACTATAGAGGAAAAATGCTTCGTTTTAAAAGGATAGTTCACTCAAAAATGAATTTACTCACCCTCATGTTGTTCCAAACACAAACCCTTTTGTTTATCTTCGAAACACATGAAGAGATTTTTAATGAAACCTGAGAGATTTCTGTCTCCCAACTTAATGTCCACTCCACCAAAATGTCCATGTTTCAAAAAGATTTGAAAATTTGAAATCACTAGAAGAACAAACACGCCCCTACCCAAACGGGTCACAACCCTATCTTGATAGCTCCACCCCCAAATTCACAAACATGCTATGCAACACAGGCACCTCCCCCATCATGAGTGAAGTGAAGTGAAGTGAAGTGAAGTGACACATACTTGGAATTAGTGCTCTGCATTTAACCCATCCTAAGTGCACACACACAGCAGTGAACACACACACACCGTGAACACACACCCGGAGCAGTGGGCAGCCATTTATGGGGGCACCTCAGTCGTGGTATTGAAGGTGGAAGAGAGTGCTGTACATTCACTCCCCCCACCTACAATTCCTGCTAGATCTGAGACTCGAACTCGCAACCTTTGGGTTACGAGTCCGACTCTCTAACCATTAGGCCACGACTTCCCCGAGTGGACACGCCCCTTACTTGTGATTGAGGTGTGTTTTGGTGCTCGGTCCAATCGACTTTCAACAGCGTTTCTCAGAAATGGCTTACTGCACTTTTAATCCAAGTTTTCTGAAGAGACACTATCGCTTAATATGATGAACAGATTTAATTTAGGCTAGTTAGCACTTTACAATAAGGTGACATTAGTTATCATTAACTTACAATAAACAACATATTTGTTGCAGTATTTAATAATTTTTAAAGTTAATAAAAGTACAAGTGTTCATTGTTAATGTTAGCTCAAGTTCATTAAATAAGATTAACAGGTACAGAACAGGCAATGCATTAGTAAATGATGAAAATAACATTAACTAAGATTAATAAATGCTTTAGAAGCCCTTTGTATAACCATTTAGTTTAGTGACCAATTCTTACTATTAACTAGTTGTTTATTAAAATGCATATTACAATTTGGCTGTTTATTAGTACTTATAAAGCACATATTAATGCCTTATTCTGCATGACCATATTTTAGGTTCTTTAATCCTAAACTACCTTACTAACTATAATAAGCATCAAATTAGGAGTTTATTGAGGCAAAAGTCATGGTTAATAGTAAGAATCGGTCCATAAAGTGTTACCGGCTTTATTTACATATAAACATTGCTTAACGCACATACATAGAGCACATCAAATATGGTAAATGGAAGCTGAAACGTGTGAATACGTTGTCATTTCTCTGCATAATCATGCCTTTTCTATGCTTATTTTAGAATGCACTATTTTCACAAAACCCTGTGATATTTGCCTTGTATAATGTTTGCCTTGAGATTTATTCAATTCAATTTAAATTTAATTGTAATTTTATTTAAAAGAGATGTCTATGTATATTTTTGTAATGATCATGGCAGCAGTAATTTATCAAATCATGATCATGGAGAAGATCGGGCATATATCCAGATGCGCAGTGTAGTCGAGCGCACATTCGGCATTTCAAAGAGCTGATTAAGGAGTCTGTGTTACTGAAGTTGAACTATCTTCCTCTAACTCTTTTTTTAAACACTAAAAACTCTAAAAATGGATTATTAAAAGAATAACTCACCCAAAAATATCACGACCCCAGTCAATCAGTTAACATCTTGTGAAGTGAAAAGCTGCATGTTTATACAAATCTATCCAAGACATTTTAACTTTAAGCCATTGTTTGTGGCCAAAATATGAGCCCATCATCCATAAAAATGCTTCCTCCAGTGAAATCGTTGTTCTCTCACAGCAAACCACCAACATATTTGTATAGTTTTGGACTGTTTTCACTTGTAAACGATGCTTTATCTTTGCATATTTTTCTACTGATTCAGACAAGTATATTTCTCTCCTCATTCAGATGCAATATTATAGGTTACCAACGATGGATATATTTATTACAAACACACAGCTTTTCACATGACAACACATTCACTGATCGACTGGACTGGAGTGGTGTGGATTACTTGTGGATTATTGTGATGTTTTTATCAGCTGTTTGGACTCTCATTCTGACGGCACCCTTTCACTGCAGATAATCCATTGGTGAGCAAGTGATGTAATGCTACATTTCTCCAAAATCTGTTCTGATGAAGAAACAAACTCATCTACATCTTGAATGGCCTGAGGGCGAGTAAATGTTCTGCAAATTTTCGTTTTTGTGTGAACTATTCCTTTAACATTGCATTTAAGTCTATGCAGTTATATACACATATAGGAGTCTATAGTCTTTATTGACTGTCAGTAAATCAAACAATCTCATTTGAGACATGACTGGCACGCTCGAAATGAAATCAGTGAAGTCATAAAGTATCCTTGCACTCAATTCTTTGTGAGAACCTTCTCAGTGACCTCAGAACATGACCCTATCAAACCGTTATTTATGAACAGCCCTGCCTTCACTGGAGAAACAGCAGAGCCAAAACGACCGTGGGTATTTTATGGTTAGGGTGATCATCCTAAACTGGCATTTGGGATTATTGTCCTTGTCATTTAGCATCCCTCTGGAATTTCCTTTAATCCTTTTAATGTCACTGTGTATCTGTATAAGAGTCTGGCACACAGAGCTCTGAACGGGTGATCTTGTCGTCTACAGCTCTTCACTGATTGGACGATTCTTTCCCTGTACAGTCAGTCCAGACTTGCACACTGATGAATGAGTATTTGGTCACAGGAAGGGCATGCTATATTTTTCTAAAATTATATACTGATAATATCATTGTGAATTGCATATTCCTATAATATGGGATTAGTGCATCATTACAAATAACAGACTTACTGCATAGTGGTGATGGAGTTAAAGATGCTGCTTGTTTTATCTCTCATCTCATATGATTAGAGACCGACCGTTCGGTGGACTGATGCTGATCTGTGTGGGTGGAGTAATTTATCTGTGATGGGGCTCCCAGGACTGAGTCTGCAGTTTATGCTATAATATGCCTCCTTAGGGCTTCATCTATGGGCAGAACGGAGGAATATGCTTAACGATGGTCCACTGGGAACTTTTAGAAGGAGACGCTGTTTTGATTATACAGTATTGCAGCATGATGAAGTTTTGTATGTAATACAATTTCATTTCATAAGCTTCTTTTTCCTATGGCAAAAGACAACAATGCTCGTTGAGAAGAGGCCAGTTATAAAGTAGTTTAGACAGATTAAAAAAGTACAACTTTTGCAACCCGTTTTGCTTCTGTAATGGAATAAGTTCACCGCAAAATTAAAAATTTGCTGAAAATTTGCTTCCACTTCAGGCCACTTAAGATGTAGATGAGTTTGTTTCTTCATCATAACAGATTTGTAGGAATTTCGCATTACATCCCTCGCTCACCAATGGATCCTCTGCAGTGAATGGGTGCCGTCAGAATGAGAGTCCAAACAGCTGACAAAAACATCACAATAATCCAAAAGTAAACCACACCACTCCAGTCCACCAGTTAGCATCTTGTGAAGTAAAAAACTGTGTGTTTGTAATAAACAAATCCATCATAAAGGCATTTTAAATGTAAACTGTCACTTCTGGCCAAAATATGAGTCCATAATAACATTTCCTCCAGGGAAAAAGTCCATCCCATGTTGTCCTCTCCCATCAAAATACAGTGACATATTTGTTCGGAAATGTTTTTAATCTGTTTTCGCTTGTAAACAGTGTTTGATCTGTGCATGTTTCTTTCCTGATTCAGACAAGGCAACTTTTTCACTGGAGTTAGCAGTATTATAATTAGAGGACTCGTATTTTAGCTGTAAGCGATGGTTTAAATTGAAAAAAAAAAAATCTTAAAGATGGATTTGTTTCTTACAAACACACACAGTCTACAATTGATAGACTGGAGTGGTGTGGATTACTTGTGGATTATTGTGATGTTTTTATCAGCTGTTTGGACTCTCATTCTGACGGCACCCATTCACTGCAGAGGATCCATTGGTGAGCAAGTGATGTAATGTTACATTTCTCCAAATCTGTTCCTAAAACAAAACTCAACTAATTTTCTAATTTTCATTTTTGGACAAACTATTCATTTAAATAGTATATTCAATAAGATAAGCAAAAAAATGCACACAGTAATTTACAATTTAATGAGAAACATGCAGTTGGAAAGTAAATAGGGTCAGTTAAGCAATCTGAACTGCAGTTAATAATGGTTGTAACGACTCGATGTTGTTGTTGATATTGCTGTCAGTCTGTTAACAGAAAAGAAAAGATTAACTACATGGAGTACGCATGTAAACGTCTACTTGACATTATCATCTCTTGTAATAACGTCATATCTTCAGCTATTAAATGCCATGTCAGATTGTTCCTGTGTTTTCTTTGTGTGACTTGTTTAGGCTACCGCCATTACTTGTTTTTTGGTAGTGTTTGTTACTCCAATTTGCCCTTAGGAGCAGTCAACCCAGTGAGCTCTATCAAAATGACAACATGACTTTTCTGCTTCGAAATATTTTTTGCCATATTCACCCCTGTAGCTAATTACTAGCTTATGTTGCTAGGTAAGTTGCTACCACTGCAGATAGCAACTGCTGACTTTTCTCACTTAAAGAGTTGGGTATTTGCATGCATTGCAGTTAGAACTCCCAGTACAGCTGAGACAGCATTCAAAATAAAGTAGCAATGCAATTACAATATATCTATTCGATTTTTTTTAGCTGAATAACATATGCACATCCAATAATCCAAAGGGAATGAGTCAGGATTGACATCTACAAGGTGCGATGCTTTTAGCAATTTTTTATTTTATTTATTTGTTTTATTATTAGAGGGGTTGCATCTTCCTGCAACGCTTTTAAATCAAGCCCTGTCTGAAACCATGCACTATAGCAAACAGTGCCAAATGAAGTTTTCTTATTTACCAAAGAAAAAAAAAAAGAAACAAAATGCAATGCCTGCACGCTACTCTGCTTGACTAATAAGATGAGAGACATGATTTTGGATCCCATTTTGTAAAAACTGACAAAGCTTTGAATATCAATTTAAATGTATTTATGCATATTAATCATGTTTACCTGACGCTTTCTCATTTCCTTAGTGTACACAGCAATTTATCTGCAAAATAGCTCAACGATGGACCTGACTGTTTGCCTGTGGTGCAAGTCAAATAAGTAAAACAATGTTCTACGTAATCCTGATCTATATAGAATGTGATAGAACTGTGTTGTTGTTCTCTTCAGGAAACACCAAGACGATTATCTCTCTGCATGAAGGAATCACCCCTTGCTGGTGTGAGAGATGATGTTCCACTCAGGATGAATAAGGATGAACACTCGCTTTATGAATTCATGGTACAGCATGAATGAGATTAATATCTTAATTGGATTCATTATTCATTCTAATAATGGCAAGTTGTTAACTTTGTTGTTGCTCAGGGGGGTCGATTCATCCTTTGCGACCTTTTGCCACTGCGATTCAATAAGAATATTTAAAGAAACACTGCTTACTTGTTGTATTTCTGTAAATATCTGCCACCTCCTCATGCATTGGGGAATATGCATGACCAGCTGGAGATTTTAACTTAAAATCCCATGCATAATTGACACAAATGTTTCACCTTACCTATTGGTTAATTACCCTTGACTGTTGGCTGCAGTGTAATTAAGAGTGTCTTGTTTTCAGTCGCAGCCTTAGAATCTTAATGTGGAATAACACCGTGTAGAACATTTGACTTTCAAAGGGAGAGCAAGTTGTTTCATGCAACACCTGGTGCAAATAAGGGTCCTGATCATCATACCCCAATGAGTTATTAAGCATTTTGAGTTTTTAGTGCAATCCTAACTCACATACAGAAAAAATGCATATTTGTGTAATTGGATATTTGACTCTTACATTTACTGAGATACCAAACTTTTGACACCACAGGTGACAACTAGCCCCAATCTTCCTTATGAGCATTTTAAAAGCATTGGGATGCTGAGATCATCAGTAATTAACAGTGATTAAGGATGCATGGTAAAATGCTTGCATTTCAAAGCAGTTTAACCTCATATTACTCTTTTTCTTCCCTTTTTTCAAGAATTCAGTAAAAGACAGAGTGGAGACGACAACACAGGTCTGATACTCTAATGTGAGATGTCACAGACACAAATGGATAAACCCCTGGCTGTAATGAGTTTGCACACTGCACAAAGGATATGAATTCAGACAAACCTCAGCTGATATCAGAATATTACATATTTCTTTCACACTGGTTCACCATGTAGTGCTCATTAATAAAGATTAAATTGACTTATCTTCTGAACACTCAACACAGTGAGTTATGGATTTTTTTTATGGTTTTGTGATTGTGAGCTAAGTGGTTGAGCATATTTTTTGGTTCTGTCAGTGGAGGGAATTTTTCAGTGAATCTTTCTACAGGTTACATAGTTACACCAGTAGGTGGTGACAAGCGACTGTCAATATGAGTGAGTCATTTGAAGCATTCACTCAGCTGATTCATTCAAACACATTAATTCAGGAATAAAACAAGTGAGTGAGCCACTTGGTCTCAGACTTATGAGAAGTCGTCCAAATGTGCTGCCCTCCCCAGATTTCAACAGATGCATAGTTCTTCACTGAGCTTCCCCAAAGAGGCCTAAACTCATGTAATGCCTCCCTTACGGAGTGAGCTTCAGCGTGGGCAATAACAGATAAGCTGATGATTTTTCTGGAGTTACCCCCGCCGCTGTAAACAGAAGGAGAGGCAACTGTTTTCTAAAGAGGCAGGGAGAAACAAGCACTGCTCTTAAAATGGCGTGCTGTGCTCTACAGACAGAGCTGTCTAAACTGAGCCAGCACATGATTAATAGCACAGGAATGACTCATTCGATGTAACTGCTGGATTCATACATTTTGGAAAAAGTGGAATGAAACCAGATGCCAAACTGTATGGCGTTTTCTCAAACTCCTGTCAAAAGTTTATTTGTGTCAAGAGAAAAATGGAACCAACAGTACAATTTCTTGACTAAACTTAAAATTGTAAAGTTTTGTCATCAGATCTGCCATCATTGTAAAAGTTACCTATTAAGTAACTGTATGAAATTTTGTTTTTAAGAAATACAGCCTACGTGTAAAAGAAGAAAAGTGCTTATTGCCTTAAACTACAGTTTTGAAATCACGTGAACACTCATGTATACCTTAAGGGAATAGTTCACCCCAAAAATGAAAATATGCTGAAAATGTACTCCTTCTCAGGCCATCCAAGATGTAGATGAGTTTGTTTCTTCATCAAAACAGATTTGGATCCTCTGCAGTGAATGGGTGCCGTCAGAATGAGAGTCCAAACAGCTGATAAAAACATTACAATAATCCACAAGTAATCCACACCACTCCAGTCCATCGATTAATGTGTTGTCATGCGAAAAGCTGTGTTTGTAATCAATTTTAAACCATTGCTTCTAGCTAAAATACACTAAAAAAAAATGTTTCATTCATCCAATTAAAAAAATTTGCCCTAAGGGCAAGTTATTTCTTTTTCATTGGCTCAAGTTAAAAAATATAGATGTGAATCATTACCCACATTTTTTTTAATTGGATGAATTAAAAATTTTTTTCAGTGTATGAGTCTTCCATAATATTGCTTCCTCCAGGGAAAAAGTCATCTCGTCTGAATCAGTAGAGAAATATGCACAGACAACCCGATCTCATGGCAATTCGTACATATTTTTTACGAGGTGGCTAATTTGTACGATTTTTGCTAAATCCCTAACCCTAACCCAATTCCTATGAATTCGTACGAATGACCTACCCCTAACCCCACCCCAAAACTTACCCCTCACTGGGGTCTAGACAAATAGTACAAAATAGTACGAGTGAGGTCATATGAATTTGTACGAATTAGCCACCTCGTAAAATACGTACTAATTGGTCGTGAGATAGCGTTGGCACAGATCAAGCACCGTTTACAGTTAAAACAGTCCAAATCAGTTCTAAACAAATGTGTCAGTGGATTCTGATGTGAGAGGGCGACTTTTTCACTGGAGGAAACGTTTTTATGGATTATGGGCTCGGAAGCAATGGTTTAAAGTTAAAATGCCTTGATTATAGATTTAGTTCTTACATTTCAGCCTAAAAATCAGCTTACTGATCATTTAATAATAAACTAACAGACAGATAAACAATGTAAACATGTCAGTTATGTATGTCCCAGTGCATGATGGGAGGAAAATGTTTTTAAGCATTATTTACTTGATTTAAAAATGATTTTACAGTGTGTTCTAAAATACACTTAACTAGAGGTGCCCAGTGTACTCAAAGCAGTGTTACTTGAGAGAAAATCTTCTGGACTTCTGTGAAAAACTCTTCTGGCAAAGGTGAAAAATGAGGCCATTGTAAAATACTCACTTCAAAAACTGCCGTGGATTAAAATGTAGTATTTTGTTGGTTGCTTTTAACCTTATTTGAAATATTCACAAAAACATAAATACTGCTCTGCGGAAATTGGTTCTAAGAGATCCAGCATCAGACTATAATGAAGAACTTGAAAACACCGATTACAGCCTGTCATGTCAGACGTTTAGAGTTCATCAGAAGTCACAGTATAAACAGACGACAACCAAGTTTCCATTTCACCAGCAGTCTCAAGCAGGTCATTTTACACAGTTAAAACTCTTTTACAATGAACTTTAGTGACATTCTGTCAGCCTGCACTGGAATAAACGTTCACCATGTAAATGTCATGTTTGTTTGTGTCAAAAGAACCATATGAGGTTGTTTTTATTTTATTTGAGGCAAACATAAGTTAAAAATAGCGTGGTGTCTTAAGAATTTATATCATATAACATAGGTGATGATGGTTAAAATATTGATTATTACCAGTTTAACGTTTCATATGCATTTATTACAAACTGCATTAAAAATGTTTTGGTTCATCATTCAGTACATCGATAAACCATATCTATGTAGTTTTCAATGATTTTTGCAATAAGAATAAGCATTGCCTAATTATTACATATCTGGTATAGTAACAATATCATTGGAATTTATTGAGGTATTGTTATTAAAACGGTTAAGTTATTGAGACTGTGTTACCGTTGCATAATTATATTTGATTAACTGATGATATAAAATTCATGTAGAATCATGACCAAGCTATAATGATGATATTAATAATAGGAATGATTAATCAAACCCTGCCCTGTTTCTTCTGTGATCAATGCATTTTATGGTTGTCACTAAACACAAACACGTAACCTCATCGTTAAAATGGCAATTTTGTTTGAAATATTTATTTTCCAGGCCTCAAACAACAATATATTAAGGGTAATTAATGCAACATCATTTCAAATAATGACAGCGTGCTCATTTGTGCATTTTAAGAGCAGCAAAGCATCAAGTAACAGAAACACGCAGATTGTCCCCTCGCCTCCCTCCCTGCTTTAGATCAAAAGTCTGATTTGAGTGCTGACGTGAGTGGTCTTTGCAACGTATCACTGTTGTCTCAATAGCTACAAATCAATCTGTGTTCAGACAGCCTCTGCAATGCAGGCACAAAGCTTGCACTACAAACGCACTTCCCTGTAGTCTGATGCAAGAGCAGGTCCTCACCAACTGGTCAGCAACACAAGGAAAGGATCATCTATTGCAATAACCATAACAGCTCTAAAACAAATGCAAAAAAATATGCATTTACAAATACCCGGAGATGTAATTTATGTGATTTATTTACTTTTGTGCACGTGTCACTGCTTATTATCAAACTCCTTTGTTTCAGCTTTTTGGCAGTCATAAGCTTGCACTTTCTCTTGCTAATCGTCAGATGACAGCATCTTTAGTGTTGGCAATAAATCCTTTTATTTGGTATTTTATAGTGCATTGACCTTCTCTGACGTTTGCAGCACTTTTAGGTCATTGTGTTCTCTCAGAAGGACAAACTCAAGAGTGAGTCTGCATATATATTTAAAAATATATATAACACTACCATTACCATTCAAAATATATTTTTAGGCTGCAAAGCAGTAATATTGTGAAATATTATTACAATTTAAAATGTTTAAAAAATAATGATTTTAATAAATAATAATAATGATTTATCTTTTAATAAATATTTAAATTATTATTAAAAAATAATCTTATTCATTTCTTATTAGCAATGTTGCAAACAGTTGTGCTGTTTAATATTTTTATGGAAACCATGATAAAAAAAATTTACAGCATACTTTGATTATTTTACTGTCACTTTTGATTAATTTAATGTGCTGAATTAAAGTATTTTAATTCTCTCACAAACACACGCACGCACGTACGCGTATGCGCACACACACACACACGCACACGTACACGCACACGCACGCACGCACACACACACACACACACACAGTGTATATATTAAAAAAATAAGGCTGTCACTACTTCCACTAATGATAATTTCTCATCATACAGGTTTGGATAGACAGAGTTTTCACTCTTGGGTAAACTATACCTTAAATTAAGCCATTAATTAATTTACCTTTTAATTTTAAATTACCTTTAATCAAGAATTAAGATCTTGTTTTGACCACCTTTTACATAAAAAGTTTCGACCTAGGCTCTAAATCACAGCTTAATAAATGTTGACTATACTCGGATCAGCACCATATGGAGAGTTATTAAGATGCAGATGGCATGCTTACCTATAATCACCCACCAAACATCATTCTTACCTTCAGGAAAATAAGATATAATAGAGACAGAGGAGGTTAAAAGTTAATTCAGAAAATCCCTCATACCTCTCAATGGATCTTGTTTCTCTAAGGCAGTGATTTTTATCTGTGAGGTTTTAATGCATCCATCTTGATTCCAAGTGTGGACCAAAGCGGGTCTGCAGTTCAATAAATGCATCATGTGAGAAATTTTTAACATTTATGTTGCCAAACACACCAGACTTGACCAATATAAAGCCTCTTGTGTTAAATCAACTGTCTCTAAATGACAAGTTATTATAGAATATATCATATCCAATGTCACAACTAAACTCAGCACACCGATTTTTCTGTTTTTATTATTGTTTTTCTGAAGACCATGAGACAGATTTATAAAAACCTTTACAGTTTTACAAGGGAAATAATAATCACATCAAACAGTATTTCTTGTTTGTTCTCATTCAATTAGACAATTATGTATAAAGCTTCATTAAATCAAACATTTTATTGTTTGCAATGAAGATCAAAGAAAAAAAATGCTTTATTGTTAAGTTCACAGAATCCTAATTATGCAGATAATATTAAAAGTACTAACAATTACATCAGTTTTGCTAATTTTAATAGCATTTTTGAGTGAATAACTAATGAGAGAATCCCTAAATCCTCCTGAAATCTTGGCGTTTTAAAGCATCTTGGATGTATTTGTTGTAGCAGTGTTTTGTGTAGGTCAAGTCTGTGTGTGTGTTCTGGTTAGTAAGAATCTAAATAGAGCGAAGCTGTAGTGTCCTACTCACTCTTAGTAATCAATATAAGTCCTTTCTAACGCACAGCCTTGCAATTTATAGCAGATGCTGGACTGAATGTTGATAGGTCAGACTGAATGCTGCCCTTGGAGAAAAGCTTAGTCCAGCATTTCATGCCAAGGGGTAGTAAAATATATTTTTCTCATTAGGTATGCCATATAGCATCAAAGTTAAGAACCCATTGATTCAGATGACCCTTCTCCATCCAACATTTTATCTTTATGACTCGGAGTGAGATTTGATGGCAAAAAGGAAATCGTTTTTTGCCCATTGAAAGGCAATATAACTAGTTATTCTATGAAACGTGTGCCTTTTCCAATTTGAAAATAAGTACATTTTATGCAAGATTTTAAACATTCTATCAAACAAATAATGTATTTAAGTGTTAATTGATGGAATAGTGCCATCTATATTTGTGTCTTCAGGAAGGCAACAGTGTTGATGGCAACAGGACGCAAATTATTTTGTACTTATAGTTGAAACTTTAAGATGTGTCTTAGAAAGACAAATAGTGATTAGTAGTGATTAACAGTGATTAAGTACTGATATTTCTAGAAATGTCCACTTTTTAACTTATCGATTCGCTAACAAAAATCATCTCAACAGGGTTGACATTATAAGATTGCCCCCTACTGACAAACATAAGATAAAATAATAACTAAAGATGAGACTTTTTTATTTTATTTTATTTTGGTGCATGTCATTAAATTCTACTGGAGCTGTTTTGACTTAAGTTTGCTGGTTGTGCCAGCATGATTATTTGCTATATGGTAATATTTGTTTGAAGAATACTTGATTTTTTGCTTTCTAAAACCACACCGCACACTGCACTGTTATTGAAAATCAAGATTAATCTGAAACATTTTATCTAACAGCCGAAATCATAAAGTATTGTTTTGCTGCTACATAAGCCTGGAGCTGCCAATAAGTATCAAGACACAAAACCCTGCAGCTAAGAAAAACAGTTTTTGCATCAATATGTTTTGGGAAAGTGCCTTTAGTATTACCTCAAGTGAAGAAAGAAAACAACAGCATCTTAAATTAATTGCATTTTATTTTATTTTCTCCCTGAGATCATCCTACACTGTTAGTTTTTATGTAGAAACCATAACTTTGTATTTATTTACTTATTTATTTGCTGCTGCCTCTTTAGAAAGAAGCCCTTTGCATGTAAAATGAGCAACAGCGAACAGAACACTGTGTCACTGACTTGGGTTTGTTCTCGTTTGTTCTCGTTCTTCATTCTCGTTAAAAACAGCGCAATAACAGAAATGATATTCCTTAAAATTATTAGTATTATTTCTTGAGGTTAACATTTTAGCATACAATAATAATGTAGTAATGTCATAATTTGTTCAAGTTAAGCCGGACTTTTATTTTGACGGGTTGTGGGGAAGGTCTTTCAGTTTTGCTTTCAGTTTCAGAATGAAATGGTGAAAAGATGGTGAAGTGACTCTCAGATCAGTTCTGGAGATGAAGTTTGTATGTTCGGTTCCCTTATATATTGAGAAGAAGAGGCTGAAAACACCAGCATCACATGACAAAATCGCATGAATCATTCACACAGATACACGCAGAACATGCAGAGTTAGCTTATTAGCGACAAGCACTGACTGGCTGTTGTCACATTTATTTATGCTGTTAGATTAATCCTTGTCAAGTAAAAATGTCCAGAGATTATCGTCGTTATCGACATAATTTATATCGCGACTCAATGTGATATCATTTTATCGGCCAGCCCTACATAAAATGATCCCATTAAAAGAAAATTAATATGAGGTGAATATGAAATTCCCAAATGATGTTCAAAGACTGAATCAAAGCCAACTGTAAAGTGAAATGCTTTAAGAATGTTAGAGGATAAGAAATATTTCTTGTCATTTACCCAAAGCTACCAATCTGTATAAAAACTTTTTTAGAGTCAGTGTAATCTGCTGTATAGTCAGCGCAAGTGATAAATCATTTTCTTTAAAACTTCATTTAAAACATGCCCGAGCTCCCCAGCATGTGGTATGATGTAAGTACACTAGTGAGATTACTGCTGTGTGAAGGTGAGATATACCTCAGGCTCTTTCCAGCGCTATGCACCAAACTTGTATGTAAATATTGTATTATCTTGGCACCTACCTCTATGTTTTGCATGTGTCACAAAAAGCACTGGACATTTATGCATTGAAGTGTCATGCTACAGCAAAGTGATTTAAGAGTTAGAGCTTGTGAAGTGAAAACAAACTCGCTGCTATTCTCTGTAAGTTTTAATGGCTATCATTCTGTCAATATTCGGTTGACGACAGAGACGGTGACTGGTTATCTGCTTCAGAACCAGGCAGAAAAATTAGATGCTGATGTGTGGTACAGTTTGTCTCGTTCCTGTTTTTTCTTTCTCTTCCTTCCCTCCATTTCTCCAGCTCCGTTCCCCCCATTTCATGCCACTTTTGGCAGCTCCGGCGAACAATCCACTAGTACCGTAATGAAGCTGCTCCCTCATTTTCCAACCCCATTCTGTCACACCCCAGCACGGTGAAATATGCATCAAACCCCACTATAAAGAGCCAGCATGGCCACGCTATTGGCAGAACTATAATGGAGACAGAGATTTATGGCCGAGACCAGGTGTGTGTTTGAGGAATTGTACCTGATATAATAGGTTTTTTTGCTCAAGCAAAGACAGGAGTTCTGAAGGTGAGGGGTGTAATGGCATTGATCTGCTAAGACGAGACTCTTTCACTACATCATCAGGAATCATAAACGTTATAGTCATTTTTGACAAAAACAAACGCACTCTTGTTCTGACTGTAGTCATGGAAGAGCAGAGAGACTATTTCTTTCAATTGTCTTAGATTAGCATTGACAGTGCTGGCGGTCCAGTGCTGGTTTATTCAACCTTCCTGAGGGACTCAACCTTCATGCTTCTTTACACACCACTGAGAGGGTCCCATCGCTGGACCCTCAGTAAATAGTCTTGTATTTCTATAGACCTTTGACGGCAAAAGCCGACACCCGGGGGCCATAAAGGTAATAGCGGCCCCCTAAGGCTTCATGGGGTCAGCAAAAACAAAAACAAAAAAAGAAAACAGATATTACAAAATGCATTTTAGGGCTGTCAAGGTTAACGTGTGTACTTTAGAGGAATAGTTCACAGGAAAAAAAAAATGCTGAAAATGTACTCATCCTCAGGTCATCCAAGATGCAGTTTTTTCTTTGTTTGAACAGATTTGGAGAAATGTAACATTACATCACTTGCTCACCAATGGATCCTCTGCAGTGAATGGGTGCCATCAGAATGAGAGTCTAAACAGCTGATAAAAACATCACAATAATCCACAAGTAATCCACACCACTCCAGTCCATCAGTTAATGTCTTGTGAAGTAAAATGCTGCGTCTTTGTAAGAAACAAATCCATCATTAAAGCTTTTTAACTTTAAACGATTCCTTTACACCCCTCCACTCATTCAGTAAATTCAATAGTATTATAATTTCCTTCTGCTTTCTGAAGACTATTAACTAGTAATTAATTGAGGTTTTGTGTGTGTGTGAGACCTTGAAGAAACAACATTAAGGGGAAAATGCATATAGTTTTAGTAATACTTAATAAAAAGCAAAATATTTTTTTACATATTTTTTTACAACATACACCACATGACCACATAAAATATAAATTATTATAGTACAATGACATTGAACAACTGACTCATTAGGTTTGTTTGTGTGAACTTAGTACTTTTGTTCATATGTATTTTAATTCCTGTAAAACACTGTAGTTTATGCTGCTAACAAATTTTGACTTTCATTACAGACAAAAAGCTATACTGGGCCAATAAAAGTCAAGCCAAAAATAAATGAATCACTGAAAATGTCATCTAAAGAAAGGCTCTTGTCTAAAAGTAAGAAACTAAACACATACTGTAGATACCTCTTTTAAGATGTACTGTAAACCTTTGCCAAATATATCTACTGCCAGAAGTATCAAAGTTATCTTTTCCAGAACTGTATCATATCCTTTGTTATGCACGTTCAAACGTTTGATAAATTAAAGAATAAAGGGGCTAACATATGGCTTTTAGAGATCTGTTTACAGAAGTGTTTCAACTTTCCTCTGAAGCGGCCTTGCACTGCATCGAGAACAGCAAGCAACAAATTCCATAAAGACAGCACCCAAGATGCTCTTATCATGTATTTGCCATCTGTTCCCAATAAAACGTGTGGATGGCTGCCTGCAACATAAACGTCTTTCACTCAGCAAATCTGTACACACCACCTGCCTTTTCTATACCTCCTAAATACAAAAAGGAGAGTGTGACTGGGGATCAAGAGATTAAGCTGTCTGAAAAGAGCTTTTGGGGGGTTTTAAGCCAACTACTCAAGAAATGAATTATTTTCTAATAGACCGTAATATGTCATGCTGAATCAAATGGCTTGAAAATGTAAAGCATGTGTGAACATCTGTATTGAAATTAGAATGACAAGTGGGCCCTATTTTTAGATATTTGGGGAATACAAAATCACCTTTAAATGTTATTTTTAAGGGAAAAAAGTATGCAGCAATAATAATAAACAATAACTTACCACTAATTTACCATTTTAAAAAATCATGCTAGAAGTCATTAGTGTAATGTTATAATAATGCTATCAGATATGAGTAATTGTAGACCGTAACTTCAGATACAGAGCCCCTAAGGGGACATGGTGATGGAAAAAAATATAAGATAGGAGGGGGAAAAAAATGTTTTGATGCTTTTGCATTCGCTCACCAAAAAATTATGTGTTATTTTACAAAAGTATTACGTTCCCCTGAGATACTTTGCATTCTCTTGTAAAAGGTTTGTGTTCGCTTTCAAAACATGTGCGTTCTCTCGCAAAACCCTTGCATTCCCCCTAGAATCTTTGCGTTTGCTTACAGAATCACTGAAATACATTTCATTCCACCTCATTATTTCTATCACAAAAGTCTAGTGGCTCCACAGACAGATTTGCAGAACCACAAAACTATAAAAGTTATTTTTAAAACCCTTCTAATTAGGTTTCCAGATCAGAAAAATCAGATGTGAAATTTTTAGTGTCAAATAAACATGAATCACATCAAACAAACAATGCTTTCAAGGGAAATCTGGAAATGGGACACAAAAGAGGCAAGAATGTTTCCTCTGAAATGAACTGTTTGCTACATTCAGGCTGACTAACTTAATTAAACCATGGCCATAAAACAATCCCAAGTACTAAAAGGTACTGCAGACCCTAAATGACTCCAATATGCCATAATGAGGATGTGCCGCAGCCCACTGCAGGCAAGAAAGATCTTAACGTAGGAGTTTGTGCTATTTAGAGAGAGAGCCACGGTGAAGACCCTGTCAACTACTGAGGCCAAGAGGGGAGAATGCAGGAACTATGGCCAAAAGCCAATATGAGCATTCAGTCCTACTTAAGGCAATGACAGAACACAATAAAGCCTCAAGGCCAGAGAGGAGAGTATGAGATGGAACAACAAGCCCTTTCATGGTTGATTTAGCAAACAGTAGCCTTGGCACAGGATGAGGAACTCTAAAAGGATGAGCTGATTATGAACAATCTTTTGTTTTCTTTTGTTTCATCACTTAATCTCAGACTGTCCAAATGTGTATCAGAAATCTGAACCAAACTGTGAAAGGAGCCTACAAAGAACTAGATTTATCACAATTCAGTCTTCACAAAGCACAGAGATCCCTTGAGAAGTCCAGCTGCCAACGAATGCAAAAGTACGTTCAGTCCAGCACAGCATAATACAACTTTCGCTTCAAACTAGATCGAGTTTCCGCGGACAGGAATGAAGGTTGTGATGCATGAGGCTTCCAATATCCCATGAGAATGTGTCATGTTCCAAACTGGTGCACATGCAATCCTTTCCACAAGGGGGGACGCACATGTGGCAATGCACCAAAGAAACTGACAATTCAGGCAAATGCGCTGTATGGCTCGCTATGTCCAGACTGAGAAAATTTGATTTATAGTGCTATGATGCCGAAAATTCTGTTTTCAATGCTGTTTATTCACAATGCAGCATATTCTGTCAGATAAATAATTCTTCTATTCTGTATTTTGCTTCTTTAATAAAAAGAAAAAAATATATATACAAATAATAAACTAGATATTTGCATTTTCGAAAATGCTTGCCATGATGTTTGAGTGTTACTTGTAATTGCATTGGGCACTGCATTGTGGTTAGTGTTTTTGTGAAGTGCAGTGTGGTTGCTAAGGTGTTATTGGATGGTTGCTAGGTGGATGTTTACTGGCCCAAGTAAGAAAAGTCCACCCCCGGCACAAAACTACTATTAAAACTGAATTTTAATGCAGTACAATTAATAAGTGTTCATGGTCTCCCAGCGGTTTGCATAATGGGCAGGTTAGTATTATGTGATTAATCTACAATAAAACAAAAGACAACTTAATGCCTTCATTGCCAAAAAATTTATTTTTTTTGTCTTGCATTTGATAATGAAATTGGATGAGCTCAGTGCAGATTTCCTGCCAAAGGTTTTGATTTATTTTTAATTTATTTTTAATTTTGTGTACTCAGGAGCAGTGATTGGAGGACATCAAGGATAGACTTGATGCTTCTTTCAAAATAAATGCAGAATATAAAACGGATTTATTTACAGAATAATTTAATTACTTCCTGATTTGGCTTTTTTAATTAAAAATGTTTCTATTTTTTATTAATTGCTCTCTTGTGTGATTTTGGTTATTAAAGAAAATAAATCAACAAATTTTGTAAAATGTTTGTATTTTTCAAAATAAATAAACTGTTAGCCTTTAATTAGTGTGGGCAAATGAGGGCTTAAGTTATAATAAGTTACAGAATAATAAATGAAACATAAAAATTACAAACTTCAAGATTACCAACACACAACTATTGATCCACAGTGTTGCCACAATTCTGCAATTAGCATCTCTGTGATGTTGTGAGTTAGTAATAATGATGTTGTGGCAACAAATCAATGAATTTCACTCTTCTATTTTTACAATGTAATTAATTACATTGCTACATTGAAAGCTTGGTCACCAGATTACATTGCAGCTATGTAACTGTAACATATTACAGTTAGCTGGGCACAGACTTATGCCAAGATGGACTCCTTTTTATGTTCTCTATACAGTACTAGAAGAGTACAACTGGAGTCTGTTTTTCTCTTTTTAATCTTTGCTCCAAGTGTGGATTATCAGATGAGATCGGGGACCGCGGTACCCTGCAGACGTATTAAGATGATTGAAAAGCTTGACAGCTCCCATGCAGCTGCACATGACCAATGGCAGCCAGTGTCTAGACTGAGGAGCGGCCAGGCCTGGCAGCACAGAGAGGAAAATCCAGACATGATTAAGCACAACAGCCTGCCAGCTTTGAACTGCTGCTGGAGGACTATACATTCAGCTCTGCCATGCTGGACCTCTGTCGCTTCAGATTTGGTCACATTACACGTTGTATGTAAATAACGTGCCTAGTTTCCACTGATCCGTAACTGTTTGTTGCTCTCCTACCTCAGTCTTCTCAGATCCGTCCTCGCCGCTGAAGATTTCATTGTTTATACAGAGGTCACACACATGTAGAGACAGCCAGTACAACAACACCCTTTTAAAGGGGTAGTTCACACTAAAATGAAAATTGGCTGTTCATTTACTTACCCTCAGGCCATTCGAGATGTAGATGACTGTTTTAAGTAAAACAGTAAAGAAGATTTTTAGTTGAAACCGTGGTCATAAAATGGGTTAGAAAATGTTTTTGAGAGTTAAAAAAAACAGCATATCAAGGTACACGAAATTAATAACCGTGGCTCCTGACGATATATTGAGGTATTGTGAAGCGAAGCAATCAGTCTGTGCAAGAAACCGAATGTTACAGTATTTACAGTGTTATTACCTGTAATCCAGAGCCTCAGGCAAACGGTCCGGAGTGATGTCCGGTTCGCAAACAAAACATTCTTTTGAACCGGTTCTTTTTGGTCAACTATTTGAACCAGTTCACCAAATCGGATTGAGGTGTCTGAAGCAGTTTGTGGCTCGAGCACAGATCTACAAGTTACTCAAACACCTGACAGGCACTCCGATTCAAATAGTGGCATATCTGATCCTGTGTTGCTGGTTTTGCCAACTCATTCGGCACTCCAGTCACTGAACTGAGGAAACAGTTTAACTCAGACTGAAGACTGACGATAGAAGATATTGATATGCGCATGATATGTTTTTATGGTTTCTCATTGTTTATGTAAAAAGCTGAGCTGATAAAGAGAAGTTTAGTCACTTTATGTGCTTTGGACATGTAAAACATCCACATTTCACATCATTATCGGGTGCATGAATAATATAATTGCTTATATGTTACGTCAAGGCATGATTACATAAAAGAACTAGTGAATTGAACCAGTTCATTGAAATTAACTGTCCGGAAGAACCAGTTTGTGGAAAAGAATCATATTTCCCAGTTGCCTGAAGCTCTGGATTACAGGTTGTAAATAATGTTCAGTTTCTTGCACAGACCAATCATTTCGCTTCATAAGACCTCAATATATTGCCAGGAGCCACAGGTATTAATTTTGTGTTTCTTGATATGCTTTTTTTTATTCTCAGAAATATGCCGCCACTGACTTGATTTTATGAATCACCAAGGACCACGGTTTCAGCTAAAAATCTTCTTTACTGTTCTACTCAAGAAAAAGTCTACATCTTGGATGGCCTGAGGGTGAGTGAATTAACAGCAAATTTTCATTTTTGGGTGAATTGGCTCTTTAAGGAGCATCTTTTTTTTAATTATTATTATTTCTGCACAGGTGGTGGAGGGAAGAGGCAGGATTGAAGGCAGATCTCCAGTGTGCACCGTCAGCACTCGGTGTCAGGAATTTTTGCGTGAGGCAGGTGATGAGACACGAAGAGCAAGATGGCTCTATTCACAGTGCAGGTCTGGAAATATTTGCAAGAACCTTTCCTGGCTTGTTCAGCTCCTCCTTGAGTGTCGTTGTAGATCTTGCAGAAATCCTTGTAAATCTGTGGCCAGGACAGTCAGCGCCGCGTGGCCGTACCACGCCACTCTCAGCCAGTTCCGTTAGGACTGTCACTCCACATTAAGTCGCTTCTCCTTTAATCTGCTGCTGGAGGGTGAAACGCAGTCATGCTTTTACATAAGAAATTTGTTCTTGTAGAACTTTAACCGCTTCATCCAACCTTGTGTGATTCACACAGTCTGTTCATGTGACTCAAGGACAGCGCTAACCTTTCCCTTCAAGAACCGTGTCCTTCCACACTCTCAAAATTTACCAGAGCGGTCAATCTTGTTTTGTTTCGGCACGCAATTGTGTTGCTCCAAGAGCTGGGCTCTTGATTTATGAATTATACATTGGTTTAATATTTGTATTTGCTACTACTACTGTCCCAGCATGTTACGAACGGTAGATGCGTCTGCTGTTTTACGTTGTCCTTCACTGTGAGTCTCACTGAATGCAAATGAGCTTTAGACTCCCTAGCCAATACAGTGGTCATTTCTGTGTATAATTAGACTATTCCTGGATTGCAAATCAGGTTAGAGAGCAAGGGTAAATCATTTACGGCTTATAACTAGTGAAAACAAAATCTATTTAAGCTATAATGCTATGAGCACACACTGTCCTTTTCCTTGTAAGCCTACTGTTTTTTTTTTAACTGTTACATTGTAAGATTGTTTACCCTTCAACTGTCAGTATATGGCTTCAATCTTAAGTTTAGTTTATCTGCACACAACTGTTTTAATAAAAGGAACTTTTTATAGTTGTGTGAATATCTTAGTTATCAGTTCACCCCATTTACATACGCTACTGTTCAAAAATATGTTCGTTTGTTTTTTCTTTGAAAGAAATACTTTTATCGGCAAGGATGCATTAAATTCACAAAGACACAGTAAAGACTTTTTCATTGTTACAAAATATTTCTATTTCAAATAATTGCTGTTCTTATGAATTTTATCAAAGAATCCTGAAAAAAAATGATCACAGTTTCCACAAAAATATTGCTAATAATAATAATAATAATAATGATAAAATGTTTCTTAAGCATCAAATTAGCATATTAGAATGATTTCTGAAGGATCATGTGACACTAAAGACTGGAGTTATGATGCTGAAAATTCAGCTTTGATCACAGGAATAAATTACATTTCAAAATATTTCAAATAGAAATCAGTTATTTTAAATTGTAAAAATATTTTAGGGTTTTACTGTATTTTTGATCAAATAAATGCAGCCTTGTTGAGCAGAAGAGACTTACCACTTTCAAAAACATTAAAAAAAAATCTTATTGACTGAACTTTTGAATATAATTACATTAGAAATCCAATTACATACATTTTGGTACTTTTAAAAATAATTTTTTAATCCAGTATTTTGCAGGTGTAATCAGTTTCAGTGGCAATAACCATAAAACGCTAAAATATTCAAAAAGTTTCCATTGTTAATGTAGGCCTGCATATATTTGTAATATATAGAAAGAAGAATGAAAGAAAGAGAAAGACAAGTGAATGGTGGAAAAAGGATATAATTATTGAGGAGCCTATGAGTATTCAGTTCCATCCGTGTGCACTTAGGACAGAAGGGAACTGCGCTGGAAAGATTTATAGGAAATTTCACCTCTCCACATTTCATCTGAACTGGAGGGATCGGTCCGGAGCCTTGTGCTTCGTGATTAGAATCTATAGTAAGAGAGAAAAGGTCAGCGGTAATTAAAGTACAAAATCATGGAGAAACCACAAATTTCGTAAGGTTGGCAAAAGAATAGATTATACTGTTCTGCCCCCTTGTGTTCACTAAACGACTGATGTGTATGTGAATAAATGCATTAGATCTATATATATATTTCTGGGAATACTGAAAATAATGTCTATTGCACAACACAATGCACCTCACTTTTTTATTTGTTTGTTCATTTATTTATTTACACTACAATCATCATAATTATTCTACAGTACTTTTAAAAGTACTGTAAGTATTGTATTCAAAGAAATAATAAACTATAAGAACTGAAGCTAAATGATCCTTGTGTTGTTGCCATGATTTAAATAATACCTAAACTGAATCTTTTTATAAACTTAAAATGATGCCATAGTAAAACAGTTCACTAGTTTATAAAGCATTTTTAAAGAAATAATAAATGGTGAATGATTTTTTTGTTGCCTTGATTCAAATCAAACCTAAATTGAATCATTTTATAAACTGATCATGACATTAGTGCTGTAACTGAGATTTTAAGGTGTGTGTGTGTGTGTGTGTGTGTGTGTGTGTGTGTGTGTGTGTGTGTGTGTGTGTGTGTGTGTGTG
>NW_015552562.1:1115550-1124009 GCF_001515605.1 Sinocyclocheilus anshuiensis
TGTGTGTTTATTCACCCCACATATTATAGACTAATATATTTCCTCTGGTATTTCTGCTGTAACTTGATTTCAAACTTTTTGCTTTCAAACAGAAACCAGATGTGTTGATATATTAAATTAAATATTCATTCATAACAATTCATTTGTGATTTCATGAGTTTAAAGAACTGAACAATAATTAAGGTGAAGTAATAAAAGATAATAATAATAATAATAATAATAATAATAGATATTTCACATTACACATTTGTTTATTTATTTGTTTGTTTTTGCATTTTAATTAGAATATATTTTAATATAACCTAATTTCAATTATTATTAAGTTGTCCTGCTGCCTCTTGGAAGTTTGCTGAGAACCCCTTGTGGGCCCCAGCTATAAGGAGGTGCTGCGGGGCCACAAAACATTAGCACGAAGAAAAGTCACTTGGTGGCACTATTATTCAACAAAGCCTGAAATTGGCTCTATCAACAGAATTGTTGGTCTGATTGACTGTCTGAGTTGCAGTCATAGTCAATGCTGATGCTTTGGTGTATTGAGATGAAGCTTTATGTACCATTGTAGTCATCCCCTGACATTGTCATATCAAATTAATTTTCAGAATATGTTCAGTCAACGTTTTTACAGATACTTGCTCGGCCCTGGATGCTTTCATTGGAATTCTTATTTATTATCTCTCTTATTTCTGACAAGAAGACATGAATGAAGCGTGTAAAGTGAATATATAGAACATAGCAAGAGAGGAAAAATTATCTTTTGTTTTTCTGTTCAGTGTCTTTTGCACCTCTGATCATGCACTATATGACCTGCTTGGCTGGTTATTATTTAATCAGTGATGTGTCCATTTAAAGTTCATGGTCATAATACAGCTGTTGGGATGTTCAGATGTACAGCAGGTGATCAAGGCACAATAAAAAGCGTCACTCTTCTGCTTCTGCAAAAGTGACTGCTTATCATTTGCCACTTGACAGGACTAATCCTGAAGGTTTGTGACATCATTGGCTTTTATCTCTGTGACTCAGACTCTCGTCCCTGTCTATCTCCTCGCACACTTACAGCTGTTCAGCATTTCCCTCGTGCATCGAGAGCCAATGGGAATTCACAAGCTGAACACACCCTCTTTATTCAAGGTTTTACAATGACGTATAAAGTAATCTAAATTACTCAACTCATTTCATTTTATTTGCACACTGTGAATTTATGCAACGTCAGGGGTCAAAGGAGCTATTAACGGTTCTTATAAGAATTGGAGGGGATTTCTAGACAGGAATAATTATAGAATCATAAAAAGAGCAATGTGTGTGGATTGTTTGGACCAAACTGTCATTGATATTTTTATCATTATTATTATTAATAGTTGCTATCTACTTATTTTATTAGTACTAGTAGTAAGAATAATATAATATAATATAATATGTTGTAAAATAAAATAAAATAATATAATATGTATTCTGTTTAAATATTTGGAATATTGGAAATGGAATTCATTTTTTCAATCTGGACAGGGTTTATACTGTCAATTAAAAAAAACACACAAAAAAAAAACAGTTTACTGACGTCTGGTGGCGTTTCACCGTGATCTGTGTCGACACAGACCTCAAAACAGGTTGAAAACATGTTTAGTCAGGTCACTGACCCAAATGAACTGTATTTTATGTATTTGTGACAGAACAGAATGGACGCTGCCAGCAGAAAAAAAACAAAAACAAAACAATTTTGTCATGTTCTTTTTCTGATTCTGGAGACCTTGACCTGACCAACTTGTGATTCTAGCAGACTTAAAGAAACACGACTAACAAGAATACGTTTCAGCTTCTGAACTTAATTACAACCAGAAATATCATACACATTTTTTTCCTTTGGTCATGTCTTAATGTATATTGTTTAGAAGAAGTGATCCTGGCCTGCGAATGGTCCCCTGATTTACTTTTTTTTTTTTACATTTCAAAGGAAATGCATGCGCTGGTCTCTTTTTATTTGTTTGTTCCTTATCTCTCTCATCTCAGAAAAACAACTTTTTACAGTTTTTTTTTTTCTTCTTCTAGCCATAATTGAAGGCTTAAGAAATCTCATCTGAAGGCTGCAATCTCTCCGGCTCTCCCAGGCATGCATTACTCATTCTGTGTCAGTAACAAAGACTTGGTTTTGTCCATGCAGTGTTGGCTTTTAATTTATTCTGCTGACGTTTGACAGAATTTGCAGCCAAGCCTCTTTCTAACACCCAAACAAATGCTCATTAGTAGTCAAGTCTACAGCAGACGCACAGGAGATCGCTTGTAGTGCATGAAAATAAGTACAAATACATTTGAGCTGCCTAGTCAGTTATATTTGCACAGACAGATGGAGCGTTCTGTACCTCGCATTTTATCCGGTATGCCGTGATAAGACGGCTTGTGTGGTTAAATATTGATCACTTATCACAACAATAGTTGTGCTTGTGAAAAACTAATCAGACCTGAATCGCCCTTGTTAAAATCCTTAAAAAAACTTTTATTCGGCAAACTTGCATTTCAAAGAGCTCAGGACCTGGATTGCTGCAATACATGAGTGGATTGCCTCACGGCCTCACCCATCTCAGGTCAGATGATAAAGGAGAAATGGCCCATACAATATGACTTTATTACTAAGAGTGAGTTAATGATAAGTCACCAATGGGCCAAATAGTCAAACAAACCATTAAACCAGATTTTCTGCCATTTTGACTGTGCAACATGAATGAGGCAATATATATATATATATATATATAGACACAACACTTTTTTATTTTATGTATTTATTTTTTCTTTATTTTGCATGTGTTTACTTCCTGTGAAACTAATTTCTTCTTTAAATTCCACAATATGTGTGTGTATTACGGTTAGGTCTGCGCAAGTAATTATTTTCCACCCATAGCCTTAGGCAACCTCTTCATTATGTTTGTTGTGTACACTTATTAAAGAGCAAAATTCAAACATTTGTGATTTTTCGTATTCATGTTGTAAAAAGTGGTAGCCTGCCATTGTTACCTTAAAGATTTATTTATTTATTTATTTATTGCATGTGCTTACTCTTGGTAAAATAAATTTCCTCCTTAAATTCCACAGCACATGTTTATCCTGCAGTTACACAGCTACCAAAATATGTTCAGAGAATAGCTTTGCTAACATTCCCTCTGTTATTTTTGATTGTTCTTTTTTTATGTTCAAACTACACATTTTTCTTAGTTAAGTTAAGGGAACATTCCATCTTACCATTTTGCAAACATTAATATGATACGTGTAATATGAATGTTACTTTTAAATGTTCTCTGAATGTTCTGAAACAAGTAGCAACATTTAAAAAATGTTAAAACACAAAACTAAAAACTAAAACATTTCGGGAAAACATTCCATGGATGATGTATAGATAAAGTTTTTGTGCTAACATTTTGAGAACTTTATTAAAGACCAGATAACGTTGTAAGAATGTTTGTTCATAACTTTGAGAGAGTCTTGCCAGAATGTTAGCCAAAGTTTGCAGAATGTTCCCTAACAAGTCAAAAATAACCCCAAAAAGTAGTTTTGTTCACTTTCAGATAAAAGGTACAAAAGCTGTCACTAGGGCGGTACCTTTTCAAAAGGTACAAATATGTACTATTTAAGTACTAATATTTACATTTTAGGTTCTAATATGTACCTTTAAGGTAATTATATGCACCCCTTAGGGGTTAATAAAGTACAAAAGGTACAAAAGTATGAATTTATGTATAGGTTGATTTCACTTGTATAAAACCAGCTCATTTAGATGTTACCATTTTTTCTGTGTATAAAGAGTTTGCAGCACAGTATAGGCCCATATGTCATTAGGTTAATTTGCTGCCCGAGTCTCATAACCTGTGCCAAAATGTTTTGGAGGGTTTGTGAATCAACAATATATTTCACAATGAAGGGAACATGTTTTCAGTTTGATTGCTTCAGGTTAGTCAATACACTCTAAAAAATGCTGGGTTGTTTCAACCCAATTTTGGGTCAAATATGTACTAACCCAACTGTTGCGTTAAAAAGTTAATTTAAAAATGTAACCAAAATTTAACCCAACAGTTGGGTTAGTCCATATTTGACCCAACATTGGGTTGAAACAACCCAGCATTTTTTAGAGTGTACCATCTATACGTGCAGGTTAATTTATTATCCAATATGATATCAGTCCACAATAATCACATTCACAGTAATTTCTATCGTTTATTTACTACTTGATTCTACGAGATTAAGAGTTCTAAATTCAATTGAAAGTGGGTTGAAAAAGTGCAAGTCACTGCATGGTGTACCTTTGGCACCATTTTGATTTAAGGCAGCAGTTATGTTTTCAGTTTTATAGTGGGTTGATTTTTTTTTTTTTTTTTTTAAGTGTTCAATGGCAGTCCTCATAACTTTATGCTTTTAGTTATGTTCACATACAGAAGTTTGCAAAACATCAGTTACTTTACAATACTCCAGTGCAATAGCTAGTAACTTTCCACATTGACTTGAAGCATATTATTAACAGAGGGTTTGTTTACATCCCAACCTATAGCCTACCTTTCATGTCAAGGACTTGGGCGATGGGGCATACATAATGGACAATAGTCAACATTATTATTTAGCAATAATTTAAACATTATTTACAAGAGAATGTTTGTGAAAAACATTGGTTTTATGGTTCAATCAGATGTGTGTTATGGACACCGCCACATTCCAGGCATTCCTCAACATATAGAGAAATTCTGCAGCCACGTTAAGAGTCACATGATAAAGAATCCTACATTTTACACAATAGTGTGAAATATGTATGCAGCATATTGTTTTAATCAGCTAATTCTGAATGTTTGTTGGAGGACAAATCTATTTTCGTATCTCAGCAACGCCCCCATACACTCCCCCTTCAGCGATGTAAATATGTGGATGAGGCTGAAGTTACTACCTCTGCTTTTATTGATCTGACCAACTATTAAATGAAGCTTACGGATGTTTAGCGTGAACATTGAAACCGCATCCATGCTGAAGTTTGTGTGGAATTCTCCGGTGTAAATTCACTCTGTTGTACAATGACAGTCTTTCATTTGGATGATTTCTTAGCAGGATGGATTGGAGGTGAGTTTTATTTGTTTTGCCGATCTTGTACAAAGTTTCATGTGTTTAACATTAGCTACAAACAAACCCCCGAAATGGACATTTTCGCGGAGCAATATCGTGATGTATCGCAGGCCTATATGCAACTTAAAATAAGTTTATCTTGTAAAAACCCAACAGAGAAGAAGAAACTACAGAGAAAAAGGGAACATTGTCAGGATAGAGAGTCGAAAACACTTGATTGTTCTCCTGAAAGAGTAAAAAAAAAAAAAGTTTAAAGAGAATTTAAAAAACCGTTTCTATTTTAACGAAATTTCTGTCACGTGTTCGTCAAAACCAAGTCAGTACTTTGTGTCCAAAGTGTTTTATGTGCAAACAACTCTGAGTTTGAGGCACTGAGGACTGGTCGACGTTTCTCGGCCATAAACGGGGTTTGGTGGAAACCTGGTGTTCTCCATTGAAAGGAAACATTTATTTTGTAAAGCCCTAATGTGCCTGTGCACCCACCATGAAATGTTCATAACAATGTAACTTATTCATAAAATGGACACTCTGTTCTGCAAGAAGCGCCTCCTACAAAGCTATGCAGTAGGCAGAATCGATCATTATCGTCTGTCTTCAGTTGCAACATATTGAACTGCTTTTGGTTACAGGAGCATCCAGTGTGATTGTGGGACATCCACTTGACACAGTCAAGGTATCAAGACAAATCCTTGTTTTGGGATTCATTTTGTACATATCCTCCTATATTATGTATTTATTATTTATTCATATACAGTAAAATGCTGTAGTTCATATTATATATTTATATTTCCATTCTAAAGGTAGTCAGTTTTACTTTCTAAGTTCTCACCGGTATAAAATGTATTGGTTAGGAATGAAGTGTCAATCGAGGGAATAATGAAAAAAAATTAATTCCTTTGTGCTCCTTTTACAGACTCGTTTACAAGCTGGCAAAGGATACAAGAATACACTCCACTGTGTTGTAACAATCTACAAAAAGGAAAATGTAAGGCTTTATTACACTGACTGTCTTTATAAATGAATTAAAAATGTACTGGCAAGTATTTTTCACAATTAATGTGTCACAACTACTCCAAAAGGCCACAGACCCTTGTATTCACTGAGCCATTCTTGTTTTGCTGTACATTAAGAGATCTGCATTACTAAAACTTTATGAAGAGTACTTATTTACACAATGAATATACGGCTATTAGAGGATGGATCCAAATGAAAATAAAGATTAAAGTTACTTCCTTTGCTCAGAGATTGACACAAACTGAGTTTTTTTTCATCTTTTGAAATGTTATACATTTCTTTTTACCAAAGATGATGTCACTTCCTGAAGGATGATATCATTAAGGGCCTGTCTTTTGATAGTTAAAAAGAATATTTCACAAGACAAGATGGAAAACAATATTAAAGACAGAAAAGCAATGGTAACACGTTAGTTTTAGGACCAGCTCTATTAACTAGCTCCTTTTTAGCATACATATTACTAGCATATTGGCTGTTTATTAGTACTTATAAAGCACATATTAATGCCTTTTTCTGCATGACCATATTTTAAATACCCTTTATCATACTTAACATCTACCGTACTAACTATTAATAAGCAGCAAATTAGGAGTTTACTGAGGCAAAATAGTAGTTAATTGTTAATTAATAGTGAGAATTGGTCCCCAAAATAAAGTGTGACCAAAGCAATTATTACAACCATAAAACAACAAATATTCCAAAAGAAAACATTTTAGCTGGACAAAATAAAAATAAAAAATAAGCAAACATCTGGGATAAATTGCCAGTTTTTCATGTAAATAATTCAGAACTCTGTGAAATAACAAAAACGGCAACATCCACTCAAAAAGAAGAAGGAAATTTATTAAAAAGCACCCATATTTTTACTGAGAAAATAATAATGTGGTTCCATTTTAGGAATTGTATATCATATGATTATATAACATATCAAGATATACAGAATTGACGAAAGCCACCAATAAAATTCAAAGGGCATGGGACAAAATTTGTATAAATGAGCCAGCCCCCTTTATTCACAGACTCAATGAGCAGGCTATATCCTCATCACAAGATTTGGGACTATATTCCCAAGACTGCATATCAGGAATGACCCAATTTGTGGTGTAAACAGGTATTTCCTTTCCTTGGAAGCAAAAGTACACAACCCATCTCTCTTTTGTGTTGTCTCAGGTTACGGGCTTTTTCAAAGGACTGTCCTTTCCATTGGCCAGCATCACTCTCTATAACTCTATGGTGTTCGGCTTCTTCAGCAACACGCAGCGCCTCATTAGCAGATATCGTTATGGTGACGGCAGACACCCGTGCAGCATGCTTGACTTGACTGTAGCGAGCATGCTGACTGGTCTGGTTTCAGTGGGGGTGGGCGCCCCCGTTGACCTTGTCAAAATTAGACTGCAGATGCAAACCCAACCTGTTCTTGCAGGTAAACTGTGGTTATAAATACATTTTAGCACCCTGTAGCTATGCGTGGCATCAGACAACACATGTTCTTGTTAAAAGAAAAATTCCTAATGGTTCCTGAAAGCTTTTCAAAGACAAACATTTCCAGGGAAATAATGTATTTTGCACCGAGAGTTTCTCATCTACTGTTTTGTGTGTTTCCAGAGAACTTTAACCTTGCTGGGAATGGGAGTGTCCCTCTGCGGTCAATGGGAATTCAGTCCCAGTCATTGTACAGAGGGCCACTGCACTGTATTAGTACCGTCCTGCAGAACGAGGGCATTCAAGGGCTCTACAGAGGCGCGGGAGCCATGATATTACGGGATGTACCTGGATACACCTTGTACTTCGTACCATACACGTTATTCTGTAACTGGCTGAATCCTGATGGCAATGCCTCGCCCCATCCCTGCTGCATATGGCTAGCAGGAGGTTTAGCAGGTAAATGAGACACGGACTCTATTCCAAAACTTAGTAGCTGCTGTCTACTGCCTACACAGCCTTCAAACTAAAATGGAACCTAATAAGTCTGATTTAATACACTCTCAGATGCACAGGCTCAACTTGCAAATGTTTGCATTAGAGTTTTATGTTAGCCTGTTGCTAAGCTAACAACATGAGTCCAACAATAGTCTATCTGAAATAGATTGCATTCAGTATTGAATGGATTATATGTGTGATCAACATTTTCTCACTTGGTCTGCCACATTAAAGGAACAGTTCAGCCAAAAATTTTAATTTGGTGAAAATGTACTCACTCTCAGGCAATCCAAGATGTAGATAAGTTTGTTTCTTCTTCAGATTTGGAAAAATTTAGCATTCCATCACTTGTTTACCAATGAATCCTGTGCAGTGAATGGGTGCCGTCAGAATGAGAGTCCAAACAGCTGATAAAAACATCACAATAATCCAAAAGC
>NW_015552562.1:1124053-1124383 GCF_001515605.1 Sinocyclocheilus anshuiensis
GGTGCCGTCAGAATGAGAGTCCAAACAGCTGATAAAAACATCACAATAATCCACAAGCACTCCAGTCCATCAGCTGTGTGTCTGTAAGAAACAAATCCATCGCTAAGACATTGTAACTTTAAACTGTTGCCTCTGATTGATGTACTGGAGTGGTGTTGTCAGACTCTGTTCCATGTTTTGTCTGTGTCTTGCTCCCCAGGTGTTCCTTTCCCATGTTTAATTTGTCCCAGGTGTTCCCCATGATGGTTCATGGATCCCAGGTGTGTCTCGTCATCCCCTCCTCCTGTGTGTATTTAAAGTGTTCCCAGTCCCTAGTTCTCTGTCCGCTGT
>NW_015552562.1:1125693-1136544 GCF_001515605.1 Sinocyclocheilus anshuiensis
GAGTCCCCGGATCCGCCATGGCACCCCGAACGGGTACCGCTCTGGAGGCCCACTGTCCCGTGTCTGTCCTAAGGGACCTCCAGAGTGCCCACCCCCCCCTCCCCATTGGATGTTATATGGCGTGAGGTCACGGCTTCCGGAGGGGGGCGATATGTCAGACTCTGTTCCATGTTTTGTCTGTGTCTTGCTCCCCAGGTGTTCCTTTCCCATGTTTAATTTGTCCCAGGTGTTCCCCATGATGGTTCATGGATCCCAGGTGTGTCTCGTCATCCCCTCCTCCTGTGTGTATTTAAAGTGTTCCCAGTCCCTAGTTCTCTGTCCGCTGTGTACGTCTTCCTGTGAACGTCTTCCTGTGAACGTCTTCGTGTGAATGTCTTCCTGTGTTCGTCTCCCTTGGTTCCTTGGTGCAAATAAAGTCTTGGTAAAGTATTCTCCAGCGTCTCCTCGTTCCTCGTGTGTGTGCAACGTGACAGGTGTGGATTACTTGTGGATTATTGTGATGTTTTTATCAGCTGTTTGGACTCTCATTCTGACGGCACCCATTCACTGCAGAGGATCCATTGGTGAGCAAGTGATGCGATGCTAAACTGCTCGTGGTCTGACGGTGAGTATTTTCAGTCCATTTTCATTTTTGGGTGACCTACTGCTTAATTTTTTCTATGCTTGTCATAATGCATTATAGGATTGGCTTCACAAAAGAGACATTTAATACTGTTGTAAAATGTGGTCATATCTTATCTCAGAATGCAGTATAATACAATAAACCTTGCATAAAATGCAGTTCACTAGGTTTAACAGAGCTATTCTTTTCCAGCCTGAATGTGATGCTTACCAAAAGAAACACCAGATGCACTTGTAGTGTTTTTCAGTCTGTTTGCACAAGTGTTGAATTGTTTAAAAGCTATGTCAGACCCTCTGTGTCACACCAAACCACTTCTCAGCAGTCATGCACAGATTAACAAGTGTACGTTTGGTTAAGGATAGTGGGAGGCTGCATTGTTTTGAAATTTGTCAGTGTACTTCCCATTAAAAATTTCCCTCCTGTTGGTGTATGATGGGAAAGGCCTGGTTTAACCTAAATATGACCCTATTGGGAGTCAGGTAATTTTAGGACACAGAATACTTCACATGAGATTTCACCCGTTGGTTATGCTGTTGTTCCACAGGATCCATCTCGTGGGTCACCGCCACACCAGCAGACGTGGTGAAAAGCCGGTTGCAGGCGGATGCTATGCAGCACAGGAAATACAAGGGTATTCTGCACTGCATCATGCAAAGTTACAAGACCGAGGGAATACATGTAAGTTGCTGAAGGGTTTCAAACAAAGTTGTAACGCAACAGCTGTAGGACATGCACAGCTGCTAAACAGTTAACAAGTTGAAACCAGTGCATGCTCAAACATGTTTAATCAGGTTAAAAAATGTGGTGGTATAAAATGTTATATATAATGTATCTATGTGTCACACACACAGTTTATAAAGGCCTGGTATAAGTTATAACCAAAATTAATATGCTGATTCAGAGTTTTGTGAAATATGAATGTAATACTGATGCTTTTGTTCTTTTTTCACTTCTTTACTATCAATGTCCAATGCAGGTTTTCTTTCGTGGAGCGACTGTCAATGCTATCAGAGGATTTCCAATGTGTGCAACTATGTTTCTTGGTTACGAGCTTTCCCTCCAGTTTATCCGCAGTTTCTAAAACAGACTCATTCTGCTCCCGAGGAGGGTTTTAGAGGGTTCGTGATTTTAATGGCATGTAGAGACTTGTATGTGAGTTCATTGTTGATACAATGAAGAGTAACAGTGAAGCTTTTAGGTTTTTCTTATATTAAGAAAATAGGTACTTATTCTGAAAATATTTTGCTGAGATATTTTAATATATGATTATGCATCACCTGCATGAGAATGATACACTAATTTATATTTTGCTTGTACACATGTATATGTATTCTGCATTTGCAATTGGTCACATTTATGCATTATCACCTAACAAACCATTAGCCTGTACATGAATGAGATTTTCAGTCAGCTGTCAGTGCAATGTGGCTTTAAAATGATTATCTGCTAATGAAATATTATTCAAATATGTAAATAAATCAAATGGTATACTGAAGTAAAGTGTCTGCTTGTTTGTGTGAATCAATTTCAAACTAATACTGATGTATTTTATTTGATGAATTTTAATGAGCTTTTATTTTTGTCGACGTACCTCTCGAGATAGAATTTTGAAAATATTGCAGTTTGAAAACAGTTAATATTTCAGATGCTCTTTTATTGCAACCTCCACTGTCTTATTAGCATCTGATTATTATGCAAATGGGAATATCAGCTCAAGAAGAAAGCTGTAAAAAGTACAGGGGTTGCACAAATAATGTGAACACCTGGGAAATAGGCAATATTTCATTATGAAGGTGCTTTGCACCATTCGCTGTTAATACAGCCTCCAACCTTCTCAGAAATTATTCATACAACTTTTAAATAGTCTCTATTTAAAAGTCGTCTATGAGAACATCTGCCAGTTGATTCAGAGTTGTTGGTGGAGGGAATCAAATTCTCAGGCTTCTCTCCAAAATCTACAGTGGTTTGATGATATTTAAGTCAGCTGATTTGTCTGACCAGGGCAGATGTTTATCTCAGTGCTCCAAACGTCCCAGGTTTTATGATTATGACACCATCTTCCACATTTTAGAATTGGTGTCTGTGATTAAAGTATTAGCAATTGCAGCTCTTTCACTGATGTCTTCCAAGGTGAATATTGAGGTTTGCTGTCACTTTGCTGCTGTAGTTCTGTTGTTTGTTGTTCTGTAGTGTTCAACTATCATTCACTTTCAGTTTTCGCTCACTGTTTTTCTTCTCTGATGAATCATAAACTTAAAGACAGCTGTTCTTAAAACACCAAACAACTGGGCTGTTCAGCTCCTGCTAAAAGAGCTCCATGAATTTCCCTTTTTGGAAGTCTGACACTAAGTCACTTACAAGTTTAACTGTGCACTTGAACTAAACACTGCTAAACACAATTTATACTACACTGATATACAACCTAGAGAATATATACAGTGTAAAGATAAATAAAATATAACTGCAACATTTGTTTTTTTCTGTAACTTCCACAAATTATATTAACCCCTATAATAAAGGGTGTGCACAATATTTTGTCTAATATAGTATAATAATATAATAATGTCTGTATATATGGCTATAGTTCATTCTGATTCTGATACAGTATATCAATTGAAATATTTTGATGTCGCTTGTGATACACTAGGTGGCGCTGTGTCATTATGTCAGGAAAATTGGTAGTGACGTTCCAGAAATGTAAAGGAAAAATATTTCCACTAGATGGCGACACTGTATCTAAAGCAAAACTGAGACCAGCCTTTTCTACATGGCATTGTTGAGGGGTCTTCAGTAAGGCTGAAAAGAATGACCCTTGTTCAGAAACAATATGATTTTCTCTGAAAATGTTTGAAACTGCAGGGAAAATACTCTCAGTGATATAGCTACAAGAAATATCCATAAAATGATATTGATCAAAATTTGATCAAGTATATTGACCTAAAATCTGTGCTGGGTATATTATTTACAATTTGTAGTCTGTCACTGATTACATGATGAAAGTTTTAGTGACATAATCTAGGTTTCTTATTTAGGTCAATGTAATCCGACTACTTTTTTTAGATTACTTTTAGATTACTTTTTTTGATCAAACGTGTTTTAAACACCATTAAATGTACCATATTGATATAAAAAAAAAGCAAAAAGCAAAATAGCATATTCCATTTTTGATTTCAACATATAAAATGCATTAAACATTAAATTACATCAGGGTTTCCCAAAATGGGCTTAATGCACGAACTGCAGTGGGGTTTTGAGTTTATATAAAGTTAATAATTAATTAAATTAGAAAAGTGCTTGAATGCTTGAAATGAACACTAAAAAATATATTTATTTGTTTACCTGCATGCCAAAGTGACCATTAACCGACATCAGAGAACTATAAACACGATTGTTAAATGATTGAAATATTAACTTCCTCAAGAGATATTTCAAGTAAATATTTTATTTTAAGGGTTTGGCTGACAAAAAAACATTGGAAATCACTGCATTACATAAACAAATACTAAAAAACATAAAGACATCAATGACATTACACACCCAAAGTCTCCCAGATTTGAAATATTTTAGTCCAAACTTCAGCAGTTACTGAAGATATAGTGTTTATACATAACCAGTGTTTAGTAACTTTCATAATTATTTGTTTCATGCATGGTCTAATTGCTTGAGAGGTGCTTTTTTTCTTCCAAGCACGGTTTGCAAATATATTTACATTTCTGAATATAGTTAAAGCTAAATGAGACATAGTAGGATTTTTAGAAAGGATGTTTAAAAGAGAAAAAAAATAATTAGGGAGATGATAAATTATTTACTGCCATTGTGTGAATAATATGTAATCATGTAATCCATAAAAATGATCTGTAATCTGATTATGAGCATTTTAAAATGTAATATACTCTAATTACAAGTGCTTAATTTTTGGAATCTGATTGCGCAATCCATATTACATGTAATCAGTTACTACCCAGCCAGCAGCAATGCATAAAATCATGTTTCAGTCACATTTAAACAGCTTGCTTTAACCATGACCTGACCTTTCGAACACAGTGCCAGATTTCTCACAGGTGCAGCAAAAGGTCTCCTGCTTTTATATACAGCCAGTGGAGTGATAGATGAGGTTGAAGTGAAAACAGCTGAGGACACGGGCAGCATCTAAAGCACCAGTGTGATTGTGTCTACCTTGCTGCAGCTGAGAAGCCTCCACTGAACTCTAAAAGCCACAAGCAAAACAGCTCAAGTCAATCAAGTCATAAGGATGATGCCAAAAACCCTTTTAGTGGTGCTAAAAAACCAATGAAAATGTATCTATTTAGGCATTATTATCATCATGTTGTTCATAACACATTTAAGTATCTAAAGTATGCAAATAAAATGCAGAATGAAAAAGATTTTCATACATGCTAAACTTACATCCTTTCATCCTCCTATATATTTATTTGCTTGCTTGCTTGCTGGTTGGAAACAGTTTTTAGACAGGTCTCTGAATGTTTGTCCACTGAGCCACAAGCTGTTAACCTGGAGCTCTGGACAAATGGGTGTTGGTGTTGTTGGCGGCCGAATGCACATGACATTAATCTGTCCAAATAAGACATGGAACTTTCTCTTAATCTAATTTCTCTACAGACATTCAAACGCGTCATACAGTAGCTTGCTTAATTCAATTCCATTCAGTTGTTTTTTTGAACAGTGAATATTCGTCTCAAACAACAAGTGGAAACCTTATACAGTGCTCATTATTAGTGTTTTCCTTGATAATTATGTTAAATTGGCAATAATACATTTGTTTTAGAGAATGCAGTCATATTATGTTTTTATCAACACAGTACTGCCTCCTACACATACGTCCCTTGGTTTATATTTTGGAACTCCATTAATAAAAATTCCATTAATAAAAAATTCATACATTGCTAATTACATTTGTAGATATTGTAAATGAGCATCACATTATGTATATAACTATATTGATTATTTGATTATTATTATTTATTTTTTTTGTATTTTTTCTTTCTTTAAGATTACATTTATTGTATTTGTTACATTGCTATACTTTATTTATTATTATTGTTCTTGTTGTTGTTGGTGGTGGTGTTGTAAGAAAAAAAAATTCTGTCCCTAAACTGAAATGAGCTCTCCACTCTTGCTATCCCACTTGCTACACTTGTAAATTTGCATATATGCTCAGATGTTGCTTTATTCCTTTAATTTTTTTAAATTTATTTATTATTTTATTATGGCATAAAAGAAAATGTTATTTTTTTCTTCCCCTAAGCTGAAATGAGCTCTAAGTCCTTTTCCAGCTATTTATATATTTATATACACAGTAAGTTGTATAAAATTGTAACTATACTAAGAAATAAAATTAAAAAAATTAAATTGCAATTATTCTTCCATACACCTAATGTTGACTTTTAGATATTTCCATATATACAGCAAAGTAATATTTTTACCAATTTTTTATTTATTTTTTTTTTCATAACTGCAGTCTATTTTTCTTCTCGTCTCCCTCATGCACTCTGACACATTTCCAGAAAGGTCGTGTCCTGTAGTTTGACCTTGAAATGGATCTGTTTTGGTGACATAATAGCAGAGCATTCTTCAGTATTGATTTTATCTCTAAAAGGCTCCCTCACGGCTCACTCTGTGACATATTAGGATGATGATTTCATTGCGGCTCCCATTACAGCTCCCTAAACTTCATTGTTCTCCTGCTGTAGACGTGATGTCATAAAAGCCACTCTCTGAAAATCAGACCCTATATGGCTGCTTGATATTCTGCTTTGTTTGGATTGACTGTGCTGCTCAGTGTAGCCTGAGCACCTGTCAGTAACATTTGTTCAGCTCTATGTACAGGAGGTAATGAGGGATCAGTAATCACTGTACACAGCACTTACAGCAAGATCCTGCCGACCTTCAGAACGCAAAACACTGCGGTGTAAAGTCTAAAATAGCTGAATGCCCATAATGCCACGTTGCTGATAGATATTGTCACTGAACATTATCATTTGTGATTGTGTATTGTTTGTGTTCAACACAGTTTCAGCACTTTTGTTTGTGTGTGTCTGTACAGTGAGAGTGAGCATGTGCCTAAAGACAAGTTGTTGCCCATCACCACGTCAACACTATTGTCACAGTTCGCTGTTTAGGAAGCACGCAGGATGCACAAATAAACGAAAACAGTCTTTAATCCACGGAACACAGGGTACATCCACACTGGAAATGGCAGGAAACGCACAAACATAACGAGTAGAACCAACAAACACAGAACGCAAAGGCAAGGACTTAAATACTGGGGATAATTAACAAACACAGGTGGACGAGGACAGGAAAAAGATCATATAAGGAAAACCAGGAACAAAGACAGGGGCAAAACACAACAAAACAGGTCCATGATCCTGACATATCACCCCCCTCCCGGAAGGTGCGTCCTCGCACCGTAGAACAACAGAGGGGGGGAAATGGGTGGGAACTAAGGAGGGGGCTCAGGAGGAGGACGGATGTCCGGGAGGGGGCTGGCAGACAGAGTCCAGGGAGGAGACGATGGAGGGAGGAGCCAGGGAGGGATCCGGAGCAGGGGGAGCCAAGCAGGACCCAGGCCACAGCCATGATGGCGATCCACGGTGGAGCCGACGGAGGGAGGAGCCATGGAGGAGGAATGGCCGCCGACTCCAGGGGGCCGACCAATGGCGGCGGAGCAGGTGGCGGAGGAGCCCGAGGTGGAGACGGAGAGCCAACGAGCCAGGGGGCCAGGGTGGAGCCGAGGGCTTTGGCGACCGAGGCGGAGGCGGAGATCCGGAGATCCGCGGTGGAGCTGGAGCGACTGAGGACCAAGGTGGAGCTGGCGGGAGGAAGGAGCCAAACAGAGCCGGTTGGGCAGACCGACGAGGTGCAGCCGGAGGAGCAGAGTCCTGAGGCGATGGCGGGTCAACGTCCGACCAAGGCGGAGCCGGAGGGTCGAGGGAGCCTGGTGGAGCTGGTGGATCGACGGGTGACGGTGGAGGCGACTAAGATAGGAGCCGGTGGAGCTGGTGGATCGACGGGTGACTGTGGAGGTGAGGGAGCTAGGAGCCGAGGTGGAGCCGCTGGGTCTACGGGCCGAGGCGGAGTCCGGGCCTCAGAGGCTGGAGGCGGAGGTGAGGGATTCTCCAGCCATGGCGACGCTGGAGAATGGCAGACCCGTGGAGCTCGCACCGTAATGATGGTGGGCTGAGGGCGAGCAGAGGGGCTGCCAGACGACAGCGGTGGAGGAGGCAGGAGCAGGTGGGAGGGCAGACATTTGTGAGCCTCCGGGCATTTAGGGCTAAACTCTGGATCAGGAGCCCCCTCTAGGCTGAACACGGGAACAGGATGGCGCTCTGGAGGAGCGGACACTGAAGGGCGCTTTCGAGGAGTGGGCACTGGAGGGCGCTTTCTAGGAGCTGGCACTGGAGGGCGCTCTGGACTGGATTCGGGGACTGGAGCCCTCTCCTCTTCGGTGTGGCACATTCGCCGCGCCATACTCAGCTCACCCTCAGCCGCGGTGCGGGGGGCAGAGCTCCTCCCCGCGCTCACACCGTCCGCGGCTTTCTCCCTCGTGGCGGGCATTGTCTCCGGCTCTCGCACCTGGTCTGACGGGTTGAGCTCCACGTCCGGCGCAATCCTCCGCTCAGTCGCTCGGCTGTGCTCTGGCTCGTCGATCGCGGCGGGAATTGGCTCTCCGTCATCGGTGGGCTCGGGCTGATGCTCCGCACCGCGGGGAGATGGTGGGCTGGGCACTGGGTCTGGAGTGGATCTGACGAGATCATCCACGGAGCAGGTGGTGGATGGCAATCCATTTCTCGCCAGAGTCCACTCCACAAAGGCGACGAAATCCTCTCGAGGACCATCCTCGGATGACGTCGTCCGGGTAGTTGGTGGTGCTAGCTAACAGCCGGAACAGTCTTGTATGGTCCTCAAGAGATCTGTGCCCCTGCTCCAGCAAGAGAAGGAGGAATTCCGGGCGGGTGAAGGGATCCATGAGGGGAACTACGGAAATAAAAAACACAATGTACAAAAACAAAAACGGAGGGTAGACACGGAGGTAACGGTTTTGGTCGGTTCTTCTGTCACAGTTCGCTGTTTAGGAAGAACGCAGGAGGCACGGATAAACTAAAACAGTCTTTAATCCACGGAACACAGGGTACATCCACACTGGAAATGGCAGGAAACACGCAAACATAACGTGTAGAACGCAAAGGCAAGGACTTAAATACTGGGGATAATTAACAAACACAGGTGCCAAGAATCATAATTAAAACTAAACGAGGACAGGAAAAAGACCATATAAGGAAAACCAGGAACAAAGACAGGGGCAAAACACAACAAAACAGGTCCATGATCCTGACAACTATAAGGTTTCAGGAGTGACAACAGCATTTAAATATGAGAGTGAATCCTCTAAATAATCGTTTTGTGTCTGTACGGAACAGAACTCACTCTTGAAATTGCAGTGACCAAAGTATGGACCTTACCTCATAGATATCTGCTTACCAATAAAGTAAAAGAAATAACTTTTAAACTGATTCACAAATGTTACCCAGCTAAAGCTTTTCTTAAAAAATACAAGTCGGACATTGAAGTAAGTTGCTGTTTTTGTCACTCTTATGAGGAAGACTCCATTCATTTACTTTGGCAATGTACCCACACTCAAAAATTTTGGTCAGATTTTTTGATGTTCATCCAGTTTTATTTTGTAAGTGACTTCTCTTTTTGTTTTAAAGATGTTTTCTTTGGATTGTTTGACCACTTGAAAGAAGATACAGGAAAATATTATATAATTAATTTGTGTTTCCTGTTAGCCAAATTTCATGTACACAAACAAAAATTGACTGGCTCCAAACCTCTCTTTTCTTTATACAAAGTTGATTTAGAGAAATGTAAGGAAACTATCCAAAATTCTATTAATCCGAAAGCAATGAAAACTTTATCTGTAACAAAAAAAAACAAAACTGTATTATTCATCCTTTTTGTCCTTTTGAGATGAACATTTTTTACTTTGTTGTCATTGTTTTTTTTTGTTTTTTGTTTTTTTTGTTACCCTGGCAATATATAGGTCTCTATGTATATTTTTGTATTTTTTCCCTTTCTTTTCTTTTTTGTCTGTGTGTAAATGTACTGCTTTTTGCTTTAATGTTCATAAACCCTGCATCTCAATGTTCATACTATCCATCCTAAATAGTATGCGAGATTAGAATGAGTGTGTCCCAAATATGTTGAAAAGAGTATGCCAAAAGTCCCCCGCTTCAAGTCGAACACACCTAATGATACTCACCCTGCGTCCCAATGTTCATACTATCAATCCTAAATAGTATGTGAGATTAGAATAAGTGTCTCCCAAAGCATAGTATGTTAAAAAGAGTATGCCAAAAGTCCCAAATAGGATGGTCTACTATTTCAGGTCGATTTTTGAAGTGTGGATCCGTGCACACTCTAATGGCTAATATTGCCCACAATCCATTGCGCTTTGGTGAAGAATTCTGTCCAGAACTACAAACACGAATAAAATGCGTTAAAAACTACAAACATGGCGGATGTGCACATCCAGCGGTTAGGTAGAGAGGCTTAGAAAAAGGGGTTTGAGTTACTAATATTCAACATTTAACCTAGTTTTTTTTTTTAATTGAGATTTATACATAATCTGAAAGCTGAATAAATAAGCTTAATCAATATGACAATATTTGACTGAGATACAACTACTTGAATATCTGGAATCTGAGGGTGCAAAAAAAATCTAAATATTAAGAAAATCGCCTTTAAAGTCGTCTTAATGAAGTCTTAGCAATGCATATTACGAATCAAAAATTAAGTTTTGATATATTTACGATAGGAAATTTACAAAATATCTTCATGGAACATGATCTTTCCTTAAAGGGGTCATATGATGCTATTTTAAAGATCATTATTTTGTGTATTTGGTGTAACAGAATATGTTGACATGCTTTAATGTTCAAAAAACACATTATTTTTCAAATACTGTACATTATTGTAGGTCCTCTATGCCCCGCCTCTCTCAAACATGTAGTTTTCAACAAAGCCCCCTCCTTTGACAAGCACAGTCTGCTCTGATTGGCTTCAGCTTTCAAAGTAAATATCAAGACAGTTAATAATGTCGTTAGTTTTACCATCAGTTCAAGCCTGAAAGGGCAACAGAGTCGCGTGACAGACACAGTGATGATGCAGTACACAAGCCACGGTTAAGACAGCTGACGTGCTATGAT
>NW_015552562.1:1136632-1144491 GCF_001515605.1 Sinocyclocheilus anshuiensis
GTTACTCTGCGCTGCGCAAAACTCCGCATTTGAACAGTCAATAGCAAATACTTAAACTAATAACAAAACATACTTACAGTCGCTGATTCAGAAGCACCAGATTGTCATAGCAAAATCGGAATTTACCCTTTTTTTTTTTAGAAATAGCCTTTGTGCACAGCCAGCCTTGTACCATGTACTCGTCCATAAAATGCGTTGCACAAATTCGAACATCTGGGTTGTGCTGTTCTGTTGTAAATAAATCTTAATCAATGATTCCTAATTGCATCTACTTCCGGAAGGCCAAATAAAGTGCTTTTGCTTTCGCACTGAATCACACAGCGTCTCCCTGACATGGCTGCATCAACACTACTGCTCTTCCTGAAACCAGGCCTTCTTTCTTTGCTTGCACATTTGGGCGGCATTATGCTAATATTTCCACATAGTGATGTAGATATGTGGGGGCGTGTTAGAACGAGCCGTTTTAGGTAGGCGTGGTTGACTCTTAACTTTTATAAAGAATATCTCTTTGGATTTGAGACTTTAGTCTTTGCAACTTTACAGATCTTCTTTATGCACCAAGAGCTTGTAACACTCCAAAGAGAAAGGAAAACTTGAAATCGCATCATATGACCCCTTTAATATCCTAATGATTTTGGCAAATAAAAAAAATCGATAATTTTTACTCATACAATGTATTGTTGGCTATTGCTACAAATATACCCGTGCTACGTATGACTGGTTTTGTGCTCCAGGGTCACATACTTGCGATGTCAACATGTATAATTAAAACATAATGACAGTACTTGTGTTCCAGCGACTTACTGCATCCAGAAGTGGCGTTCTGTTGCTATGACAACCTCCTCCGGTTCTCTGGCGACGCGCTCTGACTAACTTCTAAATGGAACTTTGGTGTTTCCGGAAACACTTGAAAAGCGTACATATGCTTGTATTTAGAAACAACAGTCCGCACATTTTTTGGACTTCCTTTGGGGGGGGAGTTTCAAACCTCCTCGTATCGCTGTAGCAGGAGCGGTTCTTGATGGCAGACGGTGGAAGAGGGGCGGGCGCGGGAGAATCTGACAAGAGAGGAGGAAAAGAAGGAGGGGGCGATTCGATACGGAGCAGCACACATCAGACGCTGAATTCAAAGCAGTCAGGACCACAGAGAGAGCCGCCAGCTCGCTCTCTCACATCACGGAGGTTTGTAAATGTTCGCTCCTCGCATGCTCTCTTTTCTCCACCCATTTGCGGCGCGCTGTTGCCGTTGAATGCTGCATGTTGCTGGTGCTGAGCGCTGCCATGGTGCGAACTCGGCGATGGAGAGGGTTGGGCTCGCAGGGCAAGGCGTGATCTGCCAGTTTCAGCTCCATGTTTGTGAGAAAAGGGCGAGTGAAATGTGAGCTGCCTGCCAGGTGCTTTGAGATGCCTTGTGCGTTTTCAGGTTAGCCGCAGAGACAGAAGCGCGCCCGACGTGCATGATGAGGGAAAGAGAGAGAGACGACAGTATGCGCAGGTGCAGCAATTGATGAATCTGTCAGCTGATGGGCTGCATGATTGCATTGTGTACCGGTGGAGGGCAAGGTGGTGCATGATCCTACTGTTGAGCTGTTCTGATAGTGGGGTTGAGCTTCAGAGGTCTTCTCTGATGTATAGTGGATGTGTGAGAAACCAGTATCTGATCCTATAATTGCCTTGGGCTCCAGTACAGTATATGTAGCGTTGCCTGGTATATATGACAGCGGCAGCCCATTCCCTATATATGCTCTTACTGTCCATTGTATTGGCTTATTATGTAGTTCTTATGAATCTGTCAGCTGATGGACTGCATGATTGCATTGTGTACCGGTGGAGGGCAAGGTGGTGCATGATCCTCCTGTTGAGCTTTTCTGATAGTGGGGTTGAGCTTCAGAGGTCTTCTCTGATGTATAGTGGATGTGTGAGAAACCAGTATCTGATCCTATAATTGCCTTGGGCTCCAGTACAGTATATGTAGCGTTGCCTGGTATATATGACAGCGGCAGCCCATTCCCTATATATGCTCTTACTGTCCATTGTATTGGCTTATTATGTAGTTCTTCAAATGTTAATTCTTAAAACGTCTAACTGTACAGTTCTAAATGAAACAGAATGAAAATGTAGGAAATATCTAATATTTTGATTAAGTAGCATGAGCAAACACACAGCATGTATAGTATATGTATTCATACCAAATAATTCATATTCTGTTGAAATGGACTCCATGCAAATGTAAATAAAAAAAAAAATGTATCTTCCAATTCTTTAATGTGCTTCTTGAACAAGGAGACAGATATTACCATATATTAGGCATGCATTTTTCATTACTGTGTAGTACTCATTTTGGAAGTTAATTCGTGCAGTAAAATACACTAATATTTTATCAAATTTATAATTGAAACAGATTTCTGGAGTATATTTTATAAGAAAATACTAGTTCAGTCTTTTAAATTTCATGTTTAATTCAATTTTGTTTGCCGGTTCTTTGTAATTATTTGTGAAATTTACTAGCAATTTTTGAGTGAAATAAACTAAAACACTAAAATACACTAAAAAAAAAATCTTATTCATGCTCGCAGGAGTTTATTTTATCATGTACACATTTGTTCATTTATTCATGTTCTTATCTGGGATTGCTAACACCCTTAACTTTAGTAATGTAATATTTGAATGTAGGACGTTTTAAGCATGTCATCAATATAAAATGTATTTGATAATCAGTTCTCATGAGGTTAAAGTCTGAAAACCTGATACTTCAGTGTTACAGTAATTACGTTTTGAGCTTTTGAAATGGCGTTTGCATGCAGCGCTGTTGTTCTTATACGCATGAGACAGTAACTCTCACTTTCAAAAGAATTCCCCCTGATTGGACGCAGCAAATGCATATTACTGTTCTTACTTTCCGCCCCAGGCAAGAATGGGAATTAGGCCTAACCCTTGACCATTATTCATGTGCTGTCTCTGAGAGACTGAGAGTGAAACGAGAGTTAAAAGGAGCGAAAGAGAGAATGGATGTATAGTAGTGGAGCAGATAAGATCACATTTTTTCTGCTTCAAAAATGTGTAAAAACTTGATTTAGATTGCCTATGCTGCTTGATGTTTACTGTCATGCAACTTTGCAAAAGAAAAGTAGAATTGGCTTTACTATAAGTGTCTTAAGTGCATATTCATGTGTATGTGTGATTATTGTGGAGAATATTTAAAGGAATAGTTCACCCAGAAATTAAAATTTGCACAAAATGTACAGTTTCACCCTCAGGCCATTCAAGATGTAGATGATTATGTTTCTTTATCAGATTTGGCATGACATCACTTGCTCACCAATGGATCCTCTGCAGTGAATGGGTGCCGTCAGAATGAGAGTCCAAACAGCTGATAAAAACATCACAATAATCCACAAGTAATCCACACCACTCCAGTCCATCAATTAACCACTTGTGAAGTGAAAAGCTGCATGTTTGTAAGAAGCAAATCCATTATTACGACTTTTTTTAACCTTCAAACCATTGCTTCTGGCTAATGTGTGAGTCCTCTATCCATAATATTGCTTTCTCCAGTGAAAAAGTTGCAAACAGGTGAGAAATATGCATAGATCAAACACCATTTACAAGTGAAAATAGGCCTAGTCCAAAAACAGTTCTAAACAAATATGTAGGTGTATTTCGATGTGAGAGGACAACAGGAGATTGACTTTATGGAGGAAGTATTATTCTGGATCATGGCCAGAAAGTTAAAGCTAAAATGCCTTAATGATGTATTTGTTTCTTACAAACACGCCTTTTTCCACTTCACTGCACTAATATCAATTAGTACTGGAGTTGTGTGGATTACTTGTGGATTATTGTGATGTTTTTATCAGCTGTTTGGACTCTCATTCTGACGGCACCCATTCACTGCACAGGATCCATTGGTGAGCAAGTGATGTAATGCTACATTTCTCCAGATCAGTTATGATGAAGAAACAAACACATTTGCATCTTGGATGGCCTGAGCTTGAGGTTTCATTTTGGGGTGAACTATTCCTTTCACTATTTTTTCCCCATAAGATTTTGTTTTCACTTGTTAGATTTTTAAACTTAGTGTATTTTTTGTGCCACTATAGCATCATCGAATAGAGCTGGAGAATTGGTCTGCCTACCATTAGCCATTTAAAATAACCAGGAGAAATTCATACAGGCATGAAGTTATGATTCATGACTCTTTAAGTCAGTCATATGGACACATCTGTCCTCCAGCGCGAGTGGAAGGAGGTGTTGCTGGTGACAGGTGTGGAGTGGCGGGTTTGAAGCCTCCGCTGTGTGTTTGGTGCTGAGAGTCGTCAGGAGAGGTCTAGCTGCAGGGGAGAAATCAAGTGCTGAATTATTTATAGCTGTGTCCAAACATTGTGAGGCTTTATGATCATATTCCTTTTTGCAGGCTATGCTTCTGTTGTCGCCATTGAAATGCTGTGAAATAAAACAGCTGCTGAGTAAAACGGTCAATAGGTGTGGAGTGACAGGTTACTGCAGGTGATTAATGCAATTTTTCATCCATGATAATAATCTGTTTTATGAAATTTGAAAGATTCTTACTTCATTTGATTCACCACTTCATATTGTTGCACCTCGACAGAAATAGACTTATTTGATATCGAATGCCTAGAAGAATAAAGCTTTGACTGCACCTGGTCAGACTGGATGATTTTGTGAACCAGATGTTACCGAGTCAAGCTGTGGAAAGATGTTAGAGGGGTTGATTATAATTGAAAAGACCTTTAATCTGGCTAAATGGTCTGAAGATAATGCTCTTTGGATTAAATGCTTGCAGCAAGTATTTCAGCTGAAAGCTTATCTCTCTTCTCCAGATTTGTACTGCTTCTGCGTGGTTAGCCATTTGGCAGACACATACAAACACTGAAAACACTTCAGACTCAAGAAAGAGGCCTCAGTTAGCTGAAACAAACAACCTACGGGGTCAGCAGATATGCATTTTTTAGTGCAAAACCAATATGTATGTGTGATCTGGAAGTATGAGAGCTTGTGGCTGTAGAATAATATAATAATTAAATGAGTTTGAAAAACACGGAAGACTTTTACAAACTTTTCCCAGTCCCCAATGGGGCTTATTCAAGCCAAGAACATAACACTTAGACAGGAAAATACCATCTGTCCGACATGTAAAGCAATACCAGGCATACTGAATTACGCATAAATCCTCATCTCTTTGCACAGGTGGTCCAGTATTTCACAATATGTATACAGATTTATTCTGCTGTTTTCTCAAGATTGCACATGAAAATATTGTGTGCGTTCAGCGCAACTGTTCATTTTTCACAGTCAGGCCCATCTGTTTGTAATGCACAGCCCCTGTTTGAACACAATGCAAAAAGTGTGAATCAGGTGTTAGCGGTGCAGTCAGCAGCAATATAGTAATGTGTAGATGACATGCCAACTTTAATGTGACAAGAGTTAATTGGCCCCCACTGGAGAGGGGGGTTCCCGTGACCTCTTGTGTGAGCCCGACCCAGCATGCAATGATAGGCTTTGACAATTACATAGCAGGAGGGCAGTGGAAGTAGCTGCAGACCCCCTTCCTGAAATCAAGTGTCCTCAACTGCTCTCCGCGCAACAGAGGGTGTAATATTCATATTCATATGCAGGCTCAAGTGGGTCAGTGCTGACTCGTGATACATTGCTGTAAAGTATTAGATTTTTCTTCTGTGCCAGCAATTCCCTACCAGTGGCTGTACTTTGGTTGTACTTTTAAAAGGGCTTTGCTTTGTTAAACTAATAAGAGGAAATTTTAAAATATGCAGGCTGTTAAAAGACAAACAAGTTGTGATAAACGGCTTTAAGGAAAACAAAAATTAAATAATATTTGTGTGACTATAAATACGTCTTTTTTATTAACATGACAATTACCACCATGGTGTCATTTGCACCACATCTCAAATGATGTGCTGTGTTTAATAGCATTCTGTGATGGAAATGACATTTTTAACACATTTTTGTACTAAAATGACTCTTTTGACCTGCCACAGTGAATTTTACAGCTAACATTATATACGAAATTAAATAATATTAACACACTTTTTATCATTAATTACAGATAAAATTACAGTTTGACTTGAAATGGCACACAATAAAATTATTTACCTTAATTTTCTGCTTTCATTATATACTTATATACCTATTGTAACTAATTATTGTAATTAAAAACTAAAACCATTAAAAAAACTTTGTCAAACTTATACAATCAAATCAAATATATAACTTAAAAAAACTTAAACTTATTTTATTTTAGCTAGTTGGCAACATTTCTCATTTACGTTTAGTTTAACAATGTACTAAAATAACTAAAACTAAAATAAAAATAATAAAACTATGGACATATGAATGAAATTGAAAAAGCACAACAAAAACTTACTACAACTATATAAATTAAAAACTAATTGAAAATATTAATAAAAATAATACTAAAATAACACTGGTCAAAAATAAATAAACACTCATTTTACAGTTTATATTTGGCAGTTTATGTGGATGACACTGTGCATATTTAAAGACTTGCAGACACATTGCCTAAGCAGGACTAAGATAAATAGTTAACCTTAGAAGTACTCTTCAAGAACAAGATGCCTGTCAAACCCCCCAGTGGCTTTTGCTTCGCTTGGCGGCAATCTCTCTAAAAGTCAAAAGCAAAGATTTCTTTTTGACCGAGCCGGAAGAGTCAGAGTAACGAAGAGCTCATGTGCTCAGATGTGCTGAGCTCAAGAGCTCAGTTCTGTACTTCACTTTCTTTGCACTGCTTTCGGTTGATGTTTCATATGAGAAAGCTTTGCCTTGGTAACAACTCCAAACACCTGTTTCTGTACTGCTACTTTTATGAGATGCACAGGAAGATTCTGCTCAGGTGCATCAAGAGCAGAGATTGAAGTTTATGTATATGTATATACGTGTTTTAGTTGGGTTTCTATTCACACTGATAAGACCCTCTTTCTCATGGTTTATTTTGCTCATAAAGCTTCTTCATTAAGGAAACATTAACTTCCTGTATATATCATGTTACATACAACATTTAGTATTTCTAACCAATAACGTCTCACGTTACGGATGTAACCATGGTTCCCTGAGAAGGGAACTTCAAACTGCGTCCTCTAGAGCAGTGTTTCCCAACCTTTTTTTAGTCGCGGCACCCTTTGGAAATTGTAACAAACTTGTGGCACCCTACAAAATTAATTTTGTCACAATATTTGAATTTCTAACTTCGATATGATAATTTGAAAAGTATAGATATTCGGTAAAACAGGGAAGAACTGCAGAATATAATGTCATACAGATATTTGTAATATTATTTAAAAATTTTGTCCATCAATGGTGGCAATCAGTAGGCTAATTTCTAATGAAAAGACCAATTTATATGACAGATTTTAATGTAGGCTTTTATACATATGTAAACATTATTTAATTACCATTATAACTAACTATCTCACAAATTTTTGCTCACTCAGTGTTTTTTTAATTTTACAGTGGGGTAATTTTGGTGCAGTAGCACGAGATAGCTTGATTTCAAACTTTGAATTGAATAAAAAATGACAAGTAAGCAGTCAGTAATAAAATAAGAACAAATAAAGAAATTAATGATAGCACTGTTATAAAGTAAATAAATGACTGAGTGAAGTAAGTCCATACTTCACTTTGGTTTTTCCTCCTTTCAGTCATCTTAAAAAAAAAAAAAGAAAAAGTGTTGAAAATTACCAGTCTTTCATGTTAAATTTTATCTTCATATTACAATAAAAAAACATTTTTTTTGAAGCATCAGCAGCAACACTAATATTAACAATAAGCAAAATAAATGTAGAAGGTCTAATGTTTTCAAATGG
>NW_015552562.1:1144677-1144811 GCF_001515605.1 Sinocyclocheilus anshuiensis
TTGAAATTCCTGCTGACAGCGCAGTTTATCCACGCATTTACACAGAACTATACTCAAACTGCGATCGCTCGCGGAGATAATAAATTAATTTCCATAGAGATGTATTTATTTAGATGTTTATTAGTGAAATAATT
>NW_015552562.1:1145296-1163244 GCF_001515605.1 Sinocyclocheilus anshuiensis
GTGAGTTCGTCTCTATTTCTTCGAGCCTAGCTGCATAAACTGCATATCAGGCATTTATGTAATACTCATTTATTTATGTAAATCTCATTTGTGCATTAATGGCTGTTATGTTAAATAAAGTTTACTAACTACAGTAAATCAAGTACCTGTGCACGCCGTTGTTGTCTCCTCTCCCCTCAGACCCCGTGGTGCAATGGCGATCCTGCGTGCAATTCTCAAAACATCCACAAGATGGCGGCGTTTATCGGTGAATCCGATATTACAAAACCGATATCCGATTATTGTAAAATGCTTAAATATCGGGAAAAATATCGGTAAATCAATATATCGGTCGATCTCTACCAGAAACCTCGGCGAGCACTAAGTACCAACTCTACCATAGCTGTGGTAGTTGCCCCAAGGAAAGCCTTGACGGCTGTCAGTGACATTATCCCCTCCGGCCAAGGGCCTGAGCTGCATACCCTAAACAACTTACCTGATAAGGGCTGGGCTGGGAAGCCCGAGCCTTGGGCAGAGTTCAAAGGCTTGCAATCAGAAGAAAGAGATTCCTTTGAGGGGATATGGCCAGGTGTCTAAAAAACCAAACCAGACCTTGGCCTGTCACCCAGGGGGCTACTGCCAGCTCTGAATGAGCTTGCTCAAAGAACTGGCTCGACAGATCGTTGGTAGCAACACCCTGCTCAGAAATGTATCAACAGGGAGCCCAAGGTGAAAACCAGGGCCTAAACCAACTCAGAGAAATGGAACAAGGCTGACACTGCGTAACCCTTACCATACAGGATTTTAGAAATTGCGCAGAATGCTTAGCATGCACACTCACCACAATGTGGATTTTAGAAAGTGCACAGAAGCACAGCGTGTGCACTTACCATAGCATGGATTTAGAAACACCGTTACTAAGGGGTAACCAAAACTGTCTGAAACGATTCACCGGTTCGACCATAAGGACAGTGTGACAGGGAGGTCCCGTGGGCCTTACCGTCTATCGAACTGCAGAGTAGAACTAAGAAGTGTTAGTGGCTGAGGCCACTCAACGCCTCAGTGAGAGGAGCTCTAGCTCAGAGAACGTGCATGATGGTTGAGAGGATGACTCAAATATCAGGAGACCCCTTGGGGCGAGACATGAGTAGTGTGTCCTGGCCGGGGCAGCTTCTCGAAGCAAACACCCAGCCAGGACATCAGGGAGCACATCACGAAGCATTATACTCAAAAAAATGCTGAACCCGAATGGAGGACCCACAGGTCCTGAGGTTGCAGTGTTATACTGCGGACCTGATCAGCTGAGGAGGCTCACGCAGAGGCCCAGCAACTTGGCTGCGTGGTCCAGTAAGCATGAAGCCAAAGATGCAGGGCTATCATCCAGCCTGGATCCAGTACCGACGGCTGAGCCACCATCACCACAATCGGTCAACGGCAAGAGGTTCTGACTTCAGCAGGGCAGGTGCTTGCAGAGGTCCTAACCCTAAAACAAAGTCAGAAAAACAGGAAGACAGGTCCAAGTAGCGTTGCGGAGAAAAGCTAGTTAGTGAATTCACATAAAACTAGCAATAGAGTCAATTAAAAGGATCGTACCCACCAACCACGGCTCCCGCGCATGACTCAAGCTCACAGATATAATCTGAAGACGAAGTCTGAAGAGCGCTTGGGTCTGGACCCTCAGTAGGTAGTTCTATGAGACATAGAAACTAACCAAAACATCATAGGTACAGCATGAGAGACTGCAATGCAAGCGCAGGAGGCTCCTACCTAAACTCGGTCAGGTGGGTGGTTTTAGGGGAATTAAGGGGAGGAAGATGAGAGCAGATGTTAATACCCTCAGAGGGAGGTGAGTAGATGTTTCAAGGTTTACTCTGGTCCGGATGAAGGCGTTGGGAACGCCTCATCCGGATCACCTCCCTCAAGTCTCGCCTCTAGCCCCAGAGGGCATGATATTCTACCACACCCAACTGTGGGTACAGGAGCACCAGCTCAGTTCAGGGCCAAGCATCAAGGAGGCTCACAAGCCAACACTTGAGCACAGAGAGTCATACAACCCTGAATGAAAGTAAAGGTTTCAGAAATGGGCTCCCGGAGTGCAGTATAATGTGGTTATCTGATAAGGACATGATATAAATCATCTGTCCAACAACTGCAGACAGATATCCACATTATACAATACCTATATAACCAGAAGGAATCACTGATAGGGAGATATTTTCCCATCAGATGCATTCCATGTTCTGCCCATCAACCGCGAATCGCGGGCAATGGGCAGACAATTCTCACCGCAACAGCAGCATGCATTCAGCTTCCGCGGGAGCTAAACACACTCCGCCCACGCGCTAGATTACCTCGGAAATCAAGCGAGAACGGAAACCGCTGCCGCGAATGCGTCGCTATTCCCGCGAGAGGCAAACACACTCATGCAAATGATATACAAACTCGGGTAAATGGTGAAGTACTCACCTCCCCCTTAGTAGTCCCGCGAATGCATCAGTCCGCGAATGCATCACGATGAGCACAAGCCGTCTCCTCGTGAGTCGAGCGTGTTCAATTCATGCTTATCTCTCACAAGAAATAAGCAATGAATGCAGAGCGCATTCAACTCCCTCGAGAGCTGAACGCACTTGCTCTTCACCACACACACACAACACGTGAGCCGTTGTGAAACTGCGGGTATCAGAGCAAAGCTTCTGGCGAGAGAACATGCACTCCTAGTCATGCTTAGCTTATCGCTAAACAAACGGTCAGTGAAGACGAAGAAGAGGATGACGTGTTCTCCCGGCGCCCTTTTATACTGTGATCGCGCCGGGTAATGACGTCATAGGCCAGGGATCCTCAAATCTGGCCCACGAGATCCACTTTCCTGCAGAGTTTAGCTCTAACCCTAATCAAACACACGTGAGCATGCTAATCAATTGCTGTGTCCCAATTCATAGGCTACATCCTTCGAAGTGCACATTTGAAGGCCGATTGCGTCATGCCAGCGCGACGAAGGCTGTCCCAATTCAAAGCCCGCTTCCTACGAAGGCTGCGTTTGAAGGCCGATTGCGTCACGGCGGCGCGACGAAGACCGTCCCAATCAATTCAGGCTTCAGTTATTTTCGTTTTCATTAACACGTAACATATATGGCAGCTCTCTTCTCGCACCGTTGCCACGCGACAGGAGCATTAATCGGGAACACCTGCTGGCGCAATCAGGAAATTCTGCGAAGGCTAGACTCGGAGCGTCCTTCGAAGGCCGTGTCAGCCGCATCCTTCGGAGGACCCGTCCTCCGAAGGATGCGGTCTTTGAATTGGGACACAGCTAATGTCTTCAGGATCATTAGAAAATCACAGGTAGGTGAGTTTGATCAGGGTTGGAGCTAAACTCTGCAGCGCATTGGCCCTCCAGGGCAAGATTTGAGGAACCCTGTCATAGGCTGTCGCCGGCCAATGTTATTGTCATGTTTAGATGTATGCTTCAGACACCGGTCACGCTAAAGGCGTTCACCATAGCGACCTCTAGAGGACGCAGTTCTAAGTTCCCTCAGAAGGGAACATGATGATTTGCTTTCCTGTTTTGTTGGCATGTTGGCAAAGCCTAAAGAGATACATTTCTGTCCAATTAGAAATAATCAGATATTTATGATCCCATAGTGACTTAGACTTAGCTCGGTGACATTGTCAAATGTGTAAGTATAAAAAGTAAATCATGCACGTACAAAAATCCTGTTAAATTCACAGTAAAAAAACAAACAAAAAAAAACTAGCAGCTGTGGTTGTAAAAATAATGTGACAATGTTTCTGTTATTATTGAATGCCTACTGTTTATATTTGACCACTTTTTTAGTTAGGTTTAATTTAGCGATATTATGTTAATATCTATTTGACAGTGTCATTATAGTTATCTAAAACAAAACAAAAACCATCAAAAATAGGAAAATATCTAAAACTGAAATAAAAATGAATAAAAACTGTAACATAAAAAACAGTGGCTAATAAAAATGGACAAAAACACAACAAAATAACTACTTTAAGTAAAATTAAAATGGCAATAGGAAAACTAAATATAAAAATAAAAGTATTTTACATTAAAATGACATGTAATGAAAAGTTAAATGTTTATACTGTAAATGGTAATGCAATTTTTTATTTTTTATTTTAATTTTTTGGGGATTTTTGCATGTTTCCTTTAACATTTCTGCTGTTTCATCGATTGCTTTTACTGTTTAAACTTTGCTTAAAAGCCTTAATACACTGTTTAATCACCACTATGAAAACTTAACAAAATGGTGTGACAGCACCATTTTTTTTAAAGGCATAATTAACTGCTGGCAAGATGGGGTTTTAATAAAATGTGACTGTTTGCACAGTAGAAACATAGACCATTTTCACATGAAAACTGGTTTTCTGAGTCTGAAAAAAATATTGCTTGCTTCCATGATAGATCATGATGAACCTTTGAGGATGCCTTTTCATCCAGCTCTGTGGCATTGCATGTATTTTACAGTGTTTGTGTAATATAGCACCGCACCTGCAGCTCAGGACACATGTAGGATGCTCTGCACTAGATCTGTGTATCATTGTGCTAATAAATGCCGATCCCCGGCAAAATGGTTCCAGGCACGGTGTAATAATATACATGCTGAGAATGAACAGATTGCTTTCCTGCTCCTGTGTGTTGGGATGGATCTGTATAGTATTGTAGCCAGGCCCCATGCAACAAATTGAATCTCATCGTGAATGGTGCTTTTCTGTCAGAATGGCTTTGTAAACCAAGCAGAGCTGCTCTGAGTTTAACCTAATTACCCTTCATGCCCTGCCTTCCTGTTTCCCTCCCACAAACTCCCACATCTTCTCTTGTGCGGGAAGTGTATCAGTTCCTTATTTACTTTCCAGACGTATCTACAGTGTTCGGTTTGCTGTAACAGTTGCATGATCAGTGCTTTTATCTTTTATGTTATGACTATTAAGCAAAATTATGGCAATCTGGTTGATAAACAAAATATGGTTTAAAGATTTTGCGCTGGCAGACTTCCAGGCTCCAGATTGTGTGCATGGTTTCATACTTCTTCTACATGATAATTTGTCATATTCACTGTAGTAATAATTGAAACACAAAGTGGTTTGGCAAACTCAGCAGAAATGTCACAGAATAAATGTAACTGCTCTACGACTTACCATTGGCATCATGGACATGCAACTCAACCGAAAAATATTGCTCATCTTCATTTCAGGCTTGTCTTTTAGGCTGCAAATGTCAAAAACTATTAAGAGTTAATATATTTTTCATTTTTAACAGTTTAACTCAGCCGGACATGTTTTTTTTAATCATGTTTTATCGTCATCTTGAAATATTTTCAATTATTTTAGTCTGAAACAGTGGTTATTGGTTATTTGTAATGGTGTAAACATTTCATAAATGCCTAAAAACATTTTGTAAATGTCAGGCATGTTTATTACCCTCAGGTAAATGTTATTCTTGCAACTTTTTTAATTAAATACAGGAAAACATTCTCATTTTAGAGTACACAAAATAAGTGGGACTCACTACTCACCCTTTATTTTCTCTGTAATGTGGTATAGCAGAACCCCTGTCCTAAACAAAATTTTGCAAAATGGCTAGCTGGTTAGAATAAAAGCAATTTCCCTTATTTTGTGTATTTTATTTTATATATGCATAAATAATACTGGTCTATAAAAGGTCTGAAAGCACTCAAGCTATATGTAATGCAATATATAGGCTATATATAGCTGATATTTGACAAAATTGCTAAATTTTGAGTGTGATATTGCATTTATAGGCTATAGTTGAATAAACAAACAGTTAATATTCAGTAACTCACAATATTTTCTGTAACATTGTCTGTATTTCGCCCACCAACGAAAACAGTTACAACCACAGTAGTGGTGTTTCGCTCCTGAATCAATCAGTGTTTGATTCAGGAGTAGGGATGCACCGAATATTCGGCAACCGAAATTATTCGGCCAAAAATAGCAAAAAAATCTCTTTCGGTGTTCGGCCGAATAAGCGAAAAGGCAGAATAATATGTACCGAACAATGACGAGCGCGATCAAATAGAGGCATGTGCTAATGCAGCAAACATATCGGCAGTGTGAAAGTATTTAAAACTATCAGAGAAAGACGCCGAAATCATTACAAGCACGAAGCACAGACAGCGAGAGACTGTTTAGTGCTGCATCACACGTCTCCGATGAGAAGAAGAGGTGGCTAATGCTGGTGGTTAGGTTACTGTATGATGATTGAAATCGCGAAATGACCTTTAAACGATTAGTAAATCAACTGCAGAATGTTATAACAAAAACTTGTTACTCTTCAGTTGCTCAGTAACATTTTTGTTAATTTTTTTAAAGGCATGTGACAATGTGATACGTGCGACAAACATCTTCCCAAATTCGTAATGAGAATCATTTATAAATCTGCATGCTGTTGTCAACAAAAAGAAGCACTGAGACCTTCCTGCGGGTTTCTGCCAAAGTAAAAGCCAAGAAAAAGCAACAACTCCATCAACATTCATAAATGATAGTATTGTAATTTTACTGTCGTTCTGTAAAATAAAATAAAAAAGTAAGACAATAATAATGATAATAATAATTACCCTACAACAGCTCTATTAATACATTTATTATAACATTCACACATAGTGTTCAAATTGGGATCTGTAATATACTCTAATGTTTTAAAAGAAGTATTTTCTGCTCAGCAACTTATTCATTTTAAAGGGGTCCTATGATGCTGCTAATTATTTTGTGTATTTGGTGTAATGAAATGTGTTTATGCGGTTTAAGGTTCAAAAAACACATTATTTTAATATGTACCGAACAATGACTAACGCGATCAAATAGAGGCGCGCACTAATGCAACAAGCAGTGTGAACGTATTTAAAACTATAAGAGAAAGACGCAGAAATCATTACAAGCACGAAGCACCGACAGCGAGAGACTGTTTAGTGCTGCACTCCGATGAGTGGTTAGGTTACTGTATGATGATTGAAATCGCGAAATGACCTTTAAACGATTAGTAAATCAACTGCAGAATGTTATAACAAAAACTTGTTACTCTTCAGTTGCTCAGTAACATTTTTGTTAATTTTTTTAAAGGCATGTGACAATGTGATACGTGCGACAAACATCTTCCCAAATTCGTAATGAGAATCATTTATAAATCTGCATGCTGTTGTCAACAAAAAGAAGCACTGAGACCTTCCTGCGGGTTTCTGCCAAAGTAAAAGCCAAGAAAAAGCAACAACTCCATCAACATTCATAAATGATAGTATTGTAATTTTACTGTCGTTCTGTAAAATAAAATAAAAAAGTAAGACAATAATAATGATAATAATAATTACCCTACAACAGCTCTATTAATACATTTATTATAACATTCACACATAGTGTTCAAATTGGGATCTGTAATATACTCTAATGTTTTAAAAGAAGTATTTTCTGCTCAGCAACTTATTCATTTTAAAGGGGTCCTATGATGCTGCTAATTATTTTGTGTATTTGGTGTAATGAAATGTGTTTATGCGGTTTAAGGTTCAAAAAACACATTATTTTCCACATACTGTACATTATTCTTTCTCCTCTATGCCCCCAGTGTTTCATTTTGTTTGGCTTCGGCCAAGAATCTTCATTTCGGTGCATCCCTATTCAGGAGTTTGATTCAGTGTTTGAGAAATGATTCAATGATTCACTCATTTGTTTCGTTCTTGAATGAATAAGTGTGTTTTTGAATTAATTAGTTGGATGAATGATTCAATAAATCACTCATTAAGACACCCACTTGTCGCCACCTACTGGCATAACAATGTAACCTTCTGAAAGAGTCAGCGAAAAAAAAGCACCACCAGGTATAGAGAGATTACTTGATTTACTTGAAAAAAATTATCATCACTAGTAGCCCATGTTTTACAGATTGCAAATAAACCTGCAAATGGTGTGTAGAGTTATGAAAAGTATGGCATGCACACAAAAAGTAGCTATACTTTGGGCTTTCTGGAATGAACAAACACCGAAAAGCGGAATGATACAATCTGTCAAGGAACAAGAAAGGATGCTGAAAATGACTGAACATGCTGATATTTCCTCAAGGTTCTGATGCTATTTTCTCTCCCTTTTGCTTTCAAGGCTTCTCTGTGGATAAGAAACTGCTGGTCAGAAAGGTTTTAGAGTTTTAATGTGTTTTAAAGTCGTGTAGTTGCCTTGAAGCTGAAAGCTCTAGGAATTTGTGGGGAAAGTCAGGAATCTTTCCTTGTCCATATCTATTGATTTGAACTGGCCCCAGGCGTCTTTTACCTGACTCATTAAGTATCTACCACCAGATAAATTCACAGTTATTTACTTTATGCAACAAGCTGTCCATGCAAATCAATTGATTTTATGGTGCTCAGATAAGAAATGTGCGAAAAAATATCTCACGTAACTGCTTTGCTGTGATTTGGCTGAAGTGTTTTCTCGCGAGGCATTTTCTCGCGAGGTTTCTCATAATTGCTTTTCTGATTTATAGGCATTTTATTGCTGGTTGTACTAAAGTCCACACAAAAACCCATAAAACGTATCTGTTATTTTTTACCAAAGACTTCAGAGTGGTTCCCTATGCATGTGGAAAAAACATGTTTCTATTCATGCCTTATCATGTTGCATAATTATGTAAGTGTTAAAGCCTTTAATAGGAAGATTAATAATTTCATGCCTGGTTGGGCAAAGTCTCAGTTAGCGCCATCCATGCTTTAAGCAGCTATGTTGTTTTCCTGAGACCTCTGATTTAAAAAAAATATATCACAGTATTTAGTGCGGTAAGCATCTCAAATTAATTGTCACATTATCACAACATCACTTTGTGCCATACATCACTGCTCTTCTGTTTAGGAAATCAAATGCCTTGCGGTGATCTTGTTGTTTGCTACTAAAGTAGCGCTTACGTAAGGATCCAGTAATAGCTCAGAAAGTATATGGTCTCTGCTCTTCTTCCTTATCTTTAGTGTTATACAACTATCCTATGTGCAATCTTGTGTGCTTTAAAGGGGTCCTATTATGCTCTTTTACAAAGTCTTGATTTTGTTTTGGGGGTGTACTAGAACTGGCTCTCATACTAGGTTGTTCGAAAAACACATTATTTTTCACATATTTTACATTATTACAACACCTCTCTCCCCAGTCTGGCATGACCGGCTCAAATAGTTCCCTGTATCAAATGAAGGCCCGCCTTCTGAAATACGAAATGTGCTGTGATTGGTTAGCTGGGCCAATGTGTGTTGTGATTGGTTAGCTGGGCCAGTGTGTGCTGTGATTGGTTAGCTGGGCCAGTGTGTGCTGTGATTGGTTAGCTGGGCCACTTTGCAGATCTTTTTTATGCTCAAACAGCAACATTACAGACTAACTAAAGTTGAAAAAGTGAAAAAGCATAATAGGACCCCTTTAAGATCTAAAGGAGTTTCATAATAAAAGACAGTGTTGCCAAGTCCATGTTTTTGCTGCAAAATTAGACTACTTCTATACTGCTGCTGTGGGTTGGTGTTTATTTATTTATTTATTTTTTTAGTTCTCTGTCCCCCTGGAATGCGATTTTAAAGCAATTTTGATAGCCATTTCCCACTGGAGCATGATTGATCTAGTTTCGGCCATGAATAGGCTGGTTTTGTTATGCAGACTTGGCAACCCTGATTTTCAGTTTCAGTTTATGCTTTCATTTGGCAAAAACTGTAACCTTGAGGCTTTCTTTCTAATCCCATTATATCATTGTAGAAGCTCAAAGATGGATTAGATGCACCAATCAATCAGAACGTCGCTTCTCCTTGACATCTTCCCACCATTGTAGTGCATTGTGAGATTTCAGATGACATATCCTTTTGCTGTCTCGTTTTTACAAATCTTCATTCTCCACATTCGGATGTCAGATTATCATATAATTTACATTTACACTGAGCTGGATGGAATGTGGTTTTATCGGAGATGACAGAAAAATATTTATAATTAGATGCAAAGCAATGCTTGATAATGCTAATCATTCAAAGCAAATGGTTATTGCACCACATCTTTTTTCAGTCTCTCAAGTCATTACTACGGTGGCCGAGAAGTGCTAAACAAATCACAATTCTGAAAACAAAATAACAAATTACAAACGCAAATGCAAGTCTAAAAAACAAAATAACAATTCAGAAAGCACAACAACAATTCAGAAAACATTATAACAAGTCAGAAAACACAACGACAAATTCGAAAACAAAATAACAAGTCAGAAAACACAACGACAAATCAGACAAACCGGAAGAGGTAGGTATAGTTTGAGACAGCGCCATTGGTTTGGGATTACTCACCGCTGACTGGACGAGACATCTGTCAATCAACGTATACAGGAAGAACCAGCCGAAGAACAGCAGAGTCGTGGTAGAAAGTTCGGAGATGGTATTAAAGTAGCTCAGTTTAAATGTATTGTATGAATTGCCCTGACTATGGAATAAAAATGCGGAGTGTATATTTACATTTAGTTAAAAGTGGCTGTAAACCATCAGCTCCGGTGGCACAGATGGATAGGTGCGTGCCCTTGGCTTTTTGACGCGATCGACCCGGGTTCGATCCCGTCTTTTGTTTTTTAGACTTGCATTTGCGTTTGTAATTGGTTATTTTGTTTTCAGAATTGTGATTTGTTTTGCACTTCTCGTCCACCGTACATTACTCAAGTGAAAACACTCTGAAGACAGTTTAATGGAAGCATTTATGTATGAAACACTGGCAAGACTCAGCTACAGTACATCAATACTGTGTGTTGATGTGGTAGAGGTTTTTGTAGGCAGGTTGAATTGAACTGGTAAATGGCTCACAAACTCAACCTCAAGGTCGCAGAAGGACGCTTTATGTTATGCTAATCAGACCTGGCGGGTGTTGGCACAGTCCTATTTTGACTTGAGAAAAGAAGGTCAGCCACTGCATGTAGGGATGGGTCAGGATGACTAGTTTGATTTAAAATTAGAACTCTAATTCTAAGAATTCTTGATTTAGAATTTTTGTTTTAGCTTTAATACTTTTCTTAAAATTTTTCTTACAATCTACTGATTTTTTGTACTTAAAAGGTGATTTTAATCTTAAGGAACCACACTGAAAAAAAAAAAGATTATTGTAGCTTGGTAAAACAGGTTTAGTAATAATAATAACTATTGCATGGTGGAGCTTTAAAGAGGACAAATATATGGAATTTTAGCATTCCATACTGTTTTGCTCTCAATCATCTGCTTTAAAGCAGCATAAATGCACTGCCTACAACGATACATTTCATAACTGTTGGTCTTCATTGAGCACAAATATTCTTTTTTTTACCCATAATACTTAGGGTTCCCTTTCAGTCAGTCACGTTCGACATTACGTCAGTCGTGACTGACGAATTGGGATCTCGCCCGAGAGCCCAATCACCTTCGAGTGTTAACTAAACAAGCCAATGACAGTTGGCGTGTGTGTTTCGCCACGCGCACCCCGCAGCGCGGGTATAAAAGGAGAGCGCGTGCAAACGCACATCAGCTTTTCGCTTCGGAGCCGAGCCTTCTAGTAAGACAAATCTCCGCGAGTGTTTTGAAAAACAGCTGGCGTTGGTGTTACGACGTGTCAGCGGGGGTTGCCATCCAGGCTGCTGAGGATGTGGTCGTCTCCTGGCTTCATCTGACGGTCACGATCGATGTGTCTCGTGCTTGGGCTTTCAGCCTGCTGAGGCAGCGCTCGTGGATGAGTCATGTTCTCATTGCGGGAACAACCCCTAAAATCAGTTTTTATTTGGTTAGTTTATTTGATTTTCTGACGTGACAAATTGATGATGAAGAGAAATTATATATAAAATACTGTAGTAGATAAAATAAAGTAGTAGAAGAACACATTTCAAAATTTTAAACAATACATTTTATAATTATTGCATTTCAAATGACTGTGCGCACAGGATGTGCCTGTTAGTATATAATACTTAGGTCTGTTTTTTTTCGGTTTTTATATTTTAAATTAATATATTATTTTTTTTTTTTTTAAATTATGTATATATTAAAACATATAAAAACATGCATAACAACCAGGAATAGATGACAATTTGAAGAGATAATTTTTTCTTCACTGTAAAATATGAAAATATTTTTCTTAACATTTTTCTTACAATCTACTGATTTTATTATTTTTATTTATTTATTTATCTATTTATTTATTTATTTATTTTAATTTCAGTATTTACTTATTACACACTACATTGGTAAAGCAATGTTTAAGTAATAATGATAAATATTTTTCATGGTGGTGAAAGGGGATGAATTAAAGGGGATGAAATTATAGAAGGTTTGGAGAGATTTTTGTGACATTCTGTTTTCTCTTTATCTATAGACCTAGATTTAAAGCAAACAGTATGGCAACACAATAATTTAATTATATAACCCTTTATAATCCATAATAACATTTATTAACAACTTATTTCATATTTTCTCTAAACCTTCTTGTATATTAAGACAGGCACCTGCAATTCTGCCCAAAAAATGAGAATAATTAGCAATTGTCGCTAATTGGCCTGATTAGCTAAGCCCTCAAAACATTTTTAGTTTTACATTTTAACATTTTTATTTAGTGGTACAGTATTGCACGATTTGTAGATTATATTTAATAGTTTACACTTTGCAAACACGTTTGCAATTAGTTTTTAAAAGGTAACATTACATTCTTAAGGACTCTATTTCTTTTCAGGAGCACTAGTGCTCCTAATTAAAAAATTAGGAACACGATCGATCTGATCAATGACAGAAATGAACCTTCCCATTATAAGGCGATATTTGACTCCTCAAAGGTTTTTATTTTATTTTTATTTTTTTACTTTTTTTAAATGACATTTTTCTAACTTTATTAAATGTATGTCATCTTTTGTGCCAACAAATTTAGATTTATAAACTTGTATCAAAAATACAATTAAACATTAAATTCAATTAAAATAATAAGATACAATCAGGAAGAATAAGTTACCAGTCAAATGAAATCAGCATCAACAATTCATCTTTGCAAGGCACAGAAGAGCTCAAATGTGGCATTAAGGAATATTTACAGATTTTTGACAAGACTCAGAGGTGGCATTAATGCATTTCATAATAACAATGTTATGAGATTAATGTTTTAAATATAAAGTTTTGAATATAGAAATTAAATAATGAAATGATTTAAATTTAAAAATGAAACTGTATCCGCCAGTAGGTGGCAGCAAGTCACTGTCTTTGTCACTGAATCATTCATTCAGTCGATTCGTTCAAACGGCTGATTCATTTAGGAACGAAGCAAGTGAGTCTCTTTATGAATGGGTCATTGAATCATTGACTCACCTAGATTTGTTCAAAGTGCAGATTCATTCATAAACAAAACAGCGCTGTGTTTGCATGGAGATGCGCAGCGGCTCAGCTATGGTTTTGTTTGGAACTACTTTCGTTGACGAAATAAAGCACAATCAGACAACAGTGTTCCGAAAATATGTCACTTAATATTAACTTTTGTATAAAATCAAAGATGTATAAAACTGTTGTATAAATTAAATTTCACATTTGCAAACTCCCTTTATAACCCCCCACTCCCCATTTCCAGCCCTGTATATATATATATATATATATATATATATATATATAAACAGAAGTGTAGGTGTATATACAGTAATATTACTATAGGGAGAATACATGAAAAAGACGTATAAAAGTAAAGAATTGTTTGAAAAGCTATTGTATACTTCAGGCAAACCAAAACATGCAGTAATTGGGGCAATCCGTCCTTTAAATTTAGCAGAAAAAACTTTTTTAAAAAACATTTTACTGAAGGGAGATGGAAAGATGAGGGGAGGAGTGTGGGCGAGTATGAATGAAGCTACTGAAGCGACAGACAGACAGAGAGAGAGAGAGACAGAGAGAGGTGGATTATCAGGACGCACTGAGTGTCTGTCATGTTCCAGCTATTCAAGCATGTAGTTTTCTTTAACATTCAGTTAGGAATCCTTCAAGCAGAACAAATTGCAAGTCAGTAAGCTCGTAAGTGGAAGCAGACTTAAGTAAATGCATAATTGGAACTAGTTACAAACACGTAATTCCAGTTTGTTTAATGTTTCTTTTATTAATCTACCTGCAGTTCTTTAGTCTTGTGTCTCGTCTCTTTAGAGGTGTTTGGCTGCCATGTAGGGTTCTGATTTGTTTTTTGTTGTGCAAATTGGGAGTTTTCAGTATCCAAAGTCTCAATGAAGCTCTTGGCAGCTTTGTAAAGCTGACAGATTTTGTGCATGTATTATGTCTCAAACATGTCATGGCCAAACCTGACAAACCATCTCTTGTGTGTCTGCTGAAAGTATTTCAAATTAAATCAAGCTTTTATAGAGGTTCAGAGGACTTCTTGAGATGAAATCCACAATAAATGTTTTGACATTTCCACTTAATGTCACAGTGTAGCTGGAAATGTTCAATGTGTTCCTGTAAGCAATAATTACTTGGTCTTTGAGTTTTCAGAAATTATTGTGAATTTGATGGAGGAGGTTGTATTGACACTGTAGTGATCAGTATTATCTAACTGAACTGTCAATAATTCTGATTTACGTCCCTCTTTTCCCAGCAGGTGTGAAGGATTCATCAGGACACATGAGACTGACACACTGTGGTGGACCGACAGAATCAGGATCACAGCTGGTATAAATGCAACTTTCTCTTTAGCTGGAAGAGGACCTCATATCTGAGTGCATCATGGATTTTGTGATGAAGCAAGCGCTGGGCGGTAAGTGTCATGTTATCAACCATTAAAAGGCATTTTGCATAACACATATTTCTACAAAGATGTACCGTATATGAATTAGTCTCAATTCTTAATGTCAGCTTGGTCAAGGCCAATTTAGATTGTATTGATTCTGTATGTAGTATTTATTTGGTTAGTGCTATTTTAGTATCATTAAGATACTATTATGTTTTTTATTAAAAATAAAATGTTTTGAATGTTTTCCATTTTCACTTTTAGTTAAAGTTTTTGTAATTTAGTTGTGTGTTTTAGCCATTTTTATTATTATTATTATTTAATTATGTCTATGTAGTTTTTAAATGTTTATTTCAATTTTAAATCAATCAAGTTACACTAAATGAAAATAAGAAATGTTGATGAGTTTTTTTAATATATTTTATTTTGGTTCAGTTAACATTTATTTTTATTTCATGTAACGACATGTTTTTTATGGTTTTAGTTTTATTTGTTAACTGTTTGACAGGTGTCAGAAATTGATGATGAGTTTTTTCTTCAATGTAAAATTAAAATAATTGTTTAAAGGGGTCATATGATGTTGCTAAAAAGAACATTATTTTGTGTATTTGGTGTAATGCAATGTGTTTATGCGGTTTAAGGTTAAAAAAACATTATTTTCCACATACTGTACATTATTGTTTCTCCTCTATGCCTTTCTGAAACGCGTCGATTTTTACAAAGCTCATCGTTCTGAAAAGCGAGGTGTGCTCTGATTGGCCAGCTATCCAGTGCGTTGTGATTGGCCGGATACCTCAAGCGTGACGGAAATGTTACGCCCCTACCATACTGTGATGCTGTGTCTCCCGGCACGACGAGACAAAAACTATAAAACCCATTATAAACGAGGCATTTGTTGCAAAGTTGGAACTGCCCCACTTTATAGAACAGCCTTTGAGCACAGACCCATTGTAGGCTACACTGCAGGTTCAGGAAACAGTCCTCCATAAAATGCATCACACAGCGCCACACACTGCGTGCTTGAGTGAGCGGAGGCCGGCGGGCTTGCGGCAACCACATGTATAAGTTAATTTAGATGTTACAAAATATATTAAAACAATTATAAATAATATCTAGGTCTGTTTTTTTTTTTTATTAATATATAATCTGGTTTTTATATTATATTTACTATATATGCATGTGTGCGTGCGAGTGTTTTAATAAGAATTTTCACTTGCATAATAGCATGTAACCAAGAAATTGATTTTAATAGAGATTTTTACTGTAAAATGTGATATTGTGCAGTTAAAATAGTTGATTAAACAAAAACAACAATATTTTTTGGTAATTAAATAATTAAGACATTACAATTGTTTTAAAAGTATTTAGTAGTAATTATACCAGTTAATTTAAATGGCACCACATTGTAATTGGGTGCAAGACAGTAAGTCAGCAATATGTTTTTGAAATTCATACATTTTTAGCAATAACAAAGAAAAGTGCTTATTGATCTGTGTATAGTTTTACTTTATTTGACATGCTGTTTGTATATGTTATAGATTTGCCCCATCCTATAATCATAAGTTTGTCTAAAGGTCACTATGCCCCTAAATCAATTTCATGATTTGGTTTCATCAGCTGAGTGACTATGGGCAATAAAACGAAATGTATTTCTCCCGTCAATTCCCATGAGTGGGCCAGATGTAGCAGATTGCACTGTGACCACACAATGACCTTCTGCACGAGGTGTCTTTAAGAAACACAGATTGTCTTTTCACCGCACATCGTATTTTACACAATTCCTTTGCTGTTCCGCATGGATGAGGCCGAGACGTCGGATCGAGACTGAATTGTGAAACATAAAATGAAATATGAAAGAAATGTGCCATGCGGCACTTTTAATATATATATATATATATATATATATATATATAAAAAGCTTTGATATGTAAATGTGACCTGAATTTGATCCCAACCTTTAAAAATATTTATCAAATGTGATTTTTTTCCCCCCTTTGTTTGGAGCATAGATCTTATAAACTAACATGGCTTAAATTCTGCTTCGTAGCTCTGAGGTAATGGAGCATGATTTACTCACGAAAATCATCCATTATTTAACAGACTTTCCCTAGCCTGATTTTCTCAACCCTTGCAAATTATTCAGAAGCATATAGAATTTCTTCAAGTTCCCACAGAGAAGACTCCGCGTTCAACAGCCTGTAAAAAACAACCTTTATGTTTGTTGTCTGTGTGAAAGACTTTTATTAAATAAAGATGGAAAACAGAAAACGGGAATAAAATGTAATAACAAATGTTGTGCTTCAGAACAGCCCTGCTTATTAACTCTGTCAAAAGCCGTCAGCATTTTTGATCCATCTTCACAAAATTTTCATGGCATTTTGTTGTATGAATATCTGAACATGCAATATGTCAAAAGAAAGAACCTCTGCTTTTAAAGGTGACATATCATGAAAATCTGACTTTTCCAGGTTTTAAGTGCTATAATCAGGTCCCCGGTGCATCTACCAACCAAGGAAACGTGATAAAGATTAACCCAGTAACTTTGTTTTGGTAAGCCTTTTTTTGCAAGCATCTGAGAAAACGAGCGCGTCATATCAGAAGTTTAAACTAATATGGTTTAAACGCATGATTTCAGTGCGATAGACATGATAATCAGCATTTTCATATGATATAATAAATGATCTGTGGAGTATTTTGAGCTAAAACTTCACAGACACATTCTGGGGCAACCTGAGTTTTGAGCTAAAACTTCACAGACACATTCTGGGGAAACCTGAGACTTATATTACATATTGTAAAAAGGGGCATAATATGTCTCCTTTAAAGGCACAATACGTAAGATTTTCGTAAAAAAATATATCAAAAAACTACTTACACAGTGTGATATATTTCATGCAGTTGTGTATTTACATTATCCCAAAAGTTCCCAAGGATTTGTAAAGCCAGAGAAATTCCAATTTTAAATAATGACTCGTCCCTGGTCATTGTCGCCTGCTGCTGTACAGTTAAACTAAATCCATTACGGCTGTCGTGAATAAAATGAAAATGAAATGAAAAGTGTTGACCACAGCATTAAATTTAGATCTGCTCAATGTTGCGCCATGATTTTTTTACGAGTTTTTACAGTGTTGCACATTATAATATTATATTATATATACATATTATATATATGCTCTTTTGTTTATTTTGATTGCTTCCATTGTCCTCATTTGTAAGTCGCTTTGGATAAACGCGTCTGTTAAATGACT
>NW_015552562.1:1163326-1210244 GCF_001515605.1 Sinocyclocheilus anshuiensis
CACAGACACAAATGCTGTTGTACAGTTAAACTAAATCCATTACGGCTGTCGCGAATAAAATGCAAATGAAATGAAAAGTGTTGACCACAGCATTAAATTTAGATCTGCTCAATGTTGCGCCATGATTTTTTTACGAGTTTTTACAGTGTTGCACATTATAATATTATATTATATATACATATTATATATATGCTCTTTTGTTTATTTTGATTGCTTCCATTGTCCTCATTTGTAAGTCGCTTTGGATAAACGCGTCTGTTAAATGACTAAATCTAAATGTATAACCAATCACGCACGAGTCGGTTGAGCTTATGAATGCAATGGCCAATCAGATGCGTTCAGATGAGTTTTTTTGTTCACTGCATGCGAATTCTCTCAGCATAAACAACAAAGTGCAGATGTACGTATGATGTAAGTAAGAGATTCATTCATCAAACTGTGTATAGACAGCTTTACTGATTATAAGGGGAAAAAAATATATCAAAAAACTACTTACACAGTGTGATATATTTCATGCAGTTGTGTATTTACATTATCCCAAAAGTTCCCAAGGATTTGTAAAGCCAGAGAAATTCCAATTTTAAATAATGACTCGTCCCTGGTCATTGTCGCCTGCTGCTGTACAGTTAAACTAAATCCATTACGGCTGTCGTGAATAAAATGAAAATGAAATGAAAAGTGTTGACCACAGCATTAAATTTAGATCTGCTCAATGTTGCGCCATGATTTTTTTACGAGTTTTTACAGTGTTGCACATTATAATATTATATTATATATACATATTATATATATGCTCTTTTGTTTATTTTGATTGCTTCCATTGTCCTCATTTGTAAGTCGCTTTGGATAAACGCGTCTGTTAAATGACTAAATCTAAATGTATAACCAATCACGCACGAGTCGGTTGAGCTTATGAATGCAATGGCCAATCAGATGCGTTCAGATGAGTTTTTTTGTTCACTGCATGCGAATTCTCTCAGCATAAACAACAAAGTGCAGATGTACGTATGATGTAAGTAAGAGATTCATTCATCAAACTGTGTATAGACAGCTTTACTGATTATAAGGGGAATTTTTGAGAGTGCTTAAACTCGCGCTACTCTCTTAAAAATAAAGGTGCTTCATGATGCCATAGAAGAACCTTTTTGTCTAAATGGTTCCATAAAGTTCTTGAGATTATAAAAAGGTAAGAAAGAGATGGTTCTTTAAAGAATGTTTGACTGAATGGTTCTTTGTGGATCCAAAAATGGTTCTTCCATGGCATCGCTTTGAAGAACCTTTTAAGCACCTTTATTTTTAAGAGTGTAGACTTAAGTCAGTCATAATATTCTTTGACAATGTAAATGTTTTTTGCTCGCATTCTCTTTACAATTTTTTCGCTGTTTCAATAACTGTGGACGGTACGGGTAATAAAAAAACGAGTTCATTACCTCATCCGTGATCATCCTCCTTCATAGCGTCATCAAGCTTTGCCTTTGTTATTGTTTTGAAAATGCGACCTCTAGCGGCGAAAACGTACATATTGTGACTTTTAAAACAAAAAAGTTTCTAGCTTAATGCATTCTTTTTTATCAACACTTAAATGTGGGTGTTTCATAAAAAACAACATTTTGAACAAAAAGATAAAATCATGTCAAGTCTACTTCCGGATCTGATTCAGAATGATGGTCAAAACACAGATGGAGTCGATTGAGTTCATCAACACATCCAAAGCTTCACAGTCCTAAACCACTTCCTGGCTTGTTATTTCATTCAGTAACGTTAGGCAGTTTTGTGTTATATGCTGTTTAATGTTTGACAACCAGGTTCATTTGCATATTCATCTGCTTACATACGAGATCGCTTGTTTCTGTTTCTTCTTCGATGTGTTTTGATCCAGAGATTCAGTACTCTTTCAGAAGATGTGTAATAGCGCCCCCTACCGTAAAATTCCGTCAATGGCGAGGAAAGAGTTAATAGCTGTTTATCCATGCTTGGGCTGGTGTAAGTTTACGTGACATTATAAAAGGACATTATTACCCAAAATATCTCCAGATAGATACACTCACCAACTTATTAATCATTCTCAGATTCCTTTCTCTTTGCGTAAGATATTTTATTTAAGATGTTTGTTTTAGGGACTGTATAAAACACTAGCAGTGCTTGTGTTATAAAAAACAAGTCACCTATTTTACTACTACTACTACTTTACTGTTATAAAAGAACTTAATTAATATGCTAATTTCCTCAGCTCTGATAATTCACGCATCATTAAGTATTAGGCTGTTTCCAGAGATATTGGAATACAGCTCGGCTGCTGTGCAATCGTTATGCAGAGCCCAGATTTGCTCTTCCATCCATAACCATCAGTGCTGTTCATGCCAAGTGCTTTGATGTAAAGCCATGAAGTATCTGATAGAGGGATGCAGCTCTTTTGTTATGCTAACCATCCTCTGTGTGGCTTTAAACAGACATTCAGTGGCCTACATCTTACTTTAAGCTCTCAGGAACGGCAGTTGCATTGTGTTTTTAGAACAATTAATGTGATGTTAAAATCTGAAGAATGTTTACAGCTTAAAGTCGAAGTGTATTTTTTTTATTATTTATTATTGGTATTTTTAATTAGTGTTTGAACATCCTGACTGGCCCAACAACAGCAACAGCAGCTCAACCAATGGTGTGAGTTTAGGGTGGGGCTGTCTGTTTAATCAACCAAAGGCAGAAGAGAGGAGTGTTCAGGAAACCTGTTTGAGAAAAATCATACTTTTTGCCCTTTCTTTACACATACCGTACATACTAGCCGTCAATGTGCAGTTAATATTTGAACAGATGAATGTGAGACAGACTGAAGTTAACCTAAGAATACTGCAAAACAATCTTAATCTATATTTTCCAGTAAAAAGTCTTACTTGAAAATATTATATTAGATTATAATAGAAGATTATCTTAAATTACTTACATTAGGTATTTTTATTAGCAAATTGTTCTTTCAAAAAATCATAAATCTTAATTAATTTAGTTTGTAAGAAAAAAAATTGCCAGTGGGTTAAAAAAAAAGTAATAAAAAATAAAATTAATAATAGTTATAATAATAATAATAAATACTGAAAAAAATTCTTAATCTGTGTTTTCCTGGAAAAAGTCCTGTAAAATAGATAAATATCTGAGAAGCTTATATTAGCTTATATTAGAATATTATATTAAATTACTTAAACTAGGTATTTTTTATTGGTAAATTGCTTCTTTTTTTTTTTTTTTTTTTTAATCAAATTTTAAACCTTAATTAACATAGTTTGTAAGAAAAAAATGCCAGTGGGTTAAAAAAATAAATAAAGTAAATAATAATAATAAATACAGCAAAAAATCCTAATCTGTATTTTCTAGTAAATACATATTAACATCCTGTAAAAAAAGAATAAATATACTTATATAAAAGCAAACGATAGTATTAAATTACTCAAATTGCTGTTTTTTTCTTATTGGCGGAAAAAAAACCATAAACCTCCATTAATTGTTTGTAATTTTTTTTCTATTTTTTTTTTTCCAGTTTGTAAAAAAAAAAAACTTAATCTGTATTTCCCAATAAAAACATATTCACATCCTGTAAAAAGATAAATATACAAGTGAAAGAAGTTATATATATAGAAGTGAAAAGATATTAAATTATACTCTGTTTTTCTTTTCTATAGGTTTTTCATTAATATAGGTATATAATACATATATATATATATATATATATACAAACACATAATAATATATGTATATGTATATAAGACCCCTCATTGTCTCCTTTTATTCCTGACTTTGTTCAAGTTCAAATGTTAAGGCTTAGAGTAACAGTTAGAGTGACAGTAACAGAGCCCAAACTGGGCAGGTTGTTAATTATCGTTTCGGAAGCTTTGGTTTGGTGGGGGTTTATGGGCTTTGAATAACCCGAGGCAACAGAAACTAAAAGACTTTATACAGTCCTTGTGGACCATGGGAAACCTGCAACTTGACATGATATGAGCTCTGTTATGTCAGCTCAAGCTGTACTCGACACACACACACACAGACGGTTAAAGGCCACTTAAAGTGTACTTTGCCACTCCTTTCCTCTTCAGTGTCTTGAGTGTCATACAGAAGCAATTAAACACGTGAAGGAAATGCGTAGACCTTGACGCTGGATTTCAAATGCACACTCATACATTATAAATGACTGCCATTAATAATGAATGAGTGTACAGTTGCTTGTAGAGACACATTGTGCACAGCCATTATGCAAATGATCGATGACTTACAGCAATAGTACAGCATTTGCAACCAAATCTTGCTGAGACCGTTCACATCAGTCTGAATGATTCTCAAACTGTTTTTTGCATTTTATGGTTAGAGTGAACATCGAGGTATATGCAAACACAGCCATTTCTTAAGAGCATTTATTGCTGCACTGCCCATAATGACCTGCGGCTGTTGTTTGCTGAAATCAAAACATGATGTAGAATACACAGCGTGATAGGTAGAGCTGCACCAATGAAACAGATGGCAGAGAGAGGAGTGGCACATACATCATTCTGCTGTCTCTGTTTGCCTTCATCATTTTGGCTTCAGTATATCATCATATAAGCAGGTCGTGCAGTGCAAAACGTGATCAGTCTCTCTTCTGAATTTGTGATTGAAATATAGAATTACATTAGCGTTCAAGGTTTGGGGCTTTTAAAAGAAGTCGGTAACACTTTACTTGAAGGGGTGTGCATAAGACTGACATGACACCTTCATAATCATGACATGACACATGTCATGAATATGAAGGAGGTTTTATGCATGTTTATGACAACTGTCATTAAGTGTCATTCGCTCAGTTATGCAATTTTTAATGCAAAGATGACATTGTTTGAGATGTCTTTGTTATGGGCTATGGTTAGGGGTAAGGGTAGGGGTAGGGTTAGGTTAGGGTTAGGTCAAATAATGTCATATTTGCATTAAAAATGACATAACTGAGCGAATGACACTTAATGACAGTTGTCATAAACATGCATAAAAAACCTGTCATGTCATGATTATGAAAGTGTCATGTCAGTCTTATGCACACCCCTTCAAGTAAAGTGTTACCGTTTTTTTTAATGTTTTTGTCTCGTCGCTCCGGCCGGACAGGGCATCATCACAGTATGGTGAGGGGCGTAACATTTACGTCTCACGCTTGAGGTATTCGGCCAATCACAACGCACTGGATAGCTGGCCAATCACAGCACACCTCGCTTTTTCAGACCAATGAGCTTTGTAAAGGCGGGGCATAGAGGAGAAACAATAATGTACAGTATGTGGAAAATAATGTGTTTTTTGAACCTTAAACCGCATAAACACAGCCCCGGGCCCATATGCAAAAAATGTGTACGGCCCCCCAAACTTTATGGGCTCCAACTAGGTTAACTTAATTTAGGCCCTATTGTTGATTTTTCTGAAGTAAATAACGTTACGTGAATCGTGACTATTCACAAGCTGTTTTATTTACGGTATAGGCTAATGCTTGGAAATGATGTTTAAAGTTTTGGTTACACTTTACTTGAAGGGGTGTGCATAAGACTGACATGACACCTTCATAATCATGACATGACACATGTCATGAATATGAAGGAGGTTTTATGCATGTTTATGACAACTGTCATTAAGTGTCATTCGCTCAGTTATGCAATTTTTAATGCAAAGATGACATTGTTTGAGATGTCTTTGTTATGGGCTATGGTTAGGGGTAAGGGTAGGGGTAGGGTTAGGTTAGGGTTAGGTCAAATAATGTCATATTTGCATTAAAAATGACATAACTGAGCGAATGACACTTAATGACAGTTGTCATAAACATGCATAAAAAACCTGTCATGTCATGATTATGAAAGTGTCATGTCAGTCTTATGCACACCCCTTCAAGTAAAGTGTAACCAAGAAGTCTCTTACGTTCACAAAAATCCAGTAAAAATAGTAAAATTGCAAAAAATGAAAATGGTTTTCTATTTGAATATATTTTAAAATGTAATTTATTCCTGTGATGGCAAAGTTTTCAATATTGAAAACAGCTGAACTACTTAATATTTTTGTCTAAACCTTGATATATTTTTTTCTGGATTCTTTGATGTATACAAAGTTCAAAGTGTACTGCATTTATTAAAAAAAATGAAAAACTCAGCTAAGAATGCTGCAAAACATATTCTTAATTAGTATTTTTCTCTTGTTTTTGACTCAAAACATCCTTTAAACAACATATACTTGAGAAGCTAAATATTGTAAGAAATAGCATGATAATAGATATCTAAATATATTAGTATTTGTCTTACCGGATTGGCAAATATTTTTTTCTATATTTTATTAAAGTAAAATTTACTTTATTGTTTTTTTGTTTCTTTGTTTTTTTTAAATAAATTAATACATTTATTCAGCCAGGATGCATGCATGCATGCATTCTTTCTTTCTTTCTTTCTTTCTTTCTTTCTTTCTTTCAAGAATAATTAAAACAATTGCAAAAAAATCTAACAAAGTAACCTTCAAAAATATCTTATGGAATTTATTTTTTAAATTTGATTTTTATACATTAATTTTTGTATATGCTTCCGTGAAACAGGACAAAAAAAATTGATTTTAAAAAATTTACAGATTTATTTTACAATTTAAGATGACTGTTTTCCACATGTTTTTTTAGGATTCTTTCATGAACAGAAAATTTTTAAAAAAATAATAAGAGAGGAAGAAAGAAAGAAAGAAAGAAAGAAATAGAAATCTTCTGTAACATTATGAAAAAAAAGAAAAGAAAATCTGAGCCCAAACTTTTGAATGATAGTGTGACCAGTATTTCAGTATCAGCCATTGAAATCGGCTTATGATGTCTTTGCTCTTTATTGCACAGGGGCCACCAAAGACATGGGGAAGATGTTAGGTGGAGAGGAGGAGAAGGACCCTGATGCCCAGAAGAAGGAGGAAGAGAGGCAGGAGGCGCTCAGACAACAAGACGAGGAGCGAAAGGCCAAACATGCTCGTATGGAGGCCGAGAGGGAAAAGGTCAGACAGGCCATTCGGGATAAGGTACGCTTTCCACATTTCCCGTCCACTTCAGCTCCTTGTGACCGCTGATTAGACCAGGACGTTTGAATGAATTGGTAAACATGGCAGCATTTGCTAATTGCTAATCAATTTCAAACTAAAGCAGGATGAAGCCATTATACCTTGATGACAGGACTTAATGATTAATGTGTGTGTGGGAATAACACATCAAATCAGAATCTCCATTACGCTTTAATGAAATGTCACATTTGCAGGAGGTCTTAAGACAGCTAATTACTGCTAATTGAACAGCTCTTTCTTAAGAGAGGAAAGTAGCGTTAGTGTAAGCCAGAAGTATAAAGTCATTACAGGATCATGCATGATCCCAAATGATCATGAGAAGCACCATGAGAACATCTGGACATCTGGAGAGATATATATAGGGTACTTTAAAGTGATAGTTCACCCAAAAATGAAATTCTGTCATTATTTATTCACCCTCATGTCATTCCAAACACAACAGAAGATATTTTGAGAAATTTTGGTAACCAAACCATTTCGGTTCCCATCGACTTCCATTGTGTGGACAAAAAATACAATGGAAGTCAATGGGAGCTGAAACAGTTTGGTTACCAATATACTTCAAAATATCTTCTTTCATGTCCCACATAAGAAGTGCAATTAATGACTCAATAAATATGAAGCATACGGCCATATCAAACTCCTTAAACTGCCTAAATATGAGCTACTGATACTGAAAACTGCCCCAAGTCTCATCCATACAATCCCTGAATCACGGAAGTATGAAATGAACAAAGGTCAATAGCTGAATTTAGGAAAAGAACGAATGAAACACCATTAGTAACTCATTACATGTAATGTGGATTACGTAATCAGATTCCAAAAATTAAGTGCTTATATTATGTTACAGTAATAATAAGTGCTAATAATCAGATTACAATTTACACAATGGCAGTAAATTATTCATAATGTATTGATTTGTCATAATTGTTCTATTTTCTCTCTTAAATTTTCCTTCCTAAAAAATCCTACCACTTCTATACATTTGGTCTTCCAAAGTCTTCCAGTTTTATGGAACATCACACACCACCTAGTCATGTGACTATAATTACACAGAAAATGGAAAAGCCACACAATTAGTTTAATTTGACATTTTATGATTATGATTAATTATCAGCTTTTCATCTCCTCACGAACCCCAGTTTGGGAAAACTTGAAACTTGGCGTAATGTTTAGTGCACATTTTGATGTTGATAACAAAAAATGGAAAACATTTTCTTAACAGCTAGGTCAAAAGTAATCTAAAAGTAATCAAAAAGTACTCAGAATACATTACCTAATATGTGCAGTCCAACAGATTGTTACAAACTAAAATTTCCATTATGTAATTTGTAATCTGTAATGGACTACAATTTGTAAGTAATCTATCCAGCACTGCTAGCCACTGTAAAGAGGCATTTGTGTGTATCATGACCCACCAGGACCTGATGTGAGATCCACCAATCAGAAAGACTCCCACATATCAGTCAATTTTTTGATTGGTTAAAGTTAATAGAGAATATTTCATGTATTTTTAATTTATGTTTTTATGCCCTGGGGGCTCAAGTGCACATGAAATCAGCGCCTATAAACGTGAGGGTGAATAAATGATGACAGAATTTTCATTTTTGGGACAACTATCCCTTTAAGGCCAACATGTTATATAAGGGCAACAGTTAAATCCTACTACAAGATTAATGTTTTAATGTTTGGCCTTTATGGCCTGAAGAAATCATGAATGTACAATACAAAATTACGGAGCCCCGCACATGACATGCAAGAAAAAATAAATAAATCGTGCACACGATTACTATTTCGTTCCCTCGATTTGATAAATTGTGCGCACAATTTACTAATTCGTTCTCTCGATTTATAAATCGTGTGCACGATTTAGCAAATCGAGGGAACAAATTAGTAAATCGTGCGCACAATTTATAAATCGAGGGAACGAAATAGTAAATCGTGCACATGATTTAGCCTACTATTTTTTCCTGCATGCCATGTGCGGGGCTCCTTACAAAATAGTTTTTGTATATAGAGTTTCGGTCTTGAAACACAGCAATGGTCTTAATGTTCATAAATGAACCCAAAATAGGGCAACTAAGATGATATCACTATTTGATCAAAATAAAGCAGGAATTGATCATCTGCTTTTCTGTTAGTTGCATTATATAGAATATTATATATCAACTTAATTCTATTGTGGTATATAGTATAGTAAAGTTCTCAAGTATAGTATAGTACTCAGTCAAAAGTTTGGCTTGGTAATAAAGTGACAGTAAAGATGTTTGCAAAAGATTTCTATTTTAAATAAATGCTGTTCTTTTGAACTTTCTATTCATTCAGAAATCCTGAACAAAATGTTACATGCTTTCCACAAAAAAAATACGAAGCAGCACGACGGTTTTCAACATTGATGATAATAATAAGTGTTTCTTGAGCAGCAAATCAGCATATTCTAATGATTTCTGGAGGATCATGTGACACTGTAATAATGCTGAAAATTCATTTTACATTTTTAAAAATATATTCAAATAGAAAACGGTTCATTTAAACAGCAATAATATTTCACAATATTACTTAATTAACTGTATTTTTGATCAAATAGTATAATTTATTAAATAATATATCATATAGTATATTATATATCGCATAGCATTTTATTCATTTTATTTTATTTGATCCAAAAATAAAATTCACTAGAGCTATGAGAAATGGCATCATTGCAACATTTTCAATAGTCCACTACTCCTTTTCTTCTCATGTTTGATTACAACTTCATATCTTATGCATGTGTATATAGTATGGACTAAAGAAGAAAGAAGAGAAGGAAGCAGAGGAGAAAGCGGCTATGGAACAAGCGTGCGAAGGCTCCTTGACTCGCCCCAAAAAGGCCATCCCAGCAGGCTGCGGGGCAGATGACGACGAGGACGAGGAGAGCATTCTAGACACCGTTCTCAAATTCCTGCCCGGACCTCTGCAGGACATGTTTAAAAAGTAACAGACACAAAGCTGTTTCTCAAGAAAGATGGGTGAGGGGGGATTTTTGCCAAACAGGTGAAAGGCTTTTCACTGCCTTGACGGAATTTTATTTGTTCCCTTTCTTATGGATAGATACACAAATCATAACCCGACAACGTTTGCTCTTTTCACTGCCATTCAGGTTTGTTCAAATTGTTTACACTTTCTATAGATCTCTGTGTTTGTTTACTGATCACCAGGGTCTCTGATGCTGCCTTAGGTACTCAACGATCAGCCCCACAATAACAGCACATTGATACTGAGCTATGGCACTGGGAATATGATGCTTACTAGATTTATTTATTTAAAACACAGTGGGGTCAGAGCATTTTAAAACTGTAGCTTGATATAACTGCCCCTTCTTTCACAGAAGAATTGTCAGTGAAATGCAGTATGCTTTCAGTAGTTGCATGAGGTCAAAATATTACTATCTGATGAATCACGTTTGCCATCAGTGAATTTGATGATACGTTGCCATATGTAAATATGGGAGATGCTGATATACTTGCCACGTTAGACCACCTGAATGCTCAAATGGTTTGCAGCCTGGCAGTTCTCATTTATCTGTGACGTATTGTTATTTATTTTGATTCTTTCTCTATTTTTGTTAGTGTGAAATAGAACTTGAGATGACCACAAGTAATATTCACATTAGCCTTGCCGGCAAAAGCTCAGTAAGCGTCTCTGATTATCATTTTACAAACTGGACCAAATTCTCTTTACAAGTAAGAGTTATTCAAGATCTCAAAACCATACAGTCAGTCAGTGTTTCACAGCAAGTTCATCATTTTCAAAGCATGCAGATCTGATGTTCGATCACTCACAAATGACAATCAGAAATTAAGTGTTCTCTTCATTTTATGTTTGTTATTTGTAGGCTTCACATCCAAATTTTATTTAGACATGGCTCACAAAAATATTTGGGATGTTCCGCAATGTTAGAATACCTGCCTTAGCTGAATAGGATGTGAAGGTCTGACCTGACTTGTAATGTGCTTTTTAGAAAAAAAAAAAAAAAAGTAGGTAATTGTAACATTAAAAAGCAAAAAACAAGCCTACATGTATAATGAATTTAGTATTATTGCATAAAGTGCAGACATTGTTTTATATTGCAGCCAGTTTCATCCATGCATTAAAAATAATAATAATGAAAAAAGGTAATTGCATCTTTTTAGCTCACAATTCACACTTTGTTTCTCACAATTCAGAACTGCAAGATATAAACTCAGAATTGCAAGATGTAAACTTGGTATTTCAAGAAAACAAGTTTTGTTTTTTTCAGAATTTAAAACAAAAATTCAGTTTTTTTTTTCAAGTGATTGTGACTTTTTAATCTCGATATTTTTTTTCCTTGCAATTGTGGGTTTATATCTTGCACTTCTGTCTTTTCATCTCAGAATTGTCAAACGAAGAAAGTCAGAATTGTGAGATATAAGCTCAAAATTGCAAGAAAAACAAAACATGGTTCACAAAATATTTGTGATGTTCCGCAAAATATGAATAACAGCCTTATTTGAATAGTTATGTAAAGATAAAACATTGCAATTACCTGGAAATTATGGAAAAGGGCTTCCATAGTTTTAGAAAATAATTATTAGTCAATGAAATTACATGCTAAATTAATACTAAGAATGCATAAGCTTCAATCACAACAGTAAAAACCAAAGAGAGAATAAACTGCAATTATACATCTTAGTACAGCACTGACCGTTTAAGAAACAGCATGTTAAATTATCTATTACAACAATATTTTGAGAACCATTATATTCACACATCTGATCATCAACAATCATTCCTGCTGTGAAACACAATACATGTATCATTTATAAAAATACTGCCCAAAATATTCATCTTACTGCTGGCAAATTCTGACGTGGGGTTGCAAATATGATAACTTCAGGCTTTTTTATTTACTACAATTATTAATGTTTTTATGTTAAGCATTTAGTAAACACTGCCATTTGATAAAAAATGTTGGACACATATTTTGGGGAGGTATAAATGTTTACATATGAAACCTGGGCTAAAGAGGCAAACTTATTTTGTATAGTAATGCCCAAATGGCTATTGTATTGCATGATGGGAAATATAAACCTATAGATAAGTTTTCATTGCAAAAAGTCAGTAGTTGTATGTTTTCCAATCAGTGTCCCTTTTTAAATTCTGTTAGCAAATGATATGCCTACAGGAATGTATCCGTACCCATTAGGCTGGTTGTTCTGTGATCAAAATGCTTTGAAGATTGTAAAGTTTGTTTAAAAAAAAAAAAATCTTAGTAAGAACAGAATGACATACTTTAGAATAACACGTGCTACTCTCAAGTAGACTTTAATTTTAGCAGTACGCAAGTACGTTTTTTAAAATTAAACTATAAAGAAAGAACGAGATTGACTTTTTCATTTTTGTAGTGCTAAAAGGTTTTTCACTAGTCAAAGCCATATTGTTAGACTGCAATAATTAATGAAAAAATAATCATCTTGTAGTCATGCATCTGTAAAAATATGTCGATATCTATTTAACTCTACATGTCAGAAAGTGTATATACTTTCCGTAGAGAGAGAGAGAGAGAGAGTCTTTAAAAAAGATTGCTACTGTTTGTTCTCAATGTAAGTGTGTATTTATGTGCGTCTGTACCTGTTTGTGCTGTACAATGTTATTCATGTTGTACCGTTGATGTGTTTTATGTGTGTACAGTCTAAAGCAGGCTGTGCCGTGAAGATGGTGGAATCGGGGTATATGGGAGTCCTAATGTTCATGTATGCATGCAGATAAACTTTGCATTAAATACCAAATCCGAGCGTCAGGTTGTACCTGTTTATGTATCACTGTCCCTGCAAAAGAAGCTGCACCCTTTATCCAGGGATTAGTTCCCATCTGTCTAATGGGATGTGAAGAATTGTCAGGCCTATCATTCAGGTTGTTTGGTTGACAGAATGGAGAGATCATTTCAAAATCATTGCTACTACTCAGCTAGGGTCATTTCTAGTCGTTTATCACATCTCAGACAAAAAAATGTGATATTACATTAGGTGTACTACCAATATACCTCTTGGCATAAAAGACATTCTTGCATTGTGCTGCCACAATGCAGTGGTTAATCACTTCATGACATTTAAACGCACAAAATCACCCTAAAACATATTTGGACGCTTTTGGTTGTACTTAAATGTCATTAGATATTAAATATCAAACCAAGTGTCATCTGCAAACAATTTATTCTAGACCCTGAACTTCAGTTCATCACATCTAATGTTTTTTTTTTTTTCATGTTATAGAGTGCACAAAGAAATTCATACGTTTAAGTGCAGCTCACCTGTTCAAATACTTTTTGAGGTCACAGTATAAAGTAGTTGGTTGATTTCCAACAGAATCAAAACACTTTAGGTGTCGATTTCCACTTTAGTGATACTTCCATCGTTTCATATGTATCACAGACATATTTGGAATTTTCATTTTATGTAATTTTTCTATTACATGAAGATTACATAATAAACTGGGTAAAAGGGCTGACTGTGTTGGTGATTCTGTGATCTTTAAGATGCTATCAGACTGGAGATGTCCAGCAGTAGAAAACTAACCATTTATGGATCTGAAATTATTTTAATGATGACATCTGGAACATGTGAGTTTGGTTGAACATATCGGCTTATTGGAATAGTTTAACCAAAAATTTTAATTTACTCAACCGTCAGTCCATCTAAGATGTAGGTGAGTTTGTTTCTTCATCGGAACAGATTTGGAGAAATGTATATCAATTGCTCACCAATGGATCCTCTGCGGTGAATGGGTGCCGTCATGAGAGTCCAAACAGCTGATAAAAACACCACAATAATCTACAAGTAATCCACACAACTCCAGTCCATCAGTTAATGTCTTGTGAAGCAAAAAACTGCATATTTGTAAGAAACATTTTGTATTTTTCCTCTCACATGAAAATCCACCAACATATTTGTAAAGGTGATTGATCTGTGCATATTTCTCTCCTGATTCAGACAATCAATATTTTGGGTAGAGGACTCATATTAGCCAGAAGCAATGGTAAAATGCCTTGATGGTTTTTTGTTTATTTCAAACACGCAGTTTATCGCTTCACAAGATGTTAACTGATGGACTGGAGTTGTGTGGATTACTTGTGGATTATTGTGATGTTTTTATAAACTGTTTGGACCCTCATTCTGACGGCACCCATTCACTGCAGAGGATCCATTGGAGCTTTTTGCTTCACATGATTTTAATTGATGGACTGGAGTGGAGTGGATCGCTTGTGGATTATTGTGGTGTTTTTATCAGCTGTTTAGACTCTCATTCCGACGGCACCCATTCACTGCAGAGGATCCATTGGAAACAAACTAATTTATGGATGGCCTGAGGGTGAATACATTTTCAGCAAGGTTTCATTTTTTGGGTGAATTATGTCCAACATAATTAATGAATACAAAAGTGAACTGACAATTTTGTGATAAATATGATAAATGCTCAGCTCAAAGAGATTTCATTGATGAACACCAATGCGATTTCAGTTAACTAACAACAGCTAAATCATATTGGGATGTTTTAATATATTTAATCAATATATAAAAGAGTAATGATGCTCTAAGCTAAAAAGTGTCTATGTTAAGGGCTATGTTTCACATTTCCACCACACCCTTCGGTTGGGTTGGACCAAACACTTGCATGCTTTCATTTATTTCAGGAATGGAGGAAAATGAGCAATTTGTTTTCATTCTTTGGCTGTGAATGCATGATACCATTAAAAATGGCTATTATTTACTTTAGCACTGTCCTTTCAATGATTATTCATAAACGAGAATAGATTTAGGATGAATCACTGCAAACATTCAATTAATTAAATACATTTATTTATTGTGACTTGAACTGCAACATCACTCTTCAACACTGTCAGCTGGGGAGCTGTCAATCTGCAGGCTATGACTGGTCTTTTTGTTTCAGCATAAAACAAAATATTAATAATTTTGTATATATTAGGTGTATTGGATTTTTAAAATTCCTACCAGTGCATAAACATGACATATGCCATTAATGTGGGCTTTGGACATGCATGTTTTCACATCATATCATTTATAAATCTGAGAATATTTGTTTATGCCATAAACATTTTGTGGCTGTACAGGATGAAATAATGAAAGCAGAGGTCTAAACTATTCAACTGAGCTAGTTTCTGTTGTCAGGGACCTGAATGAATTTGTAATAGTTCATTTCAGTTTAAAGTAGTTTCTTAAACATATGTAAATTACTGGTACATATGATGTAGTATTACACTGATTTTTATCCTCTTGCTGTGTGTTTGGGGCTTTGGTTTATAAAACAACTTTAGAATGTCATTTCTTTAAAAAGCAATTAACCATATGGAAATGTAACTTTAGTAGAATGATTTACTGTTTACTGCATCTCTGATAATTTCTCATGAACTGTGAATCTGAATAATAGACTACTCTGTCAAAATTAACCTCAGCAACCTTTCAGCATTATCTGATCAGAAACTAGGTGAACGTTTATAAAAAGTGCAATGGACAAAAGCAAGAGTGTCGCACCGAGGCACAGATATTTTTGTGTTTCATCAAAAAAGTCCTCTTGATCTTATGTTATGAGTATGCTGGTGCTGTAATTAGGCAAGTTTTTGTAAGTTTGAGTGTGAAAAAAGTGTAGTTTGGCCACAGTTCATACTGAGGCACAATACTAGATGCTCAGTGTGTTATTTATAGCTACAAACTTACACTTCCAAGCTGAATAGGCTTTCATGTTTCAAACTCATTTAGTCGAAGAGTGCGTAATGCTGCCAGCATCAAGTAATACCATTTATTTTCATTTCAAAATGCATAGAACGGTTGCATCTTTACTTCGATAAAGTATTTGAAAAATACTGAAATTTGCTGAAAACTCACTCTCAGCCCATCCAAGATGTAGATGAGTTTGTTTCTTCATCACAACAGATTTGGAGAAATGTAGCATTCCATCACTTGCTCACCAATGGATCCTCTGCAGTGAATGGGTGCCGTCAGAATGAGAGTCCAAACAGCTCAATTGCCTCTCCATATGTACATTAATTCATTTTCATTGCATAAATGTATGTCTATCATATTATATGTGAATACGATAAAGTTGAAAGGTTAAAAGAAAAAAAAGTTTATTGAGAAGCATTCAGCCGTTTGAGGTTTGATCCAGGGTTAAGAGTGTGGAGAATGTAGAGAATGAACCAAATCATTCTCTTTTGCCAAACCAAATCACTGTAAATCTGTTACATTACTGAACCTAAATGACCTAAAGTACCATTTTTGAAATGGCAAATAAAAATGCTTTATAAAAAGTTTTAAATGTTCATGTTTTTGTGAATTCAAATAAAGCGCTAACAAGACTAGAGTCTGTCTAGCACTAAAAAAGGCGAGCGTATCTCACGAACGTCTCATATACTTGCCTTAAAAACTCCCAGTTTAACAGTAAAGCTCCCAATGATTTCCTGAAATGTACATGTACTGTATTAGGGAATGTTATGACTGAATTTCATGAGCAAATGCTGACGTAGGACTTGCTCACCGAAACCCACTCACGTTTATATATATCATGCTCCTATGAGACTGTAAGGATCTGATGATGACAGGTTGTTTGGCAATTATAAATATTTTTGGCAAATATAAAAGCCTTTTCACACCAAAATTGAAATGAATAAGCCTCAGGCTGAAGGGAAAGTAAATTTACATCCGTTCAGTAGAATGCAGAAGAAGACATTTCGACACACAGCAATAAAAAAAGACACACAAATGTAATTAGAGTAATTTTTGCTTATTAGTACGGTTGAACTGGATCATCGAAGGTCAGAAGCAAACACATTGGTTAATAGAATGGGATTAAATATATAAAGGATATTTGTGTTGTTTAACATTTAATTATTGCAGGTTTGTGTCATATTCTGATATATATATATATATACTGTGTATATATATATTAGACTGTTATGTCAGGGTTTACAAGGTTTAAGAGCGGATATCCTTTCTAAATAACTGCAGCAAACAGTTCCAAATCCAGCCTCCTGAAGAGGCAACTAACTAGTTAAAGTCTGCACACAAGAAACAGCCTGATTACAGTAAGAACCGTAGTCCAATCTGAATATTTGAACACAAATAGTGCAGGAAAGTGGCCAAGCATAAAATATTGCTCCTGCATGCGAATTACAAATTGTATTCATTCAAAAGCTGTTGAAAAAACAACGTTCTGAGAGGCTGAATTGTTGAACAGCAAAGGTTACTGTGGGCTACTAATAAATTGCATGTCAGAAATGTTTTGTTTCACATCAAGCCCCATAAATTACTGGAGCAAGAACTGAAAGACAAATTGGAAGAGTAACGAAAGCCAATAATATGGCTGGTGGAGAAACGAATCCATTAAGACCTGAGGGACCGAGAGAGTCTCATAAGGGACCTGGAAGCTCTATCTATTGAAATGGAAATTAGGAGAGATACAAAAATGTGTCATGTCATTTTAACAGAGAAAAGCAGAAAGCATTTCACTTCTGCCTCTTCATTTGTGTTTGTGTGTGTTCTGCTGTGGTTTAACCTGTGGTGTTTTATTATGACATATGTAGGACAATTTGAACACAATTGAATTATTACATAAATCATGAAAAAATAAAGGCATAGAGAAATAATAGCAAAAAGGCACATTTGGCTTTTTGCATCTTGGCCGATAAAAGTGTACTTTCTATAGATGAGAAACATATATTTAAACTATATCTTCAACACTGCACACACTCCCATTATCCTCCTCATGTCAGCAGTCCTGATAAAACGCTGTGAATTTAAGCTCTTTTAAGACAGATTCATTTCCCCTCAGTCATTTATTTTATCACTGGTGGCCGTTCATAGAACAGTTCAGATTATACTTCTATTCTTAATATATCTATGTTCATTTAAATGCAAAAACCCTCATCATCTGATTTTATAACCATCATAAAATGATGACTCGTCCTTATACAATACATTATGCAAATGTCAAACAATTTTAGAACTAGTGCAACATCCAAAATCGAAACATTCTAACAAAAATCAGCAGAATACTGGATGCAAAGCATGTAAAATGCAGCACCTGGATGAAAACATAAGAATCAAACATCTTTAGTCATATAAAAGTGTCATATTAAAAAATGCATCAGAGAAGCTAATCTGAATAACTATTAACTTAAATGTAATGTCCAGTGTTAAGTTTAAAGGTATAGTTCATTCAAAAATGAAAAAACTGGCATCTCAATGAAGCGGACTGCGAATGAGTCGTTTGAGTGAATGATTCAACGACTCACTTAAGCTATCTTTTAACTGAACACAATAAAAATATATACAGTGGGTACGGAAAGTATTCAGACCCCCTTCAATTTTTCACTCTTTGTTATATTGCAGCCATTTGCTAAAATCATTTAAGTTAATTTTTTTTCCTCATTAATGTACACACAGCACCCCATATTGACAGAAAAACACAGAATTGTTGACATTTTTGCAGATTTATTAAAAAAGAAAAACTGAAATATCACATGGTCCTAAGTATTCAGACCCTTTGCTGTGACACTCATATATTTAACTCAGGTGCTGTCCATTTCTTCTGATCGGGGTCTGAATACTTTCCGTACCCACTGTATATACATTTATAATGTGATTCATAAATGCGAATAAATAAATAATTTAGCAATGCACACCAATAAATTTGGGAGAAAAAAAGTGCACAAGTGTACAAAGAAGTCTTCATTCATAAATAAAAGCCTTACATAATCCCAGCAAATCTGTAGGCATGTTTGCTCCCCAGAGTATTTCAATGATTGAAAATGGTTACAAACATTTTTTTTTTTAATTACATAGAAATAAGGTTTGGTCTTCATACACTTACGTTTATAAAGATATAAAAATGAATATTCCAGTAATTCTGCTTTTTGTCATTCAGCAACATTTCAAATCCAACATGATTTCCAGAAAAAGTGATTGACTTTGTCTTGGACTTTGTCTTCTATGTCGTATCGGTTGGAAACAAATGTGACTTTCTAGGAATCATATTACATTTGGATATTTAATTTGGAATTATAAGCATAAAAGATGATCAGTTGTTTTTTGGTCAAAACTAAACTGAAGCCTTAAAAACTCACATTATATACAGTATATGACTTCAGATGCAAAAGTCATCTGAGATTTTTGAAAATGAGCATTTTATCAGACTCCCGTGTTTAGGTTCAGTAATTTCACCTTAATGGCAAAGAAAAGGTTATTAGTCAATTATTGAATGTCTAATTTTCAAAAATGTCCAAATGATATGTTCATTTGAAAGAAAAATCTCAGACGGACTTTGAGGTTTTTGCAGCTGTAATCTCCATATAAGGTTTCCTTTAGCAGCAAGCTACTGCCATAATGAGCAGGGCTACGCATATAAGTCCGTGGGGGTGGACTTATTAAAATAAAACAGCAAGAGAACCAAAACCCCAAAATACGTTGACCAATAAATATAACAAACAATAGAATAACACTGACAAACCATTTCCATGTTTTCCCCACGAAATTACGTTTTATTATCGACGGAAATCACGCCCTTTCTCTCCCATACAAACGCTCAGATAGTACAGATCCACACGCGCACAGAAACTTGCCGTCAGCTCTGCAGCGTGAATTTATCAATGAAATAATATTTTTGCAGCGGAAAAGCTGCATGTGGAGGCGATAAATCTATTTTTGAAGCAGCTAAACTTACAGTTCCGCTCTTATTCACTGGCTGCAGAGCACTGCTGACTGAGAGGCATGACTCAGGTAATTCACACACGATTTTTCCCCCTCAAAACAATAAGTTCAGATGTCTGAACAATTAGTTTCTTGTTCACATCAGATTTTAATTTCTTATTGATTTAAGCAAATTGCGTGTTTTGGCACGTATGTAAATTAAGTGCAATTGTCTAAAATTTGCACAATAACTAAATGCTCAACTGAAGAGTTAGACAAATTCTCGTGAAATTGTCAAACGCTTCACAACTTATAAACGCTCTTTCATCGTGTGAGTCATCACATGCAAAATGATCCGTTAAATTATCAAAATCTATCAGATAAGCGTGCAAATTCCATAGATATCAGACATGGTGGAAATGGTTGTAATGTCTGCTAAGTTGGCAAATGGCAAATGGATGGTAAATTTCCTGAAAGTTTCCAGAATGTTTTAGAAACTTTTGTGAATTTTTGAGGTGTGGTAACCGTAGTGTAGGCGGAATAATTATGGTCTCTTGAATTATTAAAAAAAATATTTAAATGTATTCTGCCAGTGTCACAATAAAAGATAAACGAAGCGTTATATAATATTATATATTAGTTTATAAAACTGTTAATGGAAAAGGTCGCATTTAATTAAGACTGTAAAACAGAAACAAATCCTAGTGAGTTCAGATTTTTATACATAGAAATAATGAACAGCTGCAAGATTAACAGAAATAAATGGATTTAAATCCCCAACCATAAACAAGAGGATGAGAATAATGGTGATGAGCCAAAGTCTGGAAACTGGACATCACAAGGGAAATGGGCTCTGCTTAATGAAATGTAATTAAGCAGTAATCGAAGGACGCCTGCAGCAGCGTGTCACATGTAGGAAGTGGCCAAGTGAGACACCCTGGAGCCTGCTGGGGTGATTCAGCAGAGAAGGGTGAGGACAGCTGCCACCAGGCTCCTGGAGTGGGTACGGAAGACGCTCGTGCTGAGCAAGTCTGTCACAACGGAGAAAGATTAATGATGGCCTGAATCTAATCTCACTTACCAGCTATTCCCTGCTGACCGGAGGCTGCTCCAAGTCTACAGACTACCGCTGTTTGCTCCACCTTCAGTGACCCTCCACCACACCACCGTCCCACAGAAATCACCACACCGCCATTTAGTAAGAGCCAAAGAAGTAGAGACACATCTATTCACTTTTTCTAACAACTCCTTGTCTGGTTTATGCAATGACATCAGAGACAGGCGGAATATTTAACTTGCCATCATGATATGGCACAGATAGGAATAAAGTATTCTCTGCTTAGTCTGTAAATTTACATTTAGATTTAGTCATTTAGCAGATGCTTTTATCCAAAGCGACTTACAAATGAGGACAATGGAAGCAATCAAAATCAACAAAAGAGCAATGATATGCAAATGTATAGGCTTCTGCCAAGTTTAGGATGTTCTATATCTAACATATACCATATTTTTCTTTTACTACATATAATTTTTTCATTACCCATTAAAATAAATAAATAAAAAGACTTGTAAAGGTCCAGGCCAACATAAAAAATAAAAAAAAAAACTAAATTTAAAAATAAATACAACCCTTCCCAATTATCTGAACCAACTAAACAAAAACAGTTTTGTCACTATTCTTATATTTTTTTTATTCCTGTGACATGCAGTGTTGTTATTAACTAAAACTATATATATATATATACATATATATAAAACATTTTCATTAATTGAAATAAAAATCCATTTATAATAATAAATAGATGAAAATTTTAAAATTAGAAATGTTGCCTTGGCAACTAAATGAAATAAAATAACTAAGTACTAAAGTAAAAATATAAAAAAACTAACACAAATGATTAATGCACATAACAAAATTACTCAAATTTAAACTAAAAATCAAAAATTGAAAACGTAAAAAATAAAAGCTCATTCAAAATATTTATAAATACTATAATAGTTTATAAATAATACTAAAATAGCACTGCTCACATGAAAATATGGTGCTTTGTATTAAATTTAAAAAGCATAACATGTCATATGGCTTTTAGATCAATCATGCTTTATGAAACACTTTATTTTAAAAATACAGTACATAGAGTTTTTCTATAAAAAAAGGCAAACATACAAAAATGTCAATATTATACATTGCAATGCCATGCCTTGTTTCCTCTGAGCTTGTGATGCCCTCTGCTGGTCACTTCTAAAACTGGAGATACAAGACATGCATTTGAACAAAAGATTGTTAAGATGAAACAAATCCAATACATTTTTCTTTTTACAAAATGGCAATGGTCAGGTATGGGAAACAACAACAGCATGCTCTGCAAGTCAAATTATTTTCAAGTCATCTACACAGATATGATAACACTGCTCAGATTAGACTTCTATCCATGTCACCAAGCCAATTTTTGGAAAAAGATTAACATAATTCTTATGTTCTGTAGAGGAGCTGCTGGCAGTAGTTATTTATGCTTGCAATTGATACCTTGATCATTCAGGAACTCAAGTAATATGAGAGCTGAACATCAAAATATCTTTGAACTATTTACAGCATTTACTTCAAATCTAATACAAAGCAATAATATCAAATGAAGCAGCCATTAAACCGCAAATGATGCAGAGTAAGCCTGAACACATGAAAACTCTGGTCCTCAGGAGTCATTGGGAAGTCCAAAGAGCTTGACGGTCCCTGCCTCTCGGTTGCTGTCATATTTGCCCTCTTTATCGTCGCAGGCGTACGCCAGCAGCGGTCTCTTCGGATGCCACGCTACAGTAAAGGTTGGAGACTCGCACTGAATCTCCCAGAGCTTCTCACCTACAGCAAGAACACACAACAACAAATATCAGTCAGACAGGAAACACAATTCAAGCTTTCCCCATCATTTCAAAATGTGTCTGCTCACCCGTCTCTACTTCAGCAATGTCAATGAAATGATCCTCAGAAGCTGACGCCAGCATTTTCCCATCATGACTGAAACTAAGCGTCCGCACAGGCCAGTCGAGTCTGTGGGATTCAGAAAAATTAAGAAAATACTATTATATGTAATGAAAATAAGGCAAATGAGCTTGTCTGTCAACAAACTACAATCAATGAACTTTCATCTTTGAGGAATTGAAAGTGACCACCAAAAAAAAAAAAAATCACTTATTACAGAATTTACATACAGGTTACATTAATTGCATTTTTTTTTTCCATTTCCGTTTTTGTTACAGTGAATATGTTACAATTAAAACAATGATAATTAATAATATTGTTAAATATATTCTTAATATTTTGAATTAGCTTGTAATTTTATATTTCAGATTACTTGAGCTGTATGAATTGTTATAACTTTCGCTATTTTTATTATTATTATTTTATTTTTATGTTTAGCTTTAATTTATTTCTCAGTCTTAGTAATTTTACTACCAGTAACTTTTTTTTTTGTTAGCTGCCAAGGCAACATTTCTACTTTATGTTGTTTCCATCTAAACTTGATTTGATTTCAGACTGATTTCAGTTTTAATTGTTTTAGCTAATAATAGCAACACTGCATCAACTGACCTAGAAAATAAATTATGAAATTATGTCAAAATTATGACACATGGCAAAATTATTAGAGAAATTATGACAAAGTAAAAAAAATGGATAAGTAGTAAAAATGGATAAATCTTTAGAATCTTTAGAATTTTCACAGGTCTATTTTAAAAGTGTTTATGACATAAAAAGTAAAAACTATGGGATAAAAAGTCAAGTTAATTTTGTCTATTTCAGAAGTCTAAACCATAGTTTGCACTTTATATCTCATAATTATGAGATAAGTAGTCAAAATTATGACAAAAAGCCATCTTTGTTTCAAAAACGTATTTCATAAAGTCTGACATAAAATGTCAAAGCTATGAGATAAAGTGAAAATGACATACCAAGTCATAATTATGAGATAAAAAGTCAAATTCTGACAAAGTCATGATGAACTGACCTGGAGAAGCAGCGCACACACACCAGCTCCTCCACATCCCACAGACTGACCAGCGCATCTGCACTTCCTGTGGCAAAATACTTGCCCGTGGGATCGAATTTAATGCAGATGCAGTTGGACGGATGGGCATTAATTGACTGAATGAGCTTGAGATCAGGATAACTGAAACAAAGACATAAACATGACAATTGATTTAAAGAAATCACCAAAATGTTCTGCACACCAACAGCCTCTTACAACTACCAGCAAACATACCTTAATATATTAATACATCCGTTTCCGTTAGTCAGGAAGAACATGTCATTGTCATTATTCCAGGAGATCTCATTGACCTCAAACTTGAACTGCTCCTCGGCACGGGGACGGTGCGTTTTGGCATCAATAAAAGTCACAACATCATCCTTGTTGCCGACAGCAATGGTCTGACCATCAGGACTCCAACATATGTTGATATTCTCCCCTAAAAGTTGTCGGAGAAAATCCCACATATGAATAAACCTCATAAGATCAACAGATATGACAGATAGGTTCAGTGCTTCACCTTTGGTGCTGATCGTGGCCATGCATTTGGTGGTCCGTACGTCCCAGATGCGGATGGTCTTGTCTCCTGATGCGGTGACGAACAGGTCAGGGTTGGTGGGATGCCAGCACAGCTGATCCACACTGTCTCCATGCCCTCGGTAGTTGTTTTCCTTCACCTGATACGTGAAATACAGGTTAAAAATGAGCAAGATCACGTCTAATAAAAGCGAATGTCCACATATGACCTAAATGCTACCTATAGTATTGTAGTTCAATTACTATGGTTTTCATTACAGTGGTGGCCAAAATTATTAGAACACTAGTATTTTCTCCAGCTAAAAAAGGGTTTTAAGTCAGTTATTTCTATCTTTTGCTGTAGTGTGTCAGTAGGAAATATCAGTTTACATTTCCAAACATGCCATTAATTGTAATAATCCAGTGAGATTTTTGTCTGACAGCAGCCAGTGCTCCACACAGAGATCTGATCTGATCATCATCAGTCTGTCTGGAATGACATGAAGAAACAGAACAAACTGAGACGGACTCAATCCAGAAGAACTGTGGCAACGTCTCCAAGGCGCTTCAAGAAACCTCCCTGCAAAGCTTCCTGAAAAACTATGCGCAAGTGCACCGAGGGCAAAAGCTGCTTTAAACACAACGGATGCTCACACCAAATGTTGATTTAATTTAGTTAATAGAAGTTAAGACATTATTTTTGACAGCATCATCATTTACCTACAGCATTTTTACACAAGTGGCTAAAACTTTGAACAGTACTGTAGCTTTGCAGGTAGGTTTCTTGAAGCGTCTTGGAGACGTTGCCACAGTTCTTCTGGATTTAGTCTGTCTCAGTTTGTTCTGTGTCTTCATGTCATTCAATGCAATACAATGATGATAGAGAGATGAACAAATAAATGTTCCTCAAAACTGATGTTTTATATCTGATACTCATGACACACTACAGCAAAAGATAGAAATAACTGACTTAAAACCCCTTTTAGCTGGAGAAAATACTTAATACTAATTAATTTGGCCACCACTGTAAATATAAACGAAACAACACCAAGAGTTTTAAAGCTGCTTGGAGACCCAAAATGATTAGTTTTGTTGTTGCCGCGGACTTTGTTTGTATTAATAAAGCAAGAACGAACTATAACTGTCGAAATACCGTTTTAGTGTATAAATAATAACAATAATTAACATATATGAATCATTTGTACAATTCATGTCGCAGATGATGGAGCTGATAAACCAAACCTCACCAGTCGGTCTTTTTCCAAGACGAACACGCTGGCGGTTTTGTCAAATGATCCGGACGCCAGTCGTTTTCCATCGCAGCTCCAGGCCACCGAATGCACTTTAGCATTGTGAGCCGGGAACTCTCTGCTTTTATTGTTGTTCCTGAAGACCTCCTGCATCTCCTGATAGTATGAGGACGCCATGCTTGCTGCTCCTTCGCCGTGTATTTACACTGCATCCTCACCTGTAAGTTACCATCCGCCACCTACTGTAGCGGAGTGACATGACATGCTGAATAACGTACAAAACCTGAATGATGGATCGTGGGAGCACATTTCAGCCACACAAGGAAAATAAAACATGCTTTGATATTGCTTAATTATGAGATAAAATTCATATTTCACGTAAATTGTCGAAATTATGAGCTACTATAGCATAATTGTGAGAGAAAAAGTCGAATTTATGACAAAAATGTAAAAATTCTAAGATATAAAGTCATAATTATGACAAATTGTTGAAATTATGAGATACCATATCATAATTATGAGAGAAAAAAGTCAACATTAGGACATAAAAAGTAAAAATTCTAAGATATAATGTCATAATTATGACAAATTGTTGAAATTATGAGATACCATATCATAATTATGAGAGAAAAAGGTCAACATTAGGACATAAAAAGTAAAAATTCTAAGATATAATGTCATAATTATGACAAATTGTTGAAATTATGAGATACCATATCATAATTATGAGAGAAAAAGGTCAACATTAGGACATAAAAAGTAAAAATTCTAAGATATAATGTCATAATTATGACAAATTGTTGAAATTATGAGATACCATATCATAATTATGAGAGAAAAAGGTCAACATTAGGACATAAAAAGTAAAAATTCTAAGATATAATGTCATAATTATGACAAATTGTTGAAATTATGAGATACCATATCATAATAATGTGAGAAAAAGTCAAAATTAGGACATAAAAAGTAAAAATTCTAAGATATAATGTCATAATTATGACAAATTGTCGAAATGATGAGATACTGTATCATAATTATGAGAGAAAAACTCGAATTTGCGACATAAAATGTAAAACTTCTGAGATATAAATCCAAAATTGACATAAAAAGTCATAATTATGAATTTGTCGAAATGATGAGATACTATATCATAATAATGAGAGAAAAGTTGAATTTATGACAAAAATGTAAAAATTCTAAGATATAAAGTCATAATTAGGGCAAATTGTTGAAATTATGAGATACCATATCATAATAATGTGAGAAAAAGTCAAAATTAGGACATAAAAAGTAAAAATTCTAAGATATAATGTCATAATTATGACAAATTGTCAAAATTATGAGATACTGTATCATAATTATGAGAGAAAAACTCGAATTTGCGACATAAAATGTAAAACTTCTGAGATATAAATCCAAAATTGACATAAAAAGTCATAATTATGAATTTGTCGAAATTATGAGATACTATATCATAATAATGAGAGAAAAGTTGAATTTATGACAAAAATGTTAAAATTCTAAGATATAAAGTCAAAATTAGGGCAAATTGTTGAAATTATGAGATACCATATCATAATAATGTGAGAAAAAGTCAAAATTAGGACATAAAAAGTACAAATACTGAGATATAAAACAAAAATTGACATTAAAAGTCATAATCATGACATTGTCGAAATTGAGATACATTATTATGAATATATTATGTATTATTAATATTATGAAATAAAAAGGTTTTAGTTCGAATTTTTAGTTAAATTATGACATAAGTCATAATTATTGTGTAAATTGTTGAAATTATGAGATACTATATCATAATTATTATGACATGACAAAAATTCTGGGATATGCAGTCAAAATAATAACGAAAAAGCCAAAATTATGATATCGTCGAAATTATGATACCATTTACAAAATTACGACAGAACTACGCAATCTCCGACATATAAATGAATATTCCGTTAGTCAAAATGATAAAAAAAAGGGTCAAAATTATGAAATAAAAAGTCAAAATTATGACGCACTAATTCAGAAGTATGATAAAATGCCATGAAAAGTCAATTATGATCCCAAAAAAATCTAAAAGTCCTAATTTTGTTTTATTCTGTTTGCTATTGGCAGTGGTTACCATTTGCTGTTTTTTTTTAGTGTGATTTGGCCCACAAACATCATAAAACTTATTAATTATAACAATTGTAACACACACACACACACACACACACACACACACACACACACACACACACACAAAACATTCAAAAATGTATTGTCCTCATTTTGTAATTCATATATAACAAGTGAGATTTCAATGATATTTTGACCACTGAAATAGGAAATGTCTCCATTTCAGAAATATGATCACCTTTACTATACCAAGCTTCATTAAAAGTTAAGGCCAGCGTTATATGTGCATGATTATGCTGTACTCTCTACTCCAACCTGAAAGTTTGCATACTTCACTGTCAACTCCTGCCATTCTTCTCTGCACACATCCAGGTTCTGTTTCTCACTGGTAGATCCAGTTGCATTACCTGCTAATGCTCTCATCTATATTTCAATGCACTCTTTGTAATGTTTTGCACTTTATTTTGTTTAACTGCACAATCTTAAACTGAACTCAAAGTCCCTTCTTAGACAATAGAGACCAATTACTTAAGAGAAACCAACTACTGAAAAAACTTGCATGTTGTTTAAGGTACAAATTTTTGTGTCCTTGCATATGCAAGATTTTATTAAAAAGAGCTTTTAATGCTTAATGATGAGATGTAACGCTGACATGCATGTTTGAAAAATAGAAAAAAGGGTGCAGAAAACAGTCTGTATTTCTTCATAAGTTTATTCGTTGAAGAGGGAGATTCAGATCAATTTAAATAAAAACAGGTACACTCAGTTTAAGCTTCAAAACACACTCATTTCAAGATCACAAGTCAGATCAGTCACCTCTCAGTACTTATAGAAAATCAAGCCTACACTCCAATAAGGCTGAAAAGGAAGAAGTGGTGCATACAGTAAGGCCAAAACACATTCCAGAAGTGGTGAAATATCAAGGAGCAATTTAAACAAGTCTCCTACATTAAAAAAGAGTGTAAATGAGTCACGTCAACGTGGGTTATTAGAATCACTTGTGACAACAAGAATATATAATAAAACAATTCAGATTTTCTGACAAGTGATACATAATTGCAACCATAATTATCAGCCATGTCAAATATTATTGCAGATAGCCTGATATCAAAGACATCAGACCACCCAGCTAACAAATATATATTTTGAGAACGTTTTGTTGACATTCCTATAAAAATGTTATTTTTGAATGCTCTTTTAACCCTCTGTACCTCTTCATTTTTGGGTCACACTTGGTACCTTTGTGGTCAAAAATGACCCAAGCCTTCAAATATAACTTGTTTTTCAGGAAAGTCAATGTAATAGATTTTTGTTCAATAATATTTTTGGATTTTATGGTACTATGCAATATTTATACAATTTTTATGAGCTATTTTTTCCACTGTCATTTTTTACCAAGTAAATGTTTTTTTAACTCTTTAATATATCCGAATCACGTCCATGCTTTGTGTGTGTGTGTGTTCACATAGCTAATGCGACAAAAGTCAACAAGTGTCATTTCATTCCGATGAAGTGAAAAAAAAGTTTAAAATTCAAAACATTGAATTTTACGGTCAGTTCCGACCAAAGAGGCCCAGAGGGTTGACATTCAAAATGTTCAGTTTGTTTAGTGTTTTGGTTATGCATTCCATTTGATCATTTTGCAAACATTATGGGAACGTTACTTTAAATGTTCTCTGAATGTTCTGAAACAAGTAGTAAGTAGCAAAACATCCAACTGAAACAAAACAAAACAAAAAAGTTCCATGAATGACGTATAAATTACGTCTTTTGTGCTAATGTTTTTAGAACATTATTAAAGACTAGATAACATTGAACGAACGTTCTATTAATGTTACTGATAAAACATTTGTTCATAACCATAAACATTTGTTCATAAGCCAAAGTTCTAGAACGTTCCCTGTGTTAGCTGAGCAATAAGACCAGGACAACTGAGATGGCCAGAACCCTACAGTCTCATTAATATTCTCCACGTCGTACCATGAACATGATCCACTTCGAGTCAAGAGGAGTCACAAGGCAAATATTCGCAGTTATTAAAGGCAGCCTGATCCTGCACAATATTACAATTTGCAGATGACATTGCATTGGAACAGCTCAGAATTAGTGAGCGGATCTAACCAAGACGCAACTGTCGATCAAAGCCAAACTTTTCTACAGTGCATTCATGCAGTGCAAAGTTTTGGAAATGGCTGGAAGACATGGGTACGCGTAGCCCTCCATGATTCGATGGTATTCATTTTCCTAACATCTAGGATGTGCGATTTCGATCCCCAAGAGGTGAGTGCGTCTTAAGAGGTAGACAGAACAGACCACAACAGTTCCTCTTTACGGAAAGAATCGCTTGAATGGCTTATAATTGCATCTCTTGATTAATTTGGATAGTCTAGTTCACACTTAGGACCTTTTTTTGTAACAGCAAAGGTGCCATGATGTGCAGTGCAGTGATTCTGTCAGGATTGTTTTACTGCTTTGCATTGAATCGGAAGTATATTCTGTGCCACTAGCGGCATCTGCCATTGTTAAAACAAGTAGTCCTGACCTAAACTCACGCCATTGGTTGAGCCAGTGTTGTCAATTGGGCACAAGGCATCAAGGTTTGACTTGTTAGCATGCAAAATGCATATTTATTAAAGGGATATTTTGAGGGAAGAAACTGCTTTTTGTACAATGAAAGTCAACGGGGTCTAGTGATGTTTTGGACCCCATTGACTTCCATTGTGTGGGAAAAAAAACACAAGACATTTCTCAAAATATCTTCTTTTGTGTTCGTCAGGAGAAAGAAAGTTGTACAGCTCTGGAATGACATGAGGGGGATTTCAAAGGTTGCAAAGATGGCAGCTCATAAATCACGTACATCCGTGAGGTTCTGCTCCGTCTCAGATGAATTGAGATGAATGGGACAGTTAGCCGATCATTTCTCCAGGATTTCCTTGATCAGGTCGCTCAAATTCTGCTGCTAGTGGCACAGAAATTACACTCTTCATCATTAAAGATTCCTTGCTTGCATTCTTATGGAAATGTGACTCAGGTCTTGAGTCCATGAATCCAAGATGAATCTAATAGCAACTACTGTGCTTAATGAATCTGAAGCGTATGACTGATGTCTCTAATATTAGTCTAAACACCCTGTGTTTACTGCTACAGTACATTTACACTAAAAGGAAAAAAATGTGTCATCTGGTAAGATGTTTTTTTTTTTCAAGCTTCAAATGATGAAATTATTTTTCTATATTCATTTAAAATATGAACGGTTGGTTTTGAATATGAAATAAATTTAGAAAGCATGGTTTTGTGCAAATAATGCAGCTGTCCTTGCAGCGCCACTTGCTGTTAACACTCGGCGTCTGTGCTACTGTTTGCTGCATTGGGGCTTTGTGCAGAGGAGCTGATGGTGGTTTGCAGGACGTCACTTGCATCCGTATAGCTGATCCCATTGGGCCCCGCCCACTTCTCTGGATCGCCATCCTTCATTTCACTGATTATAAAAGTATAAGCAAAAATGGATGACAACTTAATACAGATCATAATATTTATATATATATATAAATATGAGGTTAACATTTGGCAAAATAGGTAACAATTTTAAAGTTCACACAAAATGACCTCACTCTTCTTCATTTCTTCACTGGAACAGATTTGGAGAAATGTAGCATTGTATCACTTGCTCACCAATGGATCCTCTGCAGTGAATGGGTGCCGTCAGAATGAGAGTCCAAACAGCTGATAAAAACATCCCAATAATCCACAAGTAATCCACACCACTCCAGTCTATCAATTAATGTCTTGAGAAGTGAAACGATGTGTTTGTAAGAAACAAATCCATTACTAAGACGTTTGATCTTTAAACCAAGTACATAATCCATAAAATTGCTTTGAAAAAGTTGTCTTAATCAGGAGAGAAATATGCACAGATCAAACATCATTTACAAGCAAAAACAGATTAATAAGTTCTAAACAAACATGTGAGTGGATTCTAATGTGAGAGGACTATAGGGATTGACATTTTCACTGCGGAAGTGTTATTATGGATTCCGGACTGATATTTTGGCCAGAAGTGATGGTTTAAATTTAAAATGATAGATTTGTTTCTTACAAACATGCATCTTTTCACTTCATAAGATGTTACTTGATGGACTGAAGTGTGGATTAGGGCTGTGACGGTCGCTGTGGCAACAGCGTCACCGCGGTGGTCGGTTGCCACCGACAATAGTGCACGTGATGTCACACTCTATAACAAGCATAATACGAAGTTTTGTATACAAGTGTAATAACAGTAACAGTTGCAAATTGTTTTATTTAGACTATAAGTCTATGGTAATTCACAAATGACCTCAAACGTCATACCCAGCGTTTCCTTTAGACTGGCAGGTTTGAGCGCAGGAAAATACAGTTTATTCTTCATTCAGCAAATTAATTTTGTGTTGGGCGATGGACCTCGTTGGGAAACCAAATACTACATCGCCGATCTTGAGCCATCTGCCCTAGTGTGGATTACTTGTGGATTATTGTGATGTTTTTATCAGCTCTGTTTAGATTCTCATTCTGATGGCACCCATTCACTGCAGAGGATCCGTTGGTGAGCAAGTGATGGAATGCTACATAACTCCAAATCTGTTCCTATGATGAGACAAACTCATCTACATCTTGGATTGCCTGAGGGTAAGGACATTTTTAAGCAAGTTTTCCTTTTTGGATGAACTATTCCTTTAAAGGATTTATTGTGGTTCACTGCCGAACAAACAAGTAGCGTAGCGTAACCTTACCTTGAATAGCACCCGTTGGTGACTGGTTCAGCGGACTCTTTCTCAGAGAGAGATCTGCAGACATTGTCTGTCTGAGTGGCTCCTTTGGTCTCCATGCCAGAATCGGAGCTCTGTCGAGCCACGGCTGGCTCTCGGCCCGAGTCTGAGCTGGTTCTTGATCCGCGCTCGCTGCCCGACAGAGAGCTGCTTCCCGGCCCTTCTGTGTCTTTGCCAGAGTCAGAACTGTGTCGGCCGTTCAGGCTGTTTGATGAGGAGACTTTACTCAGCTGCCCATCATCTACAGAGCAACAGATGAGAGATGTTCATTATTCAATCCAGTTGCTTAGAGTATTTTCAATAATTTTGAATCCAATTTTGTTCTACACTCATTTTGCCCAAACTTAATTCTCTCACTAGCAATAGAAAGTAGCAGGTTCATGGTTGTGAACTAAAACCTGCAATCTATTTTAATTTATTCTTAAATTAAGAATTTCACACTTCCTGTTTAAATAGTAAATACACAGTGAATGTATGCGTTTCATATATTCTTGAAGGGTAGAGTTTATCCTCTTGCCTTCTGTGTCCAGATCACAGGCCTGTTTGCGCCTCCTCCTCAGAATTACTTCCAGTTCACTGTCCTTTTTAGCATGAACTACTTCCTGGAAACCACGACTGGGACTCTTCTTCACCGTCTCCTATAGATTCAGAAAGAAAAGAGAATTTCATGAACGAAGTTTCAGTGCTAAGTTTGCAATCTGGCATTTCTGAGCAAATGCATGTTTTATTTATTTATTCTTGCAACCACTAATGAACAGATTATCATCATCATTTAACTGTTTTTTTTTCTTTCAAAAATCAGAAAATGGATAATTTTCTGTAATCTGTGGATCAATAGCTGGCCTCATAATCAAAATCAGGTGACTGAATGGCATGCAACTGTTAATCAGAAAGCCTACCAGAATGCCTTTCAGCTCTTCCATTGCACTTTCCTGGTGCTTTTCCTCCACTGCTGCTGCTGCTGCCACTGGGCTCGGCTGCTGTGGGTCAGGAATAAAGTCAAGTTACATTTTATGACCAAATCATAAAATATTTAGCAAATAACATGATTTTTAGTGGTGTTACTGTTAACTAAAACGACAAAAAATGTGCTAGTGATTGAAATAAAACTAAAATATTATATAAATATTAGATTAAAAACTTGAAAAACTAAATATAGAAATGTTGCCATGCCAAGTAAATGAAATAAATAGAACTGAATCAGAATTTTGTTTCAACTCAGTTTTTGAAATTGAGTTGCAATCATGCAGAAGTGTAATCTGAATTTAAAAAGTAGAATTTAATTGGAATGACTGGAAGTCTAATTAATTACAAGTGTTGCTTTAGTTTTGCTTTTTAATAATGTTTAGTTTTACAGCATGAATTACCTATGTAATCATACACACAGCTTATGAGGTACTCAATAATAATAATTAAACAAAGGTGAAAGTAAACACATTTATAATGTTACAAAATATTTCTATTTTAAATAAATGTTGTTCTTTTGAGCTTTCTGTTCATAAAATGTATCATGGTTTGAGCAAAAATATTAATCATCACAACTGTTTTCAACATTATTAATAATAAATGTTTCTTGAGCAGCAAATCATCACATTATATTGAAAATGTTCTGGTAATTGAAATAAAGCTGAAATAATATATATTATTATTTATCATTGTTATTATATATTAGGTTAAAAACTTAAACTTGCAAACTAAAATGAGAAATGTTGACTTCCCTAGAAAAAAAGTAATATATTTAAAATACATTTATTTCATACAAAGTATAGTTCAAATCTATTAACATATTTACTGACAGATAACTCAAGACTTGCTGATATAAAAATTATAATTAAACTTTACCTGGCTTATTATTTGTTCACAATGCACTTTTCTTAATATTAAGTCTAAAATGTGTTTTAATGTCACTATTGATGAGGATTGTATGATCTTTGAATAATATCAGACTTTAAATGCAAAATATTTAAAGTGTACCTGAAGTATACTTGCAATAGTTCCACTTTAGCACAATCAAATATACTTCAGTATGTCTTTATTAGTACTTCAGCACTACTTCTGCACAATTAAAGTGCACTAAGTACAAAATTAGTTGTTCCAGTTTATCAAACTTTAAGTATACCAGTTTAGTATACTAAAAGCACAATTGCAGGACATTTTATTAAGTACATCAATATAAAAATGTACTTGTAGTATACTTAGCATGAAATAAATGTATTTCAAATACATTTAAGTATGTTTATTTTTCACTAGGGTTGTCAAGTAACTGAAATAAATATGTTGTATTCACGTTGTAGTAAAATTACTAAAATAAAAATGAAAAAAAAACAAATTAAAAGCTAAACAGAAATATTATAAGAAAAATAATATAAATTACAAAAACACATAACAAAAACACATAAACTAAAATTCAAATATAAAAAAGCTAATTCAAAATATTATTAAATACTATAAAATTCTATGAATAATACTGAAATAACACTGGTGATATAGATCACCAAAACATTACAAAAACTTAAATTACTACCAAGCAGCTACAGCATGTGGTGTTTTTAAGTTTATGTCTGAAAGCCAAAAACAAAAGACAATCTGCGTATGCAGCATAATGGGCAGCAGGCAATCTCTAAAATCAGGACTATAGCTATTGATCAGAAGTTATACAGCCCCTCTCGGTGGTTTTGCCCATCAATAACTTAAACAAGATGGATCCCCTCTCAGCCCATCAACTGTCTATGCACAAAATGCTTTAATGACCCGGCCCTTCCTCAGATGACTATATGCTATGAACCATTTCTGCGGGGTCTTTATATTGACAAAATGGTGCTGAGTTGTAAAACACAGGATTTGTTTTGATTGTAACAGAGCGGTCGGAGCAGTGTGATAATTGTTGGTAAACACTGTAAACAATATGTGTGATTTAAACATACCTTTGTGCCAAATCTCTGCAACGATGAGGTCAGCAGATGATGGTACAGAGTAGAGAAAACAGATCATCGATCAGTGCACACATAAGAATGTAAGAATGTGAGGGTGTTACAGGTGCAGCGTTTAGAACAGAGTGAGAATTCCTTTTAAATTCCAATTCATTTCTTGAAACCGAGGTGCAAACATACAGAAGTGTAATTTGAATTTAAGAAAGGATCATTAATTTGGAAATTAGAATCACTGAAATTCAAATGTACTCAACAATAGTGCTTTCATTTGACTTTTTAATAATATGTTTATTTTACAGCATGAACTACCTATGTTATCAAACACACAGCATATGTATGTTCATATTTCATCAAACGTGACAGTAAAGACATTTATAATGTTACAAAATATTTATATTTCAAATAAATGCTGTTCTTTTGAGAAATATGAATCATCGCAATTGCTTTCAACACTGGAAATAATAAGAAATGTTTTTTTTTAGCAGCAAATCATCAAATTATAATGATTTCCGAAGGATCACGTGACACTGAAGACTGGAGTATTGATGCTGAAAATTCAGCTTTGATCACAGGAATAAATTACATTTTACAATATATTCAATTAGAATACAGTTATTTGAAACTGTAATAATATTTCTGTTGTTACTGCTTGTTTTATCAGATAAATTCAGCCTTGGTGAGCATAAGAGTCTTCTTTCAAACAAACAAATAAATAAATAAAAAAATCTTACCGACATAAACCTTTGAGCGGTAGTGTAAATGTTTGAAATGACATTGAAATATATTTGTATTTAGTCTATACAAATTTCATTATATTAAAAAAATGAACATTTATTTTATAGACCATGAAGGAAAAACACTCAGTTTCATAGAATGCTAAAATGTACCTCAAAGTCTTCAAAATAGAGCCAAACAACACAAAGCAGGTTCACCAAATGGAAACCTTAAACCTTAATTTATTTTTTCCTCACCAATTTAGTTGTTTTGGCTAAATTAAAACACTATGCTATGTGACTGTGTTGTATTTTTTTGAATTGCGACACAGTAAATTCCTCTTCCTGTCATTCCAAATGGTGTGGCCAATTTGACTCAAACTCAAAACTCATAAAGGGAGTCAATTAAACTATGAATCTTGGTCCGGGTTCAAAAACTCACCTTAGTGTCCTGACTCTTCACAGGCCTGAGAACCACGCCGTGTTTAATTCTCTCCATCATTTCATTCACAGCTTTGACTTTGACATCGTTCACTGCTTCATTTACTGCATCGAAAGAGAATGTGTTTGTCCAGATATTAATAATAGGGCAACAGAATAAAAATACACTGTTCTGACTGTAGGTACAATCACCTGGGGCTTGCTCTAGTTTGGGGGTTCCTTTACCTCCCTTGGAAGATTTCCTCATGATGGCAATGAGAGAGCTGCCGTAAACAGAGAGATGCAATTAGATGTTCAACAGCACCGTTCTTAATGATTGTGTATGACAGCTCGGCTTCAGCGCAGTAAAGTGGCCCTCGGTCTCTTTTTTTTCTTCGTCTAATATCTCCAGTTGTCTGTGCAGTTGAACTAGCTGCTTACGCAAAGCACATTCTTCCAGTTCAGCCTCTAGAGCTTTTACCTGCAAACAAATGGGACATATGGCGAGTTCAAGTCGGGAAAAGTGTATTTACGAGTTGAATGCACATGTCAAACGAGTAGGAAAATCAGGCATGTGTCAGTGAAAAAACATGTCGGACACAATGGATGTATCGTCTGTATTCAGGGCCGGCGCCAGAGAATTTTGAACGCAGGTGCTGAAGGAGTGCTAGATCATTGACAGGGGGAGCTGGGCAATTAATAGTAAATATGACCAAAATGTGTTGTTGTTATTATTATTATTATTAATATTATTAATAAAATAGCCTAAATCGCCCACTCGATTTTGTGACATTTTATTACATGATTATTTGGTTCATCACAATTTAATTACAATTTTTCGTTTTATGAAATGAAACAAGTAGCCTATAGATCAGTCAGTTCCCAGATATTTTTGTACAGTCCACCTAAAATTCACTGAACAAGCATTATTTCAGAATTTGAGTCAAAGGCAATATGACATCAAAAAGCACTGGGGATATACTTGTCTCAAACCTGAGTCTTCGCTCTCTGTGTATTGATGGCCAATGTGCCAAGCTGCTGGGCATCGCCACAGCTGCTTCTCAGATATGTCTTATAGTGTAGGAGACAGGACAAAGATCTCTCACATGATCTCTCACATATGGAAAGGACAAAGGAGTAGGGCTGCTATATGGCGGTTCACTCTGACGTTAATTTAGATTAATATGCGCAATAGATGTGCATATCAAGTGTTTATGAGAAGTGTGGGAGTATTATCGCGTTTACTGCATGACATGGAGGCACCCCCGCAATCCCTTGCATTTTAGGCTATTCCGTCATTTTTGGTCATACAGATAAGAGTAGCCTATTAGGCTTCATCATTCGTAAAAAACTATTCCTGCACAGCAAAATCCCCAGAGTTAAATCAACTCTGCTCAGAGTACATATTGTCCCAATCTACAGAGTGTTAAAGTAACACTGAAACCGAGTTAAAGTTAATGGGATAATTAAGCAATTATTTAATTGATAAGTGAGCATTAGTAAAGAAAACTCGCTGTTAACAATGTTGAAGATGAACAACTACTGCTCAGGCTTTTAGACATGAAAACTTACCACACAATCTTCAACAGTGGTAACTCTGCTTCAGTGTTACTTTAACACTCTGTAGATTGGGACAATATGTACTCTGAGCAGAGTTGATTTAACTCTGGGGATTTTGCTGTGCGCTATTATTTATGTACACTCACAATAACAACAAAATGTTGAGCTTTTGTAAAATAGAGAAAATAAACAGGATGCGCTTTCTGCCCGTCACAACAATGAACCGCCTACTTGCCTCACAAAAATTAAATCTATGAAAAAAAAAATCTCGAAATGTCTACTATTGAAGAACCAATAATAATAAAAAAAATATTCTCTAAGTAGTCTGTATAATCAAAGGTGCATTTATTAAAGGCATTTCCATTACATGTGGAGATGATGAATCCGCGTCGGCAACTTCATCTTTGCAGCTGACACTGACTGAGAAAGCACTAGTTTATTAATAAATAATTAAAATATCTTATTTTCCACGGGCACATTCATAATCATTGCTTTTGCCAGTGCTTTGTGGGAAGCTTTATGCACGCGCTTGGGCACGGAATAGGCTATACACGCCTATATGCCTAAAGGATGGTTTAGTAATTATTATATTAATCAATTTAATATAAACGTGCAACTAGTTGACTAGAAAAATCCTTCCAAACACAATTGTGAATTATAAAATCAGAATTGTGAAATATAAACTTGCAATTGTAAGAAAAAAAGTCAGAATTGTTAGTTAAAAAGTCACAATCAAAATTTTTCATTTTTTATTCAGTGGCGAAAACCAGCTTCTATACCATCTTGCTCTGACCAAAGTAATTTGAACACACCTCACTTCCCAGCTTGCAAATATGAAGTTCTCAGGAAATCTTGAACGCACCAATATAAAAAAAAAATAATAAATGAAATTACCATAAATGTTTCATTTAAATGATTTGTTCCTGTGGAAATCTGTCATTCTTTTGGATTGGATTGGTGCAGTGAACTCAAATGGAACCCAAACTGGTGCCAAATGTTAACCGCCCTTGACTTTGGTACAGAATTAGTTCATATTTACAGGCTGACTTGTAAACATGGCTTTGCTAACACAGCCTATTGATTACATGACGTCTGAAGTTAGGATCCATGCTCTTTGGATTTCAATTGTGGGTCAGACTGTATATTGACTGATGACACTAAATCCCATTTGCCACCAAAAGCAGTACTAGTACTAGTGATGCTACAATTTTGCCACTCCATGAACCGAATATTGCCTCATCTCATTCCTTGCTCATCCAGTTTGCTCAGATTGCGGTAACTATCATGTGTAATGAGTATCAGATGATCTGCAAATTCTTGATTTGCTGCCACAGCTTATATATATGACAGACAGATGCTGAATGAATCTACTAATTATGACAGCTGTCAAGCCTCCGGATGTCTCTTCTGGTGCTTCGAGATTTGTGTTGGTTTAATATAGTTGTGGTTGTGTTGACAGTCTAACACCCACATGCGTTTATCATTTAATGTGGTTTCAAAAATATTACATGTTACTGCTGAGGCTGCAAGTGCAGAACAGAAGACCCACAGAAGACCCTAAGAAAAGTACTGTGTTACAAGACATTGTGGGGTACCGAAATGTAATAAACGAGTTATGTCAAAAGTAATCTAAAAGTAGTCTGATTATATTACCTAAAATGTGTAATATAACGGATTACGTTAATAATTAAAATTTTTGTCATGTAATTTGGAATCAGTAACAGACTACAATTTGTAAGTAATCTACTCAGCTCTGCATGCATTTTTGGGCATTAAAGGGATCCTATTATGCTTTTTCACATTTTCAACTTTAGTTAGTCTATAATATTGCTGTTTGAGCATAAAGAAGATCTGCAAAGTTAAAAAGCTCAAAGTCCACTTCAAAAGGAGATATTTTATTTAACAGAAATCACTTTTCAAAAACTACAACGACTTTGTAAAAGAGCATAATAGGACCCCTTTAAATAATGGCGCAAATACCAGAAATTTGTCTATCGCAAACCTTAGTAAATCACTTTTCATGATTCATTTAAATACTGTCCTCCTACAAATGCATATGCAATAAGATCAGCCGTAAAAAATAATTGTGTCCACGTCTTTTCATCACTAATTTATCACTGAATGTGTTTAGTAAATCCTGCCAGTAGGGTTTGTGCTGGTTACTAAATCTGGCCCTAAAAACTAAAACCAGTCATTTAAATGCAATTGAATTCTGGCATTAATTTACAGTATAAAATGATCTGTTTGAGATTTCCTGAAGATTACATTTATTGAAGGTTATTACATTATTAGAACACTTTTAATGATTAACATTAGGTAAGTCAGATGAATGCACAGCGCTATTTAGTGCCTAATTAAACTGGATTTGTGTGGCTATTGAATATTTTAATTAAGATTTTAAGAAAAAAAACGAATATTAGAGGATTAATATTTATGAAAGGATTTAAGTCTATGAAAACCTCTAGCTGACAGTGTTAAACACACTGAAAAGGGGTTTAGTAGTTGTCTAATCCTATCATGCAATTAATGATTAGGTTTATTGTGTTCATGCAAATATGGTTAAACTTTCACTGATGGTTTTTTTTTTGTTGTCATTAGCTAATAAAACTGAAAACCTATACTATAGTTTTGCACATAAAATTCAAATTCAATTTTGAAGCTTCACCTACCTTCTCTTGGTGCTGTATTCTCAATTCTTCTAATGTTTTGGTCACACTGGCCACATCTTCTAAAGCGTTGAGCAGTTGCATGCTGGGATCTGCTTGCTGCAGCAGAATCATGCTCTGTCTGTTTGCTTCTTTCTGCTTCACCATCATCTACAGGGGAAAATGAACATTAGGAAACAACTTAATTTTTCTTCTTTAGCTATTAAGAGATGTTAAACATACTACATTGATGCAGGGAGTCAAGGACAATTCATACTCATCAGTCAATAAATCCATTTATCTTCTCTTTAGGTTGGATTTTGAGGTCACCGGGTCAGAGTTTGTCAGAGCGGGGACTTAAGTTGTATTGATGCAGTGAATTCAGATGTGTTTTGTTCTGTACCTCATGTGCATAGGTCTCTGCTTTCTGCCTGAGGCTCTGCTCCAAATCCAGCTGCTCCTTCATGTTTTCATACTCATGAGTGGCCATCATAGACACTAAAGAGATAAACAATGACACCTGATTCATTCTACTAAAGCAATAAACCTGGCAAAATCCTTTTAGGGTATAATACAAAAACATATTATAAAAGACAGTATTACAGGCAACAACCTAAATGTTACAAGTTTTCTATTTCACATCAATGCTGTTCATTTGAACTTCCTATTCATCAAAGAATCCTGGAAAAAAAACGGAATAATATTTTCACAAAAATATTCTTGAGCAGCAAATCAGCATATTAGAATGATTTCTGAAGGATCATGTGAAAATAAACAGCTATTTAAAATGTAAATTACTGCATTAAATAAATGTATTAAATAAATATAGCTTTGGGGAGCATAAGAGTAAAAAAAAATTACTGACCCTGAAACTTCTGAACGGTATAAACTTTTTATGCCTTTTAGACTTTTTCATTACAAAGAACCAGCTCATAATAGAAATTGGTGGTATTGTCTCTTCACTGTCATGGCATTCTTGCATATAAAACAAAAACTGGTTCAAAACAAGAACTAATTCTTGGTTCCAAGCTCTAAATAACAATGTGACTTCACACAAAAATATAGGCTATATGTATATATACTTAATTAATATACAGTTACATGTCTGCATAAATCACCTATTTTATATCATGGCTACTTCCATCAAATTTCATAGGCAAAATTGTCATTAAAACAAACAAAACAAAATTCAATCCACTAAAGGGTGAGCATGTGCAGAACAAGTTCAGCATAAGCCAGTGCAGCATTTGACTTGAGCTATACAGTTTCAGAGTAATAACACAAATGAGCAAAGAGGGAGCTGGGAGGATGTCAAAACAAAGTGCATCACCCCCAGCTGGAAGAGAGGGACGTCCTGTGGTGAATCTTTTACAGATAATTTGATCGGGGACTGTGACATGCAGCCGGTAGTGAGTGGGCTCGTGGGGAACATTAATCTTCTTGGAAGGCACATGCACAGATGCACTGCAGGCCGTTTGAGATGATGTCAAGCTCATGCATTTGAATACAAGTGAGGAAATGAAGCAGCTCTGTGTTCATAACATCCGTACTCACCCCTGTTGAACCTCTTAATGGTCTTGCTTTGCAGCTCAATGGTTTTATGAAGCTCCTTCATCTCGGCCTGCTCCTTTTCAGTCTGTAAATTAACATGAGGCACATGTTTCAGCTAAGAAACTCAATTAGACATTGTTACTTCGGTATCCTTTTAGGATCAGCAATACCGCAGGTCTCCAAGGCTTCATTTCAAGCTTATTTATTATTCATTAACAGGTTAAAATAGCACACATTGCAGTCCAAGCCCCCATTCACTGCCATCATGCCCGACTGAGCTCGATTTGAGTAAAAAGTTCAAGTGTTGCTTTGCTACTCACGAGTGCTGTCAGCTCCTCTATCTGCCTCTGCTGATCTTGAAGCTGACAGGTCAACTGCTTCTTCTCCTCCAGCAAAGAACTCACGGTTTCTTGGAGATCTGTGGAAAAATCAGAGGTTGCAATGGACGTACCCTTGATATATATGATGACAGAATGCTTGGCCAAGGAAACTGTGCATAGTTTTATGAGATTCATTATGATATTTACCTTTGACCTGCTGCTTATACTGTGAAAAAGGATCAGAGCCAGGATCTTGCGTGTCAGTCTCTTCTTCTAGGGAAATGCAGTCAGAAATACTGGGCAGCAGCTCGTCCAGACACGGCCGTGAGGACAGGCTCAAATACTTCAGCTTCCTGTTCTCACAGTTCAACTAAAAGAGGTCAAAACAAAATTATTAACGCCCTAAATTAGTGATATTTGAAGTTTGGCATTTGCCATAGCTATGCTTGCACTATAAAAAAAAAAAATGTAATTTTAACAGTAAAAGACTGTAAAATAACATGGTAAAAACCTGCTAAGTGGTTAAATACAGAGAAAAACTGTAACAAGATCTAATGGGATATTTCATGTAATTTTACAGTAAAATATTTTTTAAAAATACATTACAATCTACAGAAAAACAATATAAACTAACACTGATTCTCTGACAGCTCACATTAGATGGGTTTTCGTTGAAATAACTATGTTTTTAAAACAGTAAAAAACTGATTTTAGTCATTTGGAATATTACCATTTCACTTAATTAAATATGTGTTTTTTACTGTAAATTTAATTCAATTCTGTAAAACTTCAAATGTTGCTCCCGTTTTCTCATGGTAAAGTTCTGGTACACCACAACTGCTTTTTATTGACTGTACAGTATATTTAACAGATTTGTATTTATTTATTTATTTTACATTGTGCTAAAATTGAACAAAAATGTTCTGAAAGATTCATTTATGAATCAGATTAATCTGAATCTCAAGTTCAAATTCACAGCCAGTACGTTCTGCAAAAGATCTCTATTTGGGTTCAACACTTATAACCATGTTGACTGATTTTTTCATACTTATATTGCTTTATAGTAAAAATAAATGACAAGCTGAAAGATGTCAACAAACACTTTATTTCGATAGTCCACTTTAGACATTCTATTAACAGTAAGTAACTTTGCAACTACATGTCAACTAGCAGTTAGTAGAGTATTAGTAGACTGTCTGCTTAATATCTTCTAACACTTTCTTTGTCAACTTATTCTACTAACCCTAAACCTACCCTAACAGTCTACTCTGAGAGTTAGTAGACATGTAGATGCAAATTAATGAGAATTAGTTGACATGTAGTTGACATGTAGTTACAAAGTTACTTATAGTTAGTAGAATGTCTAAAGTGGACTATCGAAATAAAGTGTAACCAAATAAACTGATAAAATCATTAAGATTTTCAGTTACACTTTACAATAAGGTTCCCTTTGTTAACTATAGTTGATACATTAAGTAATTAAGTGATGCATTGTTAGTTTATGTTAACTATTGTAGTTAACTAATGTTAACAAATGGAACCTTATTGTAAAGTGCTACCAGGTTTTCTATTGAAACAGGGGGACAGTATTGTTGGGTAAACACCTTGGTAGCCAAAGCCTCTGCATTTTCCCGGCACGATTTCTCAATCTCGAGCTGGGTCTGTAGCACATTCACCTCCTCGATCACCATTTGGGAAACTGTGCAGAGAAATCAGATGCATTTATGAGCAACTTAAAGCACTTCAGGTCCTATTTACAGTGAAATCCATCATGCAGGAACTAAATCTAAATCATTTAGATATAAATCTAGATTCTATACACGTTTTAGATATAAGTATCAGCAAAGCCTTTTCTCATGGCAATAAAGGTGTAAGTCATGTTTTCAGCTATATCTTTTACAGTATTTCTTGAAGTGAACTTCAAGCTACCTCCTACACGGTTCATGAGGGGGCTGTCAAATCCAGAAGCACAGAAATTATTCACAAGTGTTGTATAAAATACATTTAAAAGGAAAAAACTGTGTTGCATGAGCCATTAAAACAGAAATGAGGCACATATGAAAATATATGACATGACTTGATTCATTAACAGCATATAAAACAAGGATTATAAAAACAGTAAAAAGTACATTTTCATTTAGATGTGGTTTTGTTATCAGTTAAACATTACCAGAGTCTAATGAGATGGACAGTTATCAGTTACATGCTCACAATAGGGACCATTTCCCAACACTTTGGGTAACATTGATGGACTGTCGCTACAAAGCACTGGCGCGGTAACTCTATACACTACACTGGCCTCTCAAATACAGGATTGGATGTCATAGCAATGCCAGAGCAGCTCACACCAAACAGACTCCTGATCAAGTCATTGGTGCATTGCACTATTTCTATAATACATACAAATAGCATCTAAAAAAACAAACTTTCAGCAGATCTTTAAAGTGGTAAAATGAAAATTATAGATTTTTTAATATTACATAATAATATGTGTATGAGACAAAATATTGGTAATGCATCATTTATGTCTGTGCTTTTCACAGGAAATGAGCAAGAGAGGGATTTTCTTATACATTATTCCATGAAAGGCTGTTGAATTATGCAGGAACGATGCATCTCTCCACATGCAGTCACAGCAAAGTACATCAACGGCCTGCCCTCGAGCCCTTCCCCAGAATAAATATCCCTCCTCATTTTCTTTTCATGCATGACCTCACTTTGACCCCTTATTCAGGGGGTGATCATGATTCTGATATCACATCATATTAGACATTTGACAACAGAAAAAAGCAAACATGCAAAATTTATATACAAAAGTTGATCATAATTAATAAACACGGATCAAACTGTTAAAACAGCTCTTAGAGTAGCATATAATACTTATAAATAGGGATGTAATGATTCACTCAACTCATGATTCGATTCGATTCACGATTTTGATTTCACGATTCGATTCGATTCACGAGAAAACAAGTAAAACACAACAAATAAAAGAAATCTCTTCATATAAACAAACTAAGGCTTTGTTTGTGCTCTTTCCATTTAAAATTAGAGGCAACCACTGCATTTTAATCATGATCCAAACAAAGATGCTGCATACATGCAACATGAGCAGTTTTTAATCTAAATTACATTGTATAATTTCGAAATTTGAAGCAAAAACAGAATGGTTTGACTTCAGTTTTGTGAAACTATGCATAAAAAATATCTGTATGAAACAGAAACAGCAGACGAGCTGAATGAGACGCAAATTCACTCTCTGCCAGCAGGTGGCGCTTAAAGCATTTCCTTGGTTTCCGCTGTAAACAAAGCAGCGCTGCACTTATTACCTTTAATAAATTACTATAATACTATTACATTAATACTATTTAAATTCAGCCAGTTTGAGGCACATTTTTCTTCCTTTTTCTGTTAATATGCAGGATGGGCAGCAGTGCTGCAGTGCGCAGATCTGCAGAGTCAATGAGAGAATAACCTGACAGTTCAAAGTGAAGTTAACAGCTCTCAACAGCTATCAGAGCTCTTGCTTAAAACAGAAATCCAAAAGAGAATTCAGTAATGCAAATGTCCATAAGAGAAATGCATATCAGAAATCATCCAAATATGCACTCCATCGATTTTTTTTTAGCTTACTGATCCATCACAGCCACTGACCCAACATAATGCTTGCTATTGCCTTCAAGCATACTGTGCATTGTGTAATCAAATGTAGATAAAGAGCAGTTGATATTTTTCAATTAATATGAACTAATGAAAAAATAGCGGTGTATCAATATATTGTGTCACAATATGTATTGCAATACAAAAAATGTGACAATATACAGTATACAGTAAATAAATAAATAAATAAATATTTAATTAGTTAATTTGCAAAAACCGATAAACGCCACTTAGGCAAGGCAGGCAAGGCAAGTTTATTTATATAGCACATTTCATACACAATGGTAATTCAAAGTGCTTTACATAAAAGAAAAGAAAAAAATAATCACAACAATAAAACAAGGAATTTAAAAACTTTGAAAATGATTAAAAAATTGATTTAAGAGGTTTAAAATGAATTTAAAACGGTTAAGAATAGAAAACGATTATACATAAAATATAGTGCAATCAGTTCGGACATCGCACAGTGCTCATTCAATAAATGCACAGCTAAACAGATGAGTTTTGAGTCTGCATTTAAATGTGACTAATGTTTTAGCACATCTGATCTCTTCTGGAAGCTGATTACAACTGCGGGGGGCATAATAACTAAAAACAGACTCCCCTTGTTTTGTGTGAACCCTTGGTATTTCTAACTGA
>NW_015552562.1:1210268-1213884 GCF_001515605.1 Sinocyclocheilus anshuiensis
ACTTTAAAGGCATCGCGAGTTCATGTTTTACTGCAGAAGCCGACAAGCGTCCTTGTTTTTTGAACAGAAGCCGATAAGTCCATTTTAGCGAATCAGCGCACTGTATTCAGGTCAGGTGACAAGGCTACTTTCACTCTGAAAAGACGTGCTAGCTGAGAGGAGTTGCGTCAAAGCTGACTAAAAGTGATTGAGGATCATTTCGACGAACTTGATGAACCTTGTTTAAGTTATTATTACTTAATCAAAACAACCCAACTGCAGTTTAAATTAAATTAAATTACTTGGAATGCGCAATAAAAAAAAACGTGATTTCTGAAAAAAAATTGAGTTATCGGTTTTTGCAAATGAACTCTTCATATATATACATACATATATATATTGGATAGTGATAATATGAACTGTGTATAGTTCACCCAAATAAAAGTTTAGAGATATTTAATTTGGCATCAAATTTATTTATGTATGATTTAATGCCATGTCAGCATCAATGGCTATATTCTTGGCAAAAAAAAATTCAGTTGCATCACTCAATCAACTCAATCAATATCCTTTCAATAAGTCAACGTACAAAAGAAAAACAATATAAACTAAAATAACAATTATATAGATTCTTTCAACTTTATGATAAAAATTCTAAAATTATTTCAGGAGAAATCTTTTTAAAAATGTCAATTAATATAATATATAATTTGGCATCAAATATGGCATATCAAATATGGTAAACCCAGAAGGTCACACATTTGAGCTTTATTTAATAAAATGCTGTATTTAATAAAATACACTATTTTAAACTTAAATGTATGTAGTCAGGAAGTGCAATCATATGTGTGTAACATAATTTTGTATTTTTAGCTGAACAGTATTTTTCTAAGATGGATGAAGTCCATTTCTGATGTAATACCAAATGTATGATTTTAATGAACAGTACTTTTTGTTAACTGTTTATCATATGTAATCATTTTTTAAAAAGTACCATTTTTAACAGAGATCAGTATCTTGTATTGATACGTGACATCAGTGTATTGTTACACCCCTAAAAACAAATGTATACACTTTGTATTAAACCAAAATCGCAAACACTAAACTGCTGAAACTGATTGAATTTTTAATGTCAGCTACCTAAATTACCTAAAAGCCATTTATTAGTTAAAGCAGTTGAAACAGCCCTCGGTTTGCTACGTCACAAACCAATAACCAATCACATCAAGGGATCGATTCCTATCACTAGCATGCAAAATATACCAATACCAGCACAAAACCAAAAATAAATTAAAGCAAAAAACCCATGAAGCTGTGGTTTAATGTGAATTTAGAACCGCTAACTTGCATTATAACCCGCGGCAACAGTGTAAAAGTAGCCCGGAGTCAGACGCACCTGTCCTGCAGCTGCGTCTGCACTTCACACGCGTATGCTCGCGGGCTCGAATTAACAATCACAAACGGCTGCATTCGAGTCTTCAAGGCATTTTAGGACACAACATCGTCAAGTAAGTAACTTTAACGAATGTTACAGTATTCACTGTAGTTGTCCGCTAGTAAAAAGATCGTTTTATCAGTCATTATCCGTGTATGCCATTGTTTTGCGGTTACTACAGTTCAGTGGATCAGGAGGCACTGGCTGGTGTGACTGAGTGGAGGCGGGACTAATTTGCATATTCATAGATCAGCGTATAGTAAATGAGGCAAGGGTGTAGAGTTGCATTCAAGCTATTTTAAGGAATGATAAAATTATTTTCACAAGAAAAAACATTTAAATGTGTAATTTTGATGATCAAAGAGAAGTTTTAAGGGATAAAATATTTGACTACAGGGGGACTTTAAAATAAAAGCAAAACAGCCTCAATCTATGCACATCTGGGTCATTCACTGATTCTGAGTCAGGGTGTGCAAGTTTGCACGTGCCGCCCATGAAAATAAAGCAGCACAATAACAGGGGTGTGGCTCCCTCTTTCCCTTGCAGATCAGTCCAAACTCATCTGCTCAACTCATTTGGTTTCTAATGATTGACCGAGAGAGCCCTGCTTCTGGGCTTTCTTCTGTGAGCAGATTCTAGGTCAGCAAGTCCAGCACGCCTAATGCTGTATGAGCAAAATATGGCTCTGCGGAGTCAGTCGAACAGAGGCGAAAGCTTAAAGAACTGCTGCAGCATCCTTTCCAGACTGCTTCAAATAAGCATTTGTCTGCCACTTTAACACAACCTTAGGCTGGCATTAGTCTAAAGCGCTTCCGTTCCAATTCTGATCACAGTGATTAAGCTCTTTTAATAAATCTCAACAGTTAAGGTTTAATCACCCAGCAATTTTGGTTTCAACTCCAGCACTAATTGTGCCTGCGCTTGAAACCCATACTCCAAACCCAGGACGGATATGTAGACTACATTAAAATGCAAACAGCATTCATTTTGATGTACACTCTAAAAAATGCTGGGTTAAATATAACCCAGCACTGGGTTATATTTAACCCAACATTTTTTAGAGTGTATGAATTTGAAGGTCTCTAAATGATCAGCATGATCAAACCTTATAGTTAATCCTTAGAGTGTACATCAAAATGAATGCTGTTTGAAAGAGGAGTCCCACCTGTCCCAAAGAGGAGGTGCTTTGCCAGATGCAGATCCAGTACCTCCCAGATACTCGACAGCAGCTCCCCTGCAGCAGCCAATCATTAAACAGAACACAGACCAATCACGCGCACCCAGCACAAGACTATTGTCCTGTATGACAGCAACTAGGCCAAACTGCTGTGACATTTGCTGTGTCATGTTAGCCAAGCAAGAATTTGTGCCATTTAGTGAGGTTGAGGTTATAAAATAAATACACTTGCCATTTCACTGCATAAAAAAATTAACAAGTGTGGTACAAAAATTGACCGTAACTCACAAGGTAATTGTGAAAATGTCATGCATTTTGCTTTTCGAGGCATTCGTATTGAATATATTTTCACTAAATCATATTCAGGGTGACTTGCATTTCAGAAATGATATGAGAGTGCATGAGGGCTTTGGCTTGAACAACAATGGAAGGTTGAAAAGCGGGTGCCTATATATTTTCTAATGATAAATAATTCATAATTGGTGATTTTTAATAATTTACTGATATAACAAGACAGTGATGAGAGCTGAATTCAGCCTGGTCTACGTTGCCTCCCTAGGAAATGTCTGACAATTCCAGGACTCCAATAAAAATAAGCCTAAAACAGTCTAAAATAAAACTGGATTCATCACAATATTCACTTACAAAAACAATATTGTGAACTAATATTCACAATATCCAACTTATTTATGAAAACAGGCTTCCAGGTAAAATTATATCCTGATATCCTTTATCATATCTACAATTTTACATATATAACATGTTAATTAGATATTGATAATTTTATATAAATTTCTAAGAGAAATATCACATGCAAATTGACATACAAAAGTATATTCATACGGAATCATAAATAGGACTCCAACAGAGAGAATCTGTAATGTTTTCCCAAAGAAATAAAATATGCTTTCTTTGGTATTCTCTTCACACGTAACTACATACTTAGAGTTGAATTTCCATTCAAAAACATTAACAATACTCCACAATGCTGTGTGTGTGTGTGTGTGTGTATATATATATATATA
>NW_015552562.1:1214077-1256087 GCF_001515605.1 Sinocyclocheilus anshuiensis
TATATATATATATATATATATATATATATGTATATATATATATAGTACAACAACATTGCAATGGCATCTTTTAATGAGCAAGTAAAACCCTGTTAAATGAAACCCTATTTTTAATCTTGCAGAGAAAAATTTGCATTTTCTCACCTGTGAACAATTTCCAGATTCTGCTCCTAAAGCTGGCAGGTGCTGGATTGGTGTCAGAGTGCTAACAAAGTTAGTAACTGAGGCTGGGTTTCCTTACATGTCACAAAATGTAATGGAAGCAGGTAAGGTCACCTTAACACTAATGCATCTCCACGGTCGGCTCCCAGTAGCCATGGAGACCGGAATAAGCGCTAACACCTACAATAATGGAGCATTGAGAAGAGCCCCCAGGTAATGTCATGATGATATGGGTGAGGGCAAGGGGATTGGAAATGAGATAAGGCAACACCGAGCATCAAGTTAGTGGGAAGAGCCAAGTGAGATCATCTTCACCGCCTACTCTGAGTGAAAAGGTGATGTATAGAGTTCACTGAGTTCACTCAGGTTTGATGGACACCAGAATCATCACAAATATGAAATAATACACTTATTGTACAACCTTTTTCGAATTCTGTGGTTAAAGTGTAAACCAAAGAGAATTTAAGACTTTTGGCCTGGCTTGGTAGTGAAATGGTGCATTCAAGTCCTCCTGGGAAATTGGTATTGACGAGATGGGAAGTTGTAATTACGATGTCAGGCATGTTCAAATCACTTGGTCGGAGCAGTTCAGCAAGATTTTGTTCTACAAAACGATAAATAAAGAATGTGAATTAATCTGTTTTAGTTTTGTTATGTTTATATTCAATTTATAAAGGTTCTGTAAATTGAATTACTATATTATCTCGTAATTGTATAATACTGTTGTATTTTGTAGATGCAACTTAGTTTTATTGTAAATAAAATAAATCCACTAATTTAACATCAATATTAGTGGTCGACTGGTTGATCTGTTTTGCAATTGGCACCGATAGTCTATTGCTTCTGTTAATATTAGTTAAAGGGGTCATATGATGCTGCTAAAAAGAACATTATTTTGTGTATTTGCTGTAATGAAATGTGTTTATGCGGTTTAAGGTTAAAAAAACACATTATTTTCCACATACTGTACATTATTGTTTCTCCTCTATTCCCCGCCTTTCTGAAACGCGTCGATTTTTTACAAAGCTCATCGGTCTGAAAGCACCATATGACCCCTTTAATGAACTATGACTTTTATTATTTTACAAAGTATGGTTCAGTACAATTTTTTTTAAATGGTAAAGCACAGCTGTAGTTTTCATTCAGTATCCATTTTAAAAACTATCAGTTGATTAAACCGTATCGCCCAGTGTGGTCCAATCCAGCTATCAGTATCGGTAAAATTCACAATCGGTCTGAACCCAACTCAGAAACTCTTGAGCTTAAAGAAGTTTCCCACTTGTAATTATGGCTTTCCGGTGACGTTATTGCGATCTTTCTGACTTGACTTGAAAGCACACAAAAACAAGTCTGCAAGGGTTAAGTGGGGTGCTATGAAGAAATGTTGTATTCATTTGTGAGTAAGGATTTGTGGTCCAGATTGAGCCGGGATCTGGACCGCAGGATGCTAATTGTTGACCTCTGGTCTATACAGAAGATCAGAAAATGAATTTGCTGCAGTAACAGTAATGATATTCAAGTTACAGACCGCACCTATAAACAGAATCTACTCTATGTTGCATATTGCAATACTTTTCTTCCCATTTGAATGCATAAAAAATGGAAATAAAAAAACAGCAGAAGATGACTTAATTGATCTTACCCCGTTTAATGTGCTTGAGTTGCATCTCAGCCTCATCTCTCTCTGCAGTGAGTCTTTGGCACTAAAGAAGAGAACAGGTGATGCAATATTGAGAAAACTATATAAAGAGTAGTGACAAATTACACAGTTTGAGAGCATAGCAGTTGCTAAAACATAACTAAACTACTGTTTAAAAGTGTGAGGTTACTTAGCAAGGTTTTTTCCCAAATAAATTAATACTTTTATTTAGCAAGGATGCATTAAATTGATAAAAAAAAGTGACATTAAAGACTTTTATAATGTTACACAAGATTCCTATTTTAAATAAATGCTGTTCTTTTGAACTTTCTATTCAACAAAGAATCTTGAACTGTTTTCATTCAAAAAATTGACATTCAAAAGCATGAAAAAAACTTTTGAACAGAATACATGTACTGAAAATAACATAGGATTACATATAACACAATAATATTTCTTATTCACATTATTCAACCTCCAAATAATCATAGTGGTTTTCTTCGAAGTAATGAGGTTCCCCTGCCTGAAGCAGATGTAGATGTGAGGGTATGTATGCGTTTACGCTTATGTTTTTGCAAGTTTATTCTGGTTATCAGTCTGTAATTATGGATCGTCTTCTGGCCTAAAATTAATACGCTTGTCTTATTCCCTACACTGTAAAAATGAAAATATACTTTCATGTTTTCTCAGATGTTGACAGTGATGCAATCCTCTGGAGAACCTCTAGACACCTTTCAGAAAAGGTCAGTTCTCTGAGGAACTAACAAAACCAATTATTCTTTCTCCTTTATGTAAATGCAAAACACATGCAAAGGTTGCATTGCATTGGAACTATTAATATGAATGAAACCACAAAAGAAATATGAATATGCGTGAAACCACAATAGGTGGATTTAAGAGGTGTGACATTAACAACCACAAATCATGTGTGCCAAAGTAAACTGATGGGGAAAAAAATACTAATAATGTAAGGTCATCATCTGCATGATCTGCTTAAACTCTTACGAGACATACAAAAAGATGCTCAGACACTGTCACACGAAAAGGGTGGGAACCCTCGAATGAATAAAAAGCCGGTTAACTCAAAAATCTCCGATTTCCCCTTTTCTCACTACTCTGAGATTAATTTATGCTCAAGAATAGATAATGTTATAATAATTAGATGTGAAGGCCGTACAGATTTATTCTTTCGTGCATACATCATCTCTCACCTCGGGGCTCTCCTCCCGAGCCTCTCCCTCTTCATCTCCACCGGCCTCCATCTCATTCACTGCACAAATCAGCAGAATTACTCACACAAAAATGCATTAAACATTTAAACAATCATCTCACATGCTGCTTTCCTCAGTAAAATCGTTGCCATTCAAAACGAGCCAACCCTATTGTTATATTTAAAATGTTCAGTACCACAGCCGGTAGACAGCGGCGTCGCATCCATCTCCCTCCTCAGTCAGTGTACCACCCCGCTGTCTACTATGGCGAAGCCTGACTCATGAATATTAAGATACTCGAGTGACGTTTGCCCAATCGACCTACTTGATTTGTTGAACGGCGGCCGGAACGGCTGCTGAATATTAATGTTTGTCACGTGACAGGAGGCTTTGCCGCTAAGCTCCTCCTCCTCCTCAAGTGGGGGGGGGAGCCATGTAGTAAAACCATGGCTAATTTTCTTAAGGGATGTGTTCCCAGGTTAAGAAAAACAGTAAAAATAATAAATAAGTAAAATGTACACCTTAAGTGGACACATACAGGCTAAATAGGCTATAGAGGTAGGTCTATAGGAGTTTTGACTGCTTTAGGAATAATAGAGATAGTTTCCACTTGTCTAGATCAACTTTCAATAAAGGGAAAAGGGACAGATTTTTGTTTACGTGTGAAATTTAGCTGTTGGGGCAGGTTTTGCATAATCAAATTGTGTAGGCTACTTATTGTCTGGTGAATATGCTAACATAAAAAGGCTCTCTTTATGAATTATAACTTAAGTATGTTAGTTACCATAGCTATACATAAAGACTTTAGCTGATATGAAACTGTGGTCAAAAGTCTATTATATAGCCTAAACGCGAAAATGTTGGGGTAGTTGGATGGGGAGAAGGGGGTGTTTTCTGCTGTTATGTCCAATGTCAAAATCAAACCTTCGCCCTAGCATCAAACATTAAACAACATATAGGCTATTTAAAGCAAAAAGGGGAATTATTAATAAGATGAGACTGAATAAACATCACATTTTACTCCTTTCTATATGGAAATAGGAATTACAAAAACAAAAGTTTCAAAAGTAAAACACCCAGAAACATTATCATCAAAATTTTCACTACCTGTTAGCACTCATTCCCATTTTTCTGGATCTCTTTTCTTGAAAACCGTCTCAATAGTGCCCTCTACTGTCACCTCAATGAGGTCTTTTGTCACCCTTCTTGTCCCAATAGAAATCATAATTTAAAGGTCCCATATTGTCAAAACTGAAATTTCCTGGCTTTTTTTCATGATAACTGAGGTCTAGGGGCTATTTAACTACCATATAAGTTTCAAAACGGTCAGTCCACAGTAAAGTAAAGTAAAGTAAAGTAGCTGTGATTTTTCACGAACCGTTGTGACTTCCGTAAAAAGTTGCCTATCTAGTCATGATGAAGATGTATATACATTTCAATTTCGGCAGGAAAGTATTTTTACAGCTACATTATTTTTCCAGCCACAATTAATCACAACAATGTATATACAATTACAAATGATTTTATATAAATTGTCAGTTTGTTGTTTTACACACATGCACACAGACATTATTTCATATACGACATAGTCGTGGGATGCAAGAAACGTATGGCAAGAAATCTGTAGACGCGCCCATAACAACAAAAGACAATACTTTATTGAACCTTTTCTGATAAGAAGTGTGCGCCTCTCCTCTTCCAATATCTGAACTACAACATTGCATCAGTAACCCCAGCTCTTTTACATAGGAATATCTCAGCTATTTACTATAATCTTGAATTTATAATCTTGAACTATAATCTTGTTTCTTATTCACAACCGAAGTGTCTATTATCCTCCATTTCTTCCCTCATCATCTTACCTCTCCATTTGAACCTGAATTTACTGCTTGACAATATGTGTTATACATAATAAAAGGAAAAATAAAAATATTAAGTTAACTTGCTTTATATTTTACATTTTCGAAGCTTCATCCAAAGTTAATATTTCTTAAAAACATATGAAATCAAATTAAAATTGAGGTAGGCCAAGCACTCAGTTCCATATGTAACAGCAGCTCAGCCTCTGTCCACCGAGGGGTCCTTGGCCCATAGACTGAGGGCCCCTGCTATGTAAACACAAAACCTTCTGGTGAAACAAGCTCAATTTCATGTATAACAGCTTCTTGCTACAACATGTCATGGGAGATATTTGAAGGTTACTGCGGTTTGTTACTACCACAGCAACACAAGAATGCAAGTTAACACTACCACCCACTAGCAGTGCATTGGTGAAGCATTCACGTTTGCATAATTTTGTACAGTATGTTTTCATTTTTAGTCTCCGTTCTCTTTCATGTGGTCCTCATTTCAACAGCTTTCACCACTTCTGTATAAGACACATTATATTTAGCTCATTCTTGTTGTACTTACACTACACTCTTTCTGATTTCATAACCCACATGTGCAATACTATTTGCTTCAATGCAGTTACAACACTTTTTACAACCCAGCACCCTCTACACATTTATCATAGTCATGCTTCACAGCATGCATTTTTTTGTCCTCTGACATTTTCTGACATTTCTAACATAACAAAAGAGTTAGCACAAATAAAATAAAATATAGTAAAAAAAAAATAAATAATAAAAGCATACAGAATCTATTCCTTCTGCATCTATTCCCTCCACTCACAATTCTTTTTAGTTCCTTTACTGATGACTCTGTTCCTATTCTAGATCTTGCTGCAACCCACTACAACCTTTTTATACAATATTTTAAATCTCATCATTATGCAAGCCAATAAAGATTTACTTTGGTAAATCGTAATTATGAAATTAAAGTCAAAATTAAGGTATATTATTAAATCATAATTATGAGATTTAAAAAAATGTTTTTTTTAGACATAGAAAATTAAATTATGACACGAGTTATAATTGTGAGTTTTTATCTCATTGTTTTGACTTTTTATGTCATGTTTTTTTTTTCAGAATTTTGGCTTTTCATCTTAGAATTTTGACTTAGTATCTCATAATTTCAATTTATCTCTTAATTATGATGTTTCATTTTATAATTATGATTTATCAAGCATTTTTTTTCTTATGTGGTGGAAATGGGCCTCCATACACATTGTATCTCTACTCAAAAGTGTTGCATAGGTGCTTACCCAGTAGCACCACCTAGTTTCATAACCTAGTCCTAACAGTATTAGTGTGTAACACAATATTCCGCAAGATAAACTGTCCTGAAGGCACAGCAGACAGCACTCATTAGGAATTATCTTATATAACATAATATAATTCAGACATTGAATTGCAAATGTCTAAAAAGTTTACATGTGCATTGTGCACTGTAAAAAAAAATCCGTAAAATTTACAGTAAAAAACCGGCAGCTGTGGTTGCCGGAATTTTACCGCAAAAAAATACGGTAGCAACGTTTTAGGTTTTACGGTTTTAACTTAAATTTACAGTTAAATACCGTATTTTCATTAACTGATATAATGTTAATATACCAACTTATTGAAGTACTGAAATCTGTTTTGCACCTTTGTAATACACTGATAAGCACCAAATGCAGGTGGTGATGAGAAAATCACATGATGAACCAAAGCCCATCACAAGCAGCTTTTAAATAATAACATATATAGAAGGTGCACAGTGTCATTCACACAAACACCAAACACCATCATGGTGACACACATGAAACTGAAATAATGCAATAAACATTCATTTAACAACATTAGGTGTAACACACAACCCTAATATACAAAACTGATAAGAAAAAACTAAGAAGAAACATAGTTATTTCAACAAAAAAACATCAAATTTGAAATATAATGCAGGGACTTCTGGGAATGTCAATTTACGGTTATTCACTGTAAATTATACGGTATTTTTCACTTCCAAAAACGGTATACTACCGTAAAATTAATGCCCAATACATGTCATGTCCAATACAGGTTTTCACCGTATATAGTAGGGGAATTTACCGTTTCAAAAACCATTTAACAGGTTTTTACTGTAGCATTTTTACAGTCTTTTACCGTTAAATTCACAGTCATTTTTTACAGTGTACAGTTGCTCTATAATGGGCTCAGGTATGAACTTACCACAGGGAAGTTTGTTTGGAACAAAATTTTGTTTTAGAGTTTCGGGGAATGAAAACAGACTAGATTGTGTGATAACCGCATAATGTACACACAAACTTCATTTCAAAGAGTTAAGTTAGAGCTTTGCTTTCAAGAAGATTGGGTATTTTAACTGATTTTAGATTTCAGCTTGACTGTCTGTGATTTGACTGTTTGGGCTATTTTTCACCTGTTATTATCTATATGACATGCTTATGTTTATCTTGAATGTTGTAACAATGGTCATTGAAGGGCTGTTGCATGAACTGTGGTCCTGAAGCTTTAGCATGTTTGTCATTGGCGAGTCTGCTGTGCTTCTGTCAATAGCAGCTCTTTGGTAACGTCACTGCATGTATGGTTTATTGACAGGAGTATGTTCCTATAGTTCCTGTAGCTCAGCTCTAGTTCCTGCAGCAGGCAAGACATTGTCAATGTCATGGGTTTAATGGCAAGTATCAATGTCAGTGTTATTGTAGGGTAGTGTGAATGCATCATAAGTTCAATAAAAGTGTCTGCCAGATGTGCTACATACATATAAATGTAGCATTTCAGTAATGACTAATATTATTTAGAGTTGTGTTTTTAAGACTATGAAAATGCAGGTTTTAAATTTATCCTTCCGCGGATGACTCAGCTGTACACGTTGCAGTTTTGCAGTCGTGTTTTCAATAGTGTCATTCATAAAGTCAGAGCTATGTTCTCCATCAGCAACACCAGTGGATAAAGTTCCAGAAGATGCCGCATCTCAATCAACATTGCATTGAAATGACTTTAAACAAAAAAAGTTGCTTTGTTAAATTAGAGGTGCACAGTTATGAGACTTTGATGTGACTTGGTTTTAATAAGTACTATTTTTATAAGCATAATTATTACATACAATGTATCGTTGACAGTGTTTAGTAAATGCTGTTTCATGTGCCACAGCCCAGTAACCCTGTAAACATCATATGATGCATGAGATGAGACTTTTCACCATCTGACACTGAATCACATTGTATGACTTTGCTTGTTTCCTATATATTAGCTGATTATTTGAACTTAGATTGTTATTTATGAACTTTTGGTATCATCTGTTGAAAACACTAACACTTATCTAATAGTGAGCAATAACAGCAGTTAACAGCCCCTTTTTATTTGCTTGATGACATATCTACAAAGAATCTATTCAGATAAGATCATAGGTCATGATATTAATTTTCCCGAATATCAACATGACTGCAAATTTGCAAATTCAAAAAACACTAAGTTAATATTAAGTGACTTACATTTTTCACACAGTCTTGTCTGTTTTGTGCTATTTTCGCCAATAAAAGGTTTATAAACATATCCACAGCTGCAGCATTGGCATCTCTGAGCTTGCGTTGTTCCTGAATTAATCTTTAATTTGGAACAAATCAAATGATCAATGACTCATTAAGACAGCACACATTTATTGAGGATAAAAAGAAAAGTCAACCAAAAATGTATGGAGAACATAATTTTCTGTGGATCTCTAGAACAAGCAGTTAGTAATTGTTTTCTCTTTTTTCCCCAATCTTTTTTTTTTAGTGTTTTTTTTTTTTTTAAGAACTTTCAAAATTCAAAACTGGCTAGGGATAGTGTTCACCACAAAATGAATATTGTGTCTTTATTTACTCAACCTCAATTTGTTCCAAACCTGTTTGAATTTCTGGTTTAAACAATTGCTAGTCCCCATTGAATTGTTCTTTTTTTTTAATACTATGGAAGTGAATGGGGACCAGCAACTGTTTAGTTACCCACATTCTTCAAAATAACATCCTTATGTTCAGCAGAAGAAACTCTTCAGGTTTGCATGATGATAGAAGTGAAAGTTTAAGGAAAGAAAATAAATAAATAAACAAACAAACAAACAAATAAATATTAGTATTCATTTACAATTAATGTAACAGGAACATTCATAAATGAAAACAAAAATGGACAGAATCATATGTAAAATATGTATGAATGAAAAAATATATGAGAATGATATGCCAATGAAAAAGTGTTTGAATTATTGTCAGATTACACAAAAATGCCCTGTATCAAATCCCCCCCGTGTTCTTTCATACACACACTGTGCTCTTTGTTTCTTCTCAGGTGAGTGTGGCTGACTTTCCTCAAGCCTGTGTAGAATTTGAAGGCCATATGGATTAAGACCTGTGGCCTCATAGCAGTAGAGAACTGTTTTTGACCCAGGGTTAAAGTTTAGCTATTTCACCTACACAATTTTACATGCTCAAAAAAAAAAAAAATCTGTCTAGGAAAATGAAAAAAATGTCAAAATTATTCATAAATCAAGCCTTCGCCGTAGTATTTTTGCAATCCGGGCACAGGTACCGTTTCGAAACTTGGAGGGCTTGTGCGGTCGACCTCCGAAAACTTTGTGAATACTGAGAAAGCACAGTGTTTTAGGTTTCGGACCTAACCAGGATTTAGCAGTCACGTGACGAGTCGTAATGTTTTTTCACTGTCCACGTGATATTACAAATTTAGCAAGGCTTCATGTGTCACGGAATAGATCCTAAACTTTAAGTATAGTTATGTACATGCACTGAGGTGAACACAAACAAAAATAATCATTAACATATCATCCTGTCAATGATGAGCTTACATTACCACAAATTTTACTATAATATTATAAAAAATACAAAATAAACAATAGAGACATTTTTATAATTTGTGCATTGTCTGCCTCATTTCAGTTTTGACCTTTCTGTTTAATCAAATCAGCTCTAAAAGTAAGATAAGTCACAGCCAAAAGCTTTGATTAACTGGACTGAAAGTTTACTAATGCCATCTAATCTTAGTGTTTCCCTGCCATCAAAGATTTGCGTAACACATTGCACATTACTGGCACACTGTTTATGTACGTAGTAGTTCGCAGTAAAAACAAAGTACATTTGTTCTATATAATCATTAATACTTTATTATCCCCATCTGTTGAGTGAACTTTTATGTAACACATCATAATCCAGTCACATCCAGCTAAAATTAAAATATGTTCCCTCACTGATCAATAAATTGCAACAGATCTCAATAGAGTTACAAAGAGTAATTTGAACCTGATTGTGCCAGTTGCTTCTTATAATATTGTTCCTTAAGACATAATGAGTGCGAAATTTAGTCTAATTCAGACTGATTACAATAAATTAAGTATGCATGAATCATACTATTGCGAAGGTTGAAATTATGACTATTAAATAGGCAACGCTGACGTCAAGTAGAATCCTGCCAGTAGCGCCAATGGATCTTATTAATATTCATGAGTCTGCTTTTGGCCAATCAGATCGATCTGTTGAGCGCGCAAGCTTAATATTCATAAATCAAGCCTTCGCCGTAGTATTTTTGCAATCCGGGCACAGGTACCGTTTCGAAACTTGGAGGGCTTGTGCGGTCGACCTCCGAAAACTTTGTGAATACTGAGAAAGCACAGTGTTTTAGGTTTCGGACCTAACCAGGATTTAGCAGTCACGTGACGAGTCGTAATGTTTTTTCACTGTCCACGTGATATTACAAATTTAGCAAGGCTTCATGTGTCACGGAATAGATCCTAAACTTTAAGTATAGTTATGTACATGCACTGAGGTGAAACTCTTGAGTGATTAAATGTCCTCCTGATGAATAAATGAAACGATTTCATTGCGCAGCCGGTCTGAGGTGAGTTTTAAACACTCAATACTTGCCGTTTTTTTTCTTCAGTTGATACAGTCAGATGTACACGTTGCAGTTTTGTTTTGGAGCACTGCGTGAAACAAACCAATGTTATATTAGGCTACATCGCTTCTGTTCTTTCATATATTTTGGACGATTAAATGACTTTAATTTTAAGTTTGAAGTTAAAATTTAAGTTTGAAGAAGTTAGTTACAATTTGCTGAATTTTGTTGTTTGTAGGCTAGTATATTTTGTTGAAATGACTAACATTCATATGAGAGTTAATAAAGTTTGCACATCATCCTGTCATCAATATTCAGGCTATTTGTTATTTGAATGCTGCGATTTTTATTTTTTTCCACACCACTGGATTATTTAATGAAAAGAACGTTTTAAAATGCGACTTCTGATTTCTGTAACGTGTCTTTTTAGAATGCTCTGGCATGCTCTGAATGCTTTGATCATTCAGTTACGTCATCGGAAGTTCAAGGCATAATTGCAGAGGAGATCAAGCGTGTATAAAGTGTACACGTCAGCATCACTAATCCACACCATTTGGTTTGTAAATGTTGTGATTTATTTATTTACGGGTTCGTAATGTAAAGGTGATGCGGACAACCATCTTCTCCTGACTCTAAAGTCTCTTGTTAAGTCAACCTATTTGACTATAGCCTACTCATAAAGAGCTGATCTATTACTTTTTTTATTTTTTGAATGCAAGACCATGTCCTGTGAATTCTGCCCCAGACTGAACGTTATCATGTACAGTGACGCAAGATGCCTTCCCCAGCTGCCAATTGAACCACAAACCAAAGTTTAACCAAAAGGGCACTTCAACAAATCACAAAATAAAGCATGAGGTCCCATTTTGACATAATTTACATATTGTTAATGATCAATAAGTGTCACGACTTTAAAGCTGTAAATATCAATTCACATGATGCTTGTCCCTAATTTAATTAAGAAAGTGTTGTCTTAAAAGGGGTCATATGATGCGATTTTAAATGTTCCTTTCTCTTTGGAGTGTTACAAGCTGTTCGTGCATAGATAAAATCCCTAAAGTTGCAAAGACTAAAGTCTCAAACAAACAGAAGTTAAGACTGGTCCACGCCCTCCTAAAACGCCTCGTTTAAACATGCCCCCACATGTCTACGTCACTGTGTGGGAAGGTTTGCATAACACCGCCCAAATGTTCACGCAAATAAAGAAGGCATAACTTTTACTTCTCGCTGTAGTATTGTTGCTGCCGCCATGTCGTGGAGACGCTGTGTGTTTCGTTGTGAAAGCGAAACTACTTTGTTTGGTCTTCCAAAAGAGACTTGGGAGAGTAGCCTACAATGGGTCTGTGCTCAAAGGCTATTTCTATAAAGTGGGGCAGTTCCAACTTTGCAAGGACAGTCTAACAGTTTTATATTTAAAGAATTTGCCACTGATGATTCAAATGCGAGTTTTGAGCTGCGTAGAGTAGCGCTTGTTGTTTTTCGTTTCTCCGATCACAAATGCAGACATGGTTTTATGTTTACACGGCGCGATACGCAAATAATGTTCTTTTTAGCAACGTCATATGACCCCTTTAAAGCCTGTCCACACCATAGACGAATATTTGGTGTGAAATTTTAGTGCAAGAAACATTTTAATTTGAATGATGGCTGTTAATGCATCTGTTCAGACTGACACAAATATCCGATGAATATCCAATTCAAATAATATTTTAACTTTTTTTTTTAAGAGAGTGTAACAGTCGGGTTGGAAGTAATTTTCTCCATAAGAAAATAGATTTTTAATAGTGCTCTCAAACGATTAATCGCGATTAATCGCATCCAAAATAAACGTTTTTGTTTACATAATAAATGTGTGTGTACCGTGTATATTTATTATGTATATATAAATACACACACATGCATGATATAAATACACACACATGTATATATTTAAGAAAAATGTTATGTTTATAGATAAATATATTTATATATAATATGAAAATAAATGTATACATGTAAATATTTTCGAAATATGTGTATTTATATATACATAATAAATATACACAGTACACACACATACTGTATATTATGTAAACAAAAACGTTTATTTTGGATGCAACTAATCACGTTTAATCGTTTGACAGCACTAATTTTGAATGATAACTTATAAACCGTTAAAAACACATACCTGTGAGTTCCAGGGTTGGTAAGTGATGGTGTATGCTCTTTAATGAAGCCATCAGTTTGCATTATTTAAACCTATTTTGAAATAATCACATTAATAACAGCTGAATGTATGGTGAGAAACTACATTACCCATGATGATGTATAGAAAATTCAACCAAAGTCACAGTGAGCAAATTGCGCCAAAAGAGCTTGGCAGGGACCGCCCAAATGGTTTGTGTATATATGTTGTATATACAACTGTTGATTGTAGCTCTTTCCCTCACTTAAGCCGTTAAATAAACTGTAAAATAGTTGGTGATGCCTATCTTCACTGTTGGAAAACTGATTTTGGTTTTAGTGCAGAAAAACCATAGCAGGGTTGCTACAAAATATTTATGCACCATTGAATCTGAATTGCATGTTGGCTGCTGCAGATGCTCCATCAGGTGCACACTGAAGATATTAAGTAAAGGTGGCCAGGCATGGTAATGACGACTTGGGCTAGAAGAGGCAGTCTTTTGAGGCCTGTTACTCTGTGTGTGAGGGGTTTGGATCAGGTAAGTCTGTTCTGTCAGTCTTATCTTATCTGCAGTGAGTGCTTCTTGAGTCTTGAAGACACTTTGAGGCTAACAGGCTGGAGAAACTGAGAATTGAAGAAAATGTGTTCGTTCTGACAGAGGCATGCTCTCCATTATTCAGAATCACTTTAGTGACCTTTAACAGTACCTGTTTTCATCCTGCTTTTTAAGCGAAGTACAAAACCCTGTTAGCTGTGCTGACAAGACAAGTTTCCACTGACTGGATTCTCACTGAGCTTGTGAAGTGCCTCGAGGTGCCTGTCATTGCAGCTCCCACAGGTTGTATTGGTGTGTGTGTGACCAATGCCAGAATCTCTTGTTGTTGTAGAATCTCACCCAGTTAATCAGGCCACGTTATCAGGAAAGAAACGAAAACTGACTCAAAGATGTTTGCCTGGCAAGGTTCTTGGTCACCTCGGCTAGCCTCTCGATGTAGAGATGTGTATCTCTGTGGGATGAGATGTAAATTCGAACAGCTGGGGAAGGTTGATTATAGTCCGTGAGGGAGGCAAGCAACATCATTTCCATGCAGACTAGTGGTTGTACTCACCGTTTAGGACATCATCAGGGGTTCTCTGAGAACATCTTCAGCAGCTCCACAGCAATTACTGCTTCTGACTTGAATGAGGAAGTACTGAATGATCAGACTGATTTGTATTAGTTGGAATCACTTTGGCACATTTTGATCATGCTTGTAAAATAATATTGTGAAATAGGCTATTACAATTTTTAGAAATGTTTTCCATTGTAATATATTTTAAAGTGTATCTTATTCCTGTGATCAAATCTAAAATTCCAGCATCGTTACTCCAGTCTTCAGTGTCTAACATCTTTCAGAAATTATGCTAATATGCTGATTTGGTGTAGCATATTAAAACATTTATTATTACGCTCTCAGAAACAAGATACTGCGCCATCACTGGGGCGCAGTACCTTTTCACTTTTTTACACTTAAGGTACTAATATGTACCTTTTAAGGTATCAGTATGCACCCTGTACAAAGGTGTATCTTTAGAAAAGGTACCGTCCCAGGCTTTTGTATACCTTTTTTTCTGAGAGCGTATCAGTGTTATGACATTTTAACACATTTATGTGTAACGGGTATATTATTTTGAAAAGAGATTATCTTTGGGATACTTTTATAGAACCTGCAGCTGGCACAAGTTTGCTGAAAGGATTCTTAGTGGCTCACGTTCTTGCTAAAACAGACTGTGGAAAGGTCCCTGTGCGTATGCTGAACTTGAGTGGAAAGACCGTTAGAATTGCACCCCGATCTAGAGTGGCTTCTGTTTTTAAGCCAAAAGAGGTGGTCACAAAGGATGTTCTTGAATTGGAGGAAGATGACGGTGTACTTCATGTCAAAGAATTAAAGGAAGACAAAGTTCAGGCTGATAAGAACTTACTCATGCAGCCACTACAGCGTGAAGTGTACGAGGGACAACATGAACACAGAGGTCATTTTGGAGAGAGAAATACATTAATTCGAATGAGACGAAGTTATTACTGGCCTACCATGTCTGCAGATGTTCCATGCTGGATAAAGCAGTGCAAGAGATGTACACTGGCCAAAGATGTTTTCCCCAGGCTTCGAGCCCCTATGACATGCAGTAATGTTTCAGCTCCATTAGAAGTCCTTGCCATGGATTACACGCAACTTGAACAGTCTTCTGGATTTATGACCGCAAGTCATCTGGAGCTCTTGTGAGGCCTGGAGATCATGTGGGAATGTAACGGGTATATTATTTTGAAAAGAGTTTATCTTTGGGATACTTTTATTTTGGCAAGTGGTCCGCTTTTTGCGCGTGCTGCAAGTGCAGCAGGGAGAGACGAAGAAGAGCGCGGTGTATGAGTGTGTCACACACAGAAGTGAGTGCAGTGTTGTGATCGAGAAGCTCGTTCGATAAAGTTGCTTCAACGGAAGATTATCGAGGCTTAAGTCGAATAAAGGACAACAGCACTAAGTGAAAGTGTGGAGAGTGAACCACAGTTCATAGCAGAAAGGAGTTTTTTTCAGTTTTGTTCTAGTGGTATGTTTTGGCTGTTAAAATGACGCAGTAACATATCGAAGGCCACGGAAGCTGTGAGTACGCTTAAAGTGAAAACCCTGCTTGATTTTTGTCATCAAGTGACTTGTTGCATGTACTTTTGCTGCATTTTGCACCTCTGGTGTTTTGATTGAAAAGCAGCGCCAAGAGCTAACATTTCAACGGGACCATTCACGTGCAATTAAGTTTCCCGCACGTGTCAGAGCACGTGAGACCGAGATCGCTGTATAATGCAGTTAATGCAGAGACTTAACTTTTCCGCCGATTCAAGTTTGAAGATTGTGTTGCTACCCTGCCATCCAAGTGACATCTCAGGTTGATTCATCTCAGTTTGATGCTTTTTGAGACAGTTTATCTGTGGGATGGGATATTTTCTGAGTGAATTTTTGAACTTACACACTTAAAACTACTTGATCTTCAGTTTATTTCAACGCTCAACGCACCCAGTCAACGCCCTCTAATTCATCGTTCTATGGTATTCCTCTAATTTTTTCCGTTTTTTTAGTGACTGGACTGAAAAACAGGGAACTGTGGTAATTCAAGTGGACTATGGAACTTGAGTAACTGTGAGTAACTCGTGAACTGTGAGTAAACATTTGAAGGGACGTTTCATATAAGTGCTCATTCTGAGGTGAGATTTAATTGTGTATGCTTTGTTTTTTTTTGTTTTCAAATGTGATTGTTTGAAGATGATCATTTGAAAAGGTGAGAATTTGTGGGTTTACCAATTGACAAATTGCAAGTGATCTCATTTCGAAGTTTCATAAGGGATTTGTTATACCACAAGTGAAAAGTTGTCAACTGTTGTGTTGAAGGTGATTGTGTGGATTTGAAAAGACAGCACAAAGACTAAATTCGTTTTATGATTTTCATTTAATCGATTACTCAAACAAGAAATAATTATTCATAAGAAAAATAAATCTAAAATAATAAATTCTGTTTAATTCCTTTTTGCACTTATCTACAGTGTACCTTTCTGTTGAGAGCTGTCAGGGAGTGGGGGAGTCTCACTTACTTTATTAGATCTGGGAAGGGAGGAGCATATCACACTGTACTCTCATGTATGCAATTTCACTTCAGGAAGCCACCGTGTAACGTTACCATACCTGAAGCCTACCCTTGTCAATCAGTAGTGTTCCAACACAATAAGGTAAGAAACCACATACACACGTTAGTGTGTAACGAGACTAAAAAGTTTGGGGAGCGGGGACCAAGATCCTTTCGTTGTCCAAACTTCCAGGGCAGCCGTAATCCATTTCCCCTACACAACGGGCTAAATACCCCCGTTACAAGTATATGCATTAGAGTTTTTTTATAGCGACTCTTTCTACAGGTTATATCGTTACGCCAGTAGGTGGGGACAAGTGACTGTTATTATAAGTGCGTTATTTGAATAACTCACTAAGTCACTGAACTCACTGCACAAAACAAGTGATTGTTTTTATCAGTTAGTCAATGAATCAATCACTCAACTAATTTGTTCAAAAATGCTTATGCAATCAGGAACTATAAACACCACTAGTGTATGAAGCAACAGTGAATCTGCTTTGGTGCAAAAAAGTAACTGGCAGTACATTGTCTAAATTGTAAGTTACTCAGTATTATCATGTGCTGCTATCCTCATCTGTTTTTGTCTGGAAAGTAATGCAGCTAAAATGGAGCAAAACTAATTTATTTAGCAAATGTGAATACCAAATGCGTAAACTAATTCACATTCACAACAAAATGTATATATTTGCAAGTAGCAATTCAAGGACTCAACCTATTTTATATTCACAAAATATGATTTGCAAATGCACAACCAAATATATATATACACAAAATACGATTCACAAATGCAAAGCACAATTCATAAATACACAACTATGTTTGCACATTTCTGAATCTTTCTGTAGAAATTGACTGTTGAATCTGCATTTGCAAATCATCAAATTTATGTAAAGTTATGCTTCTTGAAAACGCATCTACGATCCACATACATAACATTTTGCAAATGCAAGTTCACCAATCAATTTGTGCTTATCAAAACATTCAGAAATGTGCAAACATACTTGTATTTGACTTGTACTTTAATTGAATGTTTTTTTGTGATTGTAAATTTGGTTGTGCATTTGCAAATTGTATTTTGTGAATATGAATTATAGGTAATAAAAATTGTGAGCAGATGTTTGCAAATATATAAACTTTGGCAAATGTGAATTAATTTTGAATTAATTTTGAGACTATGGAACACTTGGAGGGAAGGGAAACAAACTAACGTGTAAATGCATCCTCATTATACACAGTCTAATTATTTTCTTGGTAGTGGAAAGTGTGGACACGCTCCATCTTTATGTGCCAGACTGAAAGAAATTGTGGAGAAAATGAGGGCTCGTTTTCTGTTGCTGAAGCTGTAAAAATGTGTTTTAGTGCTGTCCGAGGATGCACTGAGGCCTTCATGATCTCATACAGAATTTATGTCCACAGAGGCTGAGCTTCAGAATACCTGAAATTTAGGATGAAAAGGAGCCTGTCCTGGACTCTACGAAAATAGTCTCACAGTTATGAGTCCCTTGAGTAAGGCATAGGCCACAATCTCCTGCGCCTTACAACAAACTCTCTAATATCTCCTTTAAGGAATAGTTCACTCAGAAATGAAACTTTGCTGAAAATGTACTCACCCTCAGGCCATGAAAGATGTAGATGAGTTTGCTTCTTCATCAGAGCAGATTTGGAGAAATTTAGCATTACGTCACTTGCTCACCAGTGGATCCTCTGCAGTTAATGGGTGCCGTCAGAATGAGAGTCCAAACAGCTGATAAAAACAACTAAATAATCCAAAAGTATTCCACATGATTCCAGTCAATCAATTAACATATTGTGAAGTGAAAAGCTGTGTGGTTCTAATAACAAATTCTTCGTCAAGACATTAACTGAGGGGCTGGTGGATTACTTGTGGATTATTGTGATGTCTTTATCAGCTCTTTGGACTCTCATTCTGATGGCACCCATTTACCCATTTACTGCAAAGGATACAATGAAGGACAAGTGATGTAATGCTACAAGTTTTAAAAGTGAATTTTCAGCAAATGTTAATTTTTGGGTGAACTATTCCATTTCCCCTACACAACGGGCTAAATACCCCCGTTACATATGTATGGATTGCAAAATACGAAGAATGCAAGCTGTAATTCATAGGAAATGTATTTGGTGTCAGGCAGCTGAGAAATATTATAATGTAATAAAGAGCATGCAAAGACAATGTCTTAAATTAATAAATCAGTTTATGTACTCTGTTATGTCATTTATGTCCTGCTAAGTAGTTGATAATTAACCTAAAGTACATTTTTTACTGCTTTATTTAATCATTAATACTTTATGGTCCTCATGTGTTACTTCTAAGTGCATTTTTATGTAACTTGAACAAATCATGCAGCAGATAACTCAAATAACTTAGAATTTCATAGTTGGCAAAGCAGCAAGACTGTGCCAGATGCTTCTTACATTTTTGTTCCTACAGTCATAATGAGTGATAATATTTGCCATCTGTTTTCTCTGATGAAGAAGTTGGATTTTATAAATTAATTGAGAGAGTCAAGGTCTTAGTAAATCGTGTATAGTGGTTGTATAATAAAGTCTGCTGGTACTGACATTGATAGAGTAATTTCTTGATTTTTTTCCCCTTTATATAAATATTGTTGTGCCTAATATACTGTACAACCACAACAACAAATTTTAAGAGTATCAGAAAAGTCCATATGACTACCTCACGCCAATATGGCGCATGAGTTTAATGAACTACCTCTATGATATTGTTATGGCTTAAATCACACATTCCTTGTGTGTGAAACAGAAGTGGTGAAACAGAAGCCTGATAAGTAATTTTGTGTTTCAAGAAAGATAAGAAGGGTTGGAATGACATGAGAATGGGTAATTGATGACACAAAAATATTTTTAAGTCAATAATAATCACACTTAAGATCACCAAAAACCAAGATACACCCTTTTCTCTTACTTTATCTATCTAAACCAAATTGCTTTTTAAAACCCAATTAATCAATGTGCTTTTTTGTCCTGTTTCAGTGAGAGTTTCTGGACATTATGCCAACTGAAGAAGTCTGTGACAGTGTTTCAGCAGAGGATGATGCTAAGAAGGGGCCTGATGTTCCTTTCCTTTTAGAAGAGCGTGTAAAAGAGAAAGTGTCCTGGAAGGACGTGTTGAGAAAGAAGGTGGGAAAAAAGTGTTCCTGCAGTTCTGCTCGAATCAAAGCCCTTCTCGTAGACTCCATTCCAATCGTGAAATGGCTGCCAAGATATCAATTCAAAGACTGGATAATTGGGGATGCCATGTCTGGCCTTATCGTGGGCATCCTCTTGGTTCCCCAGTCCATTGCCTATTCTTTACTGGCAGAACAAGACCCTATTTATGGGCTCTATACATCTTTCTTTGCCAGCATCATCTACACCCTACTGGGAACTTCCAGGCACATCTCTGTGGGTATGTTTGGGGTATTGTGTCTTCTGGTGGGACAGGTTGTGGACAGGGAACTTACTCTGGCAGGATATCCATCGGACACCAATCAGACCACATTGGGAAATGTGGACAACAGCACTGGTCCAGTCTGTGACCGAAGCTGCTATGCAGTCATGGTGGCAGCAACACTAACTTTCACAGCAGGGGTCTACCAGGTTAGTCAAGGTTAGTCTTCTTCTATCAGAATTTTTAAAATATCTAAATATATGAATTTCTCTGCTTGTGTTGCAGGTGTTGATGGGTCTCCTACAGGTTGGCTTTGTCTCCGTCTACCTCTCGGACTCTCTGTTGAGCGGTTTCGCAACTGGTGCCTCTCTCACCATCCTCACATCCCAGATAAAGTACTTTCTGGGCCTCCACCTTCCTCGTGTCCAAGGCTGGGGTTCGCTCATAAAAACCTGGATCAGTCTTTTCAAGAATCTGGGTCATACCAACCTCTGTGACCTCGTAACCAGCGTGCTCTGTTTGCTTGTGCTTGTACCCACCAAAGAGCTCAACGATCGCTTCAAGGCCAAGCTCAAGGCCCCTATTCCCTTTGAACTCTTTGTGGTCATCGCTGCTACTCTAGCTTCCCACTTTGGACTGTTCGAGGAAACTTATGGCTCAGATGTAGCCGGCAACATTCCCACAGGCTTCATGCCACCACAACTTCCCAACTGGTCTCTCATACCCAATATTGCCGTTGACGCATTCTCAATCGCCATTGTTGGTTTCGCCATTACTGTGTCTCTGTCTGAGATGTTTGCCAAGAAGCATGGTTATATGGTGGACCCTAACCAGGAGATGTATGCTATTGGTTTCTGTAATATCATTCCTTCCTTCTTCCGCTGTTTCACGACCAGTGCCGCTTTGACCAAGACTCTTGTGAAGGAGTCGACGGGATGCCAGACTCAGCTCTCGGGGTTGGTGACCGCTCTTGTGCTGCTACTCGTCCTGCTTGTTATAGCACCTGCCTTCTACTCATTGCAGAAGTATGTACAAATTATGCCGTTTTCATGTTGAAATTGTCTAGACTTCACCTACACTGCCAATGGCAGTGTAATTGTGTCCTCTTCTTCTCCGCAGATGTGTTCTGGCCGTCATCATAGTCGTCAACCTCCGTGGAGCACTGCGAAAGTTTGGGGACATTCCCCAAATGTGGCGCGTCAACCATGTGGACACTATCATCTGGCTGATTACTATGGCTACATCAGCGCTAGTGAACACTGAGCTAGGTCTACTAGTTGGAGTCCTGGTCTCTGCGTTCTGTGTGCTAGGCCGAACTCAGTCCGCCCAAGTCCGTCAGCTAGGCCAAGCAGGGGACCGCGAGCTCTTTGAGGACCTTGTGTCCTCCTACAAGGGTCTCCAGAACCAGCCAGGGGTGGCTGTTTTCCGATACGAGGCTCCCATCTACTATGCCAACCAAGCTCTCTTTAAGAAGTCACTGTACCGCAGTGTGGGTCTGGATCCGCTTAAAGAGAAGGCCAGGCGCAGGAAACTAGACAAGCAGAGGAATCAGAAACAAGGTGGAGAAGACCAAAAGCAAGAGATGGACGTGTCCACCAATATGTATCTGCTACAGTACAACAGTTTGCACACATTGGTCATAGACTGCAGTCCAGTGCTGTTTCTGGACACTGCTGGGGTCAATGCTTTGAAAGAGGTATGCAAGGACTACAAGGGGCTGGGAGTCGATGTGCTTTTGGTGCAATGCAACCCCTCCGTCATTGATTCTTTGCGGAGGGGAGGGTATTATGACCCAAAGAAAGGGACCAAAGATATACAGTTCCACACTCTTAGTGATGCCGTCTCTTATGCACAAAGCTTGAAGTCACAAAATGGCGATTGTGACACTGTTGTGTAACAATTTGTAATGTATTGATCTGAAGTTGTCTTTGCATTTAATATTTGTCTGTTTTGGCAATTCAGAATTATATGATCGTTTATATAAGCTCATGTCATTCAAAATTTGTATCACTTTTTTATATACAAAAAAAAGATATCTAGAATGTTTATGCACCGAAAGTGTTTTTTTTCTATGCAATTAAAGTTAATGGGGTCCAAAACATTGACTTGCATTAAAAAAAAAAACCTTAATCATTACTAAAAATATAAAGTCATACAGGTTTGGAACCACATGAGGGTGAGTAAATGATGACAGTTTTCATTTTTGAGAAAACTATCCCTATACCTTCTTAAAATGGATAAGTAATCCTCTGTTTATATCTGTTATTGAAAAAAACAATGTGCTGTGTTGTGTTCTGCAGGACCTTTAAATAGAAGTTCAAACTTTGTTAACTGCAAGTCCTTGTGTATCTCATAGCCTTTGTCTAGTCAGGATGACAATCAGGTTTTTTTCTGGTCTTAAAATGATGTATTTCGATATCATTTATACATCTAATAACATGTTTAGCTTATTTTAAATAGCTAAAACTCAGTATTCGAGGGCTTAATTTTTCTACATGAATAGAAATGATTTATGCTAGACAAGCTCCAGTTTGTATATTTACTCTTTATCTCCTTCCACTCTAGCTCATTCAGTCAGAATTATATTTTATATAATCTCATTTGTGACATTTACCCAGCTTTATGGGTACTTGTGCATGTTTAAATGACCATAAAGCTTGGATAATCTGAGCGCTTGTTGTCTGGGTAAGTGCAAGTTGAACTCTTTCACCCAGTCATCAGCTGTTTACCTCAATCGCAGAAGCACCAGAGAGTGTGCCGATGTGCCTTGTCACTGTGACTGTGCAGCCACAGAGCAGCTTTTGAAAATGTGCATCATTTCGAGAGCAAAGAGGGCTCAGGTAGAGCATTTTAATGACATTGTGTCTGAACCTGTTGAACAGGTCTGAACCCAGGCTCAGGGAAATGACATACTCTGTCCTCCTATTGGCTGAAATGGAACAGGGTATGAATACAGATGATATTTCTAAAATGCTGGAGCTTTTGCCAGATATATCACTGATGGAATGCTAGCACAAATGGAAATAGAATTTTAAACATATGCCTTTTAGGGCAAACTAGGAACTATTTATGTAGTTTTTATCTTATGTAGTGTACACAATTAAAAATAAAGGTTCCCAAAGTGATGCCATAGAAGAACCATTTTTTGGTTCCTTAAAGAACTTTCAGAGTTCTTAAAATAACCTTTTTTTTCTTAGTGTGAAGAACATTTTAAAGAATGTTGTGTGCAATGGAAAGGTTCTATGAATGTTAAAGGTTCTTAATGGAATCATTAATGCCTATAAAGAGCCTTTATTTTTTAAGAATATATGGTGATACTTCATTTGCTGAAACATTTCTAATAGTTTTTAGGTCATGCTTTTGGATTGTTTCTGTGTTTTACTTTGCATTAGAATTACTGCCATGGAGGCTTTACTTAATTGTTAAAGATGTATTCTATATTCTTAAAATTTCTCTATGTATACAAATTCAGGTATTCCCATATCTATGCAACTAGATATGACTACAGTATATACCGATTATTTGTAATCACTGATATTGACAGGAAACCTATATCTTTCATGTAATGTGACATTTTGTGTTCTACAAATTGTAATTTGCTTTGTAATTAATACAAAATAAACAATGTTTACAGAAAGCGAAGTTGTCCTTGTCTTGATTAGAAATCAACAAAATTGGATTTTCCTTTGCATCAGGTGCTTCCTTTGACAGTCTGCTGAATGAATATTTAATTCTGTGATTTTAGTGTTTTTTTTTATAATTGAAATAATTTTAATCTAAAATTTAAATGAGTGAGGGGGAACCCAAACTTATTCTGTTTAGTGCATGCTTTGAGAAAAGCTGCTTTAACTCAAATCTACCACCAGTGTGCAGCATTGTTCTGCAGCAGATCATGTGTCTAGTCTTTAAAGGGATAGTTCATCTGAAAATGAAACTTCTGTTACCGTTTACTCACCCTCATGTTGTTCCAAACCAGTATGACTCATTTCTTCTGCAAAACACAAAAGAAGATATTTAGAGGAATGTCTAACCTATATTATTTATGTAAGAAATAAAGTCATAGTGCAGGTTTGGAATGACATGAGAGTGAGTAAATTATAACAAAATGTTATTTTTTAAGTGAACTATTGCTTCAACATTAAAAATGCTGACAAACCCCCTAAATTTATGGCATTTTGCAGATGAAAATGTACTGAAGTTCCAGTGTTTTATGCAGCTGCTGACAGGTCTTTTTTTTTTTATAGGAACCTGTGTGCTTTAAAGTTTGGCTTGAGAACTGTGCATGCCAGCACATCTGCAGTTTATGATACCTTCAGATTCTATGGCCAGTTTGTCTCCTGTCAAAAGTATTTTATTTTTGTCACATGTACGAGGCAGCAAGAGAGAAAGGATGTCTGAAAGACATGGAGCATCTCAATGACTTTAGCAGGTGTTGGGATGGCAGAGGAGACAGCAGCTGTCTGTTCTTTCATCGGGATTCTGACAAGGTCAAGACCTCTGAATACACACAACCTCTGTTAAAATGCAAAAAAGCTTTGCAATGCAAATAAGCATGTTTTCAACGTAAATTGAGCAATTACATATATTTGTTAACACTTTCTATGAAGCATTCATATACAGAATAATGGTCAAATAATATATTGATACTATACTGTTACACAGCTATTTAAGGAATTTCACGTGAGCAAAACTGGTTGTTCCAAAAATCCAAAAATGCACAGGTTATCACAATCATGTTGATATTAAAAGTAATAACAGTTCAACCAAAAAAATAAAAATAAATAAATAATAATACTTACTTTCAGACCATCAAAGTTGTAGATATTTTTTCTTCATTGGAACAGATTTGGAGAAATGTACATTATATCACATGTTCACCAATGGATCCTCTGCAGTGAATGGGTGCCGTCAGAATGAGAGTCCAAACAGCTGATAAAAACACCACAATAATCCACAAGTAATCCACACCACTCCTGTCCATCAGTTTTTTTAAGTGAAAAGCTGTGTTTCGAAGAAACAAATCCATCATTAAGATGTTTTTGCCAATGTTTTTGGAGATGTGAACTCCAGGGCGCCAGCGGGATGAATCCATGAACCCACAGAGATCAACCTCACCTCAGCCAGATCTTCTGGAAATTGCTCTGATGTCTAGTGGTTAAACATAAGATATAATTCATTTTGGTCTCATTAATCTGTTAATTGTTCCAGAGCAAATAGTTTTGGCTGAGTGAGAAGTCTCATAACTTTATATTTGTATATAACTAATGCTGTATCAGAGCGCTGCCTTTGCGACTGAATTGCTTAGCAACTTCTATAATGGCTATTGTGGTATATTAAATATTATTGTTCAATAAAAAAGATTTTATGCAAGTAGGCTAATAGTATTTATTAAAAGTATTTGGTATTGAGAAACTGTATGGTGATTTTCGCTACTTTGTTTTGCCATTAGATGGCGACGAGACTGTTTTTTATGAGTAAGTCAGCAGTAAACACTTTTTGAAAGACACTCAACCAAGTCAGCCAACAAATGCGCTGAGCAGCGTTATCATGGAAAATCTGTTTAAATGATAGTATGACAAAGATATCGCTTTCGTCAGCGGACAGCCAAGCAAATGTATTATTGTGAATATGAGATTGAGCTGAAGAATGAATGCTGTATCAGACACAGGTAATCACACTCACCAAGTCCATCTCTCTCTCATAATACTCTACTCTTCATAATACAGTGAGCTTTTAATAACGTAATACAGTAAGCTTTCAAAGAAGCAACTCAACGTTCTTTTGTTACTAGTTCTAAAGTGACATTTTCAAATGAGTAATGGAGGCTTGGGCTGTTAAACTGTCATTTGAGATTTGATCTGAGATCTGAGATTTGATTCCGTGGCAGAAGGAAGTAGTTCCACACACGGAATGTTTTTTTAAGACACTCCATGGTTGTTTCTTATGTCGTTGAACTGTTGTTTAAACGCAACAGCACACTCGTGGTCCTGTGTGTGATATTGCTAATTTATGGACTTGTATTTCGACCTTACGGTTTAAAGTTAAAATGCTTTAAAGGTCCCCTGAAATGCTTAGAAACATGCAGCGTTACTCTGTGTTGACGTCATTTTAAAGGGGTCATATGATGTTGCTAAAAATAACATTATTTTGTGTATTTGGTGTAATGAAATGTGTTTATGCGGTTTAAGGTTCAAAAAACACATTATTTTCCACATACTGTACATTATTGTTTCTCCTCTATGCCCCGCCTTTCTGAAATGCGTCGATTTTTACAAAGCTCATCGGTCTGAAAAGCAAGGTGTCCTGTGATTGGCCAGCTATCCAGTGCGTTATGATTGGCCGAATACCTCAAGCGTGTGACGGAAATGTTATAAAAAACGTAATTTTTTAAAATAAAAAACGTACTTACAGTCCGTGAATCAGAACAGCCTGCATTGTAGTCTACTCTACCAGGATCAGTAAACAGTCCTCCATAAAATGTGCTGCACACATCTGAATATTTGGATTAAACTGTTCTGGACCAGTGTTGTAAATACAACTTAACCACTGATTTCTAGTCGTGTCCGCTTGTAACACTCCAAAGAGAAAGGAAAAATTTAAATCGCATCATTTTAACTGAAACAGGAGGACAGGGCGGGACATATCAAGCAGCCCCGCCCCTTTTTAAAATAGCCAATAGCGTTCATTTGTATCACAACTTGGGCTAGAGCCGTTCAAAGCTGTTGAGCTCCGTAAAGCCGCATTTGACAGGGTATGCCAGCCATATTGATACTAACACCCAAAAAACTTTAATTTTGATTTCATGTGGACTTTAACGATGGATCTGTTTCTTACAAACATGCAGCCTTTTACTTCACAAGATTGGACTGGAGTCGTGTTTATTACTTGTGGATTATTGTGAACTCAGTGTGAACTTGGCCTGAGGGTGAGTAAATGTTAAATACATTTTCACTTTTGGGTGAAATATTCCTTAAAATGTTGTCCAGAATAATCACATATGAATATGTACTCAGACTCATACAATAAAAGAAATCAACAAAAATGGTGCATACACTGTATTTTTCTCTTGCAAAGTTGGATGCAGTATGGCTGCATAGCCAATCTAGATCAAGTTTTTACACATTTTTTGAAAAGGAAAAAATGTGATCTTATCTATTCCAGTAGCTACTATACATCCATTTCATGCATCCTTTCTTTCTTTTGCTCCTGGGTATTAGGCCGTTACACTGGAGAAAACAATATTATGGATAGAGTTTTTTGAAAACACCTTAAAGATGGATTTTTATATTGTGGATTATTGTGATGTCATTCTGACAGCATCCATTCACTGAGGATCCGTTGGTGAGCAATTTATGTAATGTTAAATTTCTCCAAATCTGTTCCCATGAAGAAACAAACTCATCTATATCTACATGGAATGAGGGTTAGTAAATTGCATATTTTTGCTCTGCCAGTGAAAATATTTCCAAACAAAATCAAAGCAGAATCAACTATTTCCCCTGTGTATCGTGGTGTTTAATTCCTGAATGAATCATCATTTTTAAACAAATCAGTTGAATGCTTGACTCAGTGACTCAGAATTTATAAAGACAGATGATGAACAATGTGAGCATATTGCTCATTCTTTTATCATTATTACACATGCCAATTTTATGACCTCCTTGTAATTGAGAAATAGCATAGAACACCTGTACTTTTATTTTAATTATTTATTTATTTCCCACACCACGGGACAATTTAAAACGAGCTTGTGATAAAAATAAGGTTATTGTGAATAAGGTTGTTAAAAACTTACAATGAAGAACAGGATCTAAAACACACACATTGTCTTTATTCTGTGATCATGGCTAAAATAAAAATAAAAATAAATTAAAAGGAAAAGTTAGGAGAGAGAGTGAGCAGAGTCCTCATTGCTGTAATAAACAGTGTGATCCTGAAGAACTGTCTCTGTATTGATTGGACTCTCATTTGCTGTGAATCTCATCACTTGAAGGAAGTGTAATTGTGCCATTAATCATCGGTCATCAGTTCAGCGCCCAAGATCTCCCACCTCAGGGCATAAGTGAAAGCATCTGCGATATCCATTTGAGCTCATTTCACATTTTTTCATATGAAAGCTCTTCTCTGTGCCTCATTTCCTCCAATCAATAAGAAGCAGTCTTAAAATGCTTAAAAATTGAAAAGATCCATTTTGTTCCAGCAGTTTTCAGCTCAGTTATTGCACTAAATGGAAGGATGTTGTTTTGTGATTCTGTATGCATTGCTGGTGTAAATACATTTGAACCAAGCTCTGAGGCTGTTGAGATAAGCAAAGTTTATTGGCATCTCTATTCATCTCCTTTTGTGAAATGCTGAATCTACATAATCCACCTTAGAGGAACACCTAATTTCTAATTGCTTTAGACTCTTTGTGTTATGGCTTTACAGCCAGACCATTATTTATTTTCTCTTAAGAGAGTTTTTCCTCAAATACAAGCACCAGAATTTTAGTATTCTTTGTACTTTTGCATAAAAAATGTTAATGGGGCTCTTTGTAACAAATGCTGCTCCGTATATCGCAGCGCTGCGGACTGTGCTGGTCACCTTTTGAACTGTAACTTCAAAATATGAATATGCTTGTGTTGCAATTTATGGAACTATTTCTATAAAAGGATATATCAGACGTTAATAAATATGGTCTGCTCAAAGGCATGCACTTAAACTACACAATGGCGAGGAAATGAACAGGATTCCAAACTGAAAGGAAATAGAAAGCTAAAGTTAGCCACGCTCAGAGTTAGTTGAGGGTGTCAGTTTGAGTTTCATATACACAGTTGATTCAGAAAGACATTTTTAGACATTCATTTTTGGGAGAAATACTTATGTAGTGTGATGTTTGAGGTTTTTCCTATTTAGTAAATTTGCAAAGTTATGACAAATCTGTGTTTTGCTTTGACATTGTGAGGTTATGGAGTGTAGATTGACGTGAAATACTTTTTGAGTGCTTTCGAGTGAGACAAAATTGTTAAATACTTATGCTTACTGATGTTCGTGGTGTGGATTTTGCTCCAAAATGATGCCGATTCCTGGAGGATGTCATTTTATTAGTTAAAGGGATATGACAAAAATAAAACAACTACAAATTAGAACAATATGAGAAAAAAAGTCAGATTGCAAGATATAAACTTGCTTACTCTAATTCTATCTTTTTATTGGTTACATGGCTTAATTCTGATATTTTTCTCAAATTTCTGAGTTTAGGTTGCTCAATTCTCTTTCTTTAATTTCTGACTTTATATTGCTCAATCTTGACTTTCCCCAAATTCTGAGTTTACATCGCTCAATTCTGACATTTTTCTCTAAATTCTGAGTTTACGTCACTCAAAGTAAAAAAAAGTCAGATTGCAAGATATAAACTCGCTTTCTAACTTTTTATTGGTTACATGGCTCAATTCTGACTTTTTTTCTCAAATTTCTGAGTTTGCGTTGCTCAATTTCTCAAATTTCTGACTTTATATTGCTCAATCTTGACTTTCCCCAAATTCTGAGTTTACATCGCTCAATTCTGACATTTTTCTCTAAATTCTGAGTTTACGTCACTAAATTCGGACTTGTTTCTCTAAATTATGAGTTTACGTCACTCAAAGTAAAAAAAAGTCATATTGCAAAATATAAACTCGCTTTCTAACTTTTTATTGGTTACATGGCTAAATTCTGACTTTTTTTCTCAAATTTCTTAGTTTGCGTTGCTCAATTTCTCAAATTTCTGACTTTATATTGCTCAATCTTGACTTTCCCCAAATTCTGAGTTTACATCGCTCAATTCTGACATTTTTCTCTAAATTCTGAGTTTACGTCACTTAATTCTGTTTTTAGTTTCCATCATGGAATACTGCGAGATATAAACCGAGATATAAACTCAGAATTGCAAGATAAAATTACCTTTTACCTTATATTTGCCTCCTAATTTATCATTATTGCAATTAAAAAATATTACATTCTCAACAAAAAATAATGATGTATTATTTTAACTTAAAGTATCTATGCATCATGATAATATTTGCTGTGATGCCATTTTATTTATGCCGATTTGAATTACATGATTATTATTTAAAAATGATTTAAAATGTAACATTAAAAACAGACTCTATTACCAACTTTAAAAATAAATTACTCAAAAGTGAACCGTTTAGAGACATTGCAGGAGGAGAAACAATAATAGTATAAAGTCACAGTGACACAATTGTGTCAAAACTGACTTTATTTTCTTTATGCAAAATATATTTTCTTTTTTTAAATGAAATATGTAATGCACAAGCTCAGGGAAAGTGAGTTCATCTGGATATAGGTCATGAACAAATGATTTGTATGGAGGACAAAGGCTTTTCTCTTTAAGATTTTGTATGAGCGGATTACGGCTGATTTCTGACCATCTGCACACACTGATGAGAAACACAGAAACAGAAGCACATTGTATTATCATCATAACAGACGGGTTACTAATAACAGCATTTCTCATAACACTGTATACATACATACAGAGTACATAACACTGTACAAATACATAAAACACTACATGATACAAATATTAATGACAGAAATGCTGATGAAAACATTCAGATTGATCAGTCTGATCGTCTCATAAACTAAAGATAACAGCTGTTCTGGCCTGTTATAATAACACTAAAGACACTTTTTAGTAATTTCTGAGTTTGCGTTGCTAAATTTCTCAAATTTCTGACTTTATATTGCTCAATCTTGACATTTTGTCTCTATATTCTGAGTTTACATCGCTCAATTCTGACTTTTTCTCAATTTTCTGAGTTTACATCACTCGATTCTGACTTTCTCAAAATTCTGAGTTTGTCGTTCGATTCTGAATTTATTCTCAAAATTCTAATATTACATCACTTAAATCTGACTTTCTCTAAATTCTGAGTTTACATCACTCAGTTCTATTCTGATAGAATCTCGCAATTCTAAGTTTATATCTTGCTATTCTGACTGTCACTCGATTATGACTTAATAACATTACAAAAAAAAAAGTGACATAAAAAGTCACAGTTGCCTTTTTTTATGTTTTTATCCTGTAGTGTAAACAAGCTTCCATAGAACTGCATGTTATACAATAATCTAATACGTTTTCTATCTTTAAATATTGTGTGTAATATTTCATGAAATATATTAAGTTAATGGGAACCTGTACTGTGCTGCACAGCAGGACTGAACGCTTCGCAGTGGCACAGAGCAGAGACCCAGTGTGACCTCTGTTCGATTGGCACCGAGGTCAATGATCCGGCCTGTTCCCTCTGGCCGGCGGTCTGGGTGAGCTCATGATGGCAGATGCCAGGTGACCACCCCTCTGCCAATTATTCTGTTTATCTCGTCATTGAGGGCCAGCTGATGAACTAGTTTTGTTTGGCCGGTGCAAGACCAGCTCTTCCATCTTCCCACTGGGATCTCCCGCCGTCTGTCTGTGTTAGGACCCCACAGTTCATTATGGCCAAATCCGAGTTCTCATTCTGTCCCCTCGTATCTCTGAGTGTGAAGAAGTCCGTGGCCAGCAGCGGTAGGAGGACGAGCACCGGGGGTCTCATGCAACCGCTGAGTTCTCCAGCTGTCTTGCTCTTGGCACTGGCTTGGGTGCAACAGCTGCTGAGTGAATTATATAAAGCAAACTGTTGAAAAATTATTTAAGAGTCAGTCTTTTTAAAATGTGAATATACAACAGAATAATATTCTGACTTACCATAAATTAATTTATCCACAAATGTAAATGGAAAAAAAGGTATATCTCTTTTCAACTTGTTTATTTATTTTTGCAGTTTTAAATGTTTTAGAAACACGATAGAAAGAAGAAAGAATTTTCAGAAGAAATGTCCTGATTGTCTTTTGTTTTACTTAGATTTATTTTGTTTTATAATTATTTTTCTGTTCTTTTAGTTTAGTTTTAGTGATTTTTTGTTCTTGTTTTTGTTCACTTTTACTGTTTTTGTTTGTTTTATTTCAGTTTTACTGTTTTGGTTCTTGTTTTTGTTTACTTACTTTTACTGTTTTTTATTTAGTTGTACTATTTTGGTTTTAGTTTTACAGTGTTTTTTTTGTTTTAGTTTACATTTACAGTTTTTTTTGTTTGTCTTGTTTTAGTCTACTTTTACAGTTTTTTTTAGTGCTGTCAAATGATTAATCGCAATTAATCGCATCCAAAATAAAAGTTTTTGTTTACATAATATATGTGTGTATACTGTGTATATTTATTATGTATATATAAATACACACACATGCATGTATATATTTCAGAAAAAAAACATTGTTTATATATTAAATATATTTATTTATAATATAAATTATATGAAATATAAACGATAAAGATATATATATATATATATATATATATATATGATATATTTTAAATACGATATATAAATATAGACATGTAAATACATGTAAATATTTTTAAAATACATAATGTATGTGTGTGTATTTATATATACATAATAAATATACACAGAACACACATATATTATGTAAACAAAATCTTTTAATTTGTATGCGATTAATAGCGATTAATCGTTTGACAGCACTACTGTTTTTGTTTAGTTGTAATGTTTTTGTTGTTTGTTCCTGTCTTAATGTACTTTTCTGTTGTTTTAGTTTAATTTTATTGTTTCTGGGTTTTTAAAATTAGCTTTTACAGTTTTTGTTTGTTTTAATTTACTTTTACTGTTTTTGTTTAGTTTGATGTTTTTATTTTAGGTTACTGTTTTAGTTTACTTTGAATGTCTTTGTTTTTGTTTGTTTCTTTTGTTTTAGTTTACTTTTACTGTTTTTGTTTGTTTTACTGCTTTTGTTTTAATTTGCTTTTACTGTTTGTTTTGTTAGTTCTAGTTTACTTTTACTGTTTTAGTTTTAGTTTAGTTTTACTTTTTTAGTTTTAATTTATTTTTACTGTTTTTGTTTTTGCTGGTTTTTCTTGTTTTAGTTTAGGTTCACTGTTTTTGTTTTAGTTGACTTACTTTTATTCTTGTTAGCTTACTTTTACTGTTGTTTTTTTGTTTGAATTTTCCCTGTTTGGTAGTCTATATTAAACAAAGAAAGAAGCAGCACTTTTTTGTCCTTGCCTCAGGTGTTTAAATCATGTAGATGTAGAAAAACCCACAGTGAGTCCTCTCTACAGCTCAGCCGGGTGAAGGGCAACAGTCAATCTCATATCAGGATGAGAGATTGATTTTATTAGTGTGGTCATGATCCAGCAGCTTTGCACGTCAACATTTCTTCCTGGAAAAGTCATCCATGCATATCCACACAAGCTACGTTTTGGGCAAGAATGTGGTCACTGGCTGATGAAGTCTTGATGTTTTAGCTATTATCAGTTGGGTGAAGATGTTGTTGAGCTCTAAGCTTTACAGCAGCTGTTGGACAGATCATTATCAAGTTTATAACCATTTACTGGTACCCGTAGTCTGTGTTCCAGTAATGAGACTTTGTTTGACCACTCCTGGATATAACATCCCAACATGTTTTGGCCTCCTGAAATTCTCCAAGGCATCTGGTCTTGTCTTTGTGTAAAGACTGTTTGATAAAAACAGAAATACAGTTTTCTTGTATACCTCATGAAATCAAAAGTCTGTTAAGTTAACAATGATCATTTTGCTAGTAAAATAAAATTGCTAGTTCTGATTCTCAAAAACACACACACACGCACGCACGCACACACACACACACACACACATGGTACTGGTAAAAATATAGAAAAACCAGTAATTATGTGAAATATTTTTACAATTTAAAATAACTGTTTTATATTGTAATATATTTTAAAATATAATTCCTGTGATGCAAAGCTGAATTTTCAGCATACATTACATCATTACAGTCTACAATGTCGCATGATCTTGACATCACAAATAATTATAAAATACCAATATTAAAAATGTCTTTACTGTCACTTTTGATCAATTTAATGTGTCCTTGTTGAATGAAGTATATATACTAGGGTGAATTCAGGTTGGTCATTCGTAATGGAAAAAGTGTCCCAATTTCAGCATCTAAATTGACTAACTTTATAACAGTGCACAGATCAAAACTGACTAACTATGGCATGTTTAGTGATTGAATTACTGATTTGGTCAAAGTTACAGTCAGTCAGTGCTGATGTTGTTGTATGACTCACTGTCACTGCCCATTAGTTCCGCCAGAGCTCTGATGTATAACATCATTATTCAGTCTTATGAAGCCTCTCGCTGCCTCATAAAAGTCAAATCCTGTGAAATTAATCCATAACCTTAACAGGAGGTCTGAGCTGCCAGATTGGAAGCTCTCTTCACATGCGTCAAAGCAGCCAGAAGCCTATCTTTGATCCCTGAACAACTACAAAACATGCTTTCTGTCGTGAGAACCAAGATGACACGGAAATAATGGGATGACAAATCTCACATTCCATCCCCTCAATAAGGCCGATTTGATCCGGACAGCCGACGCCAGATCTGTCACTGCACTTTTGGTGTTACACACTGATTTGAAGTGAGGGTATGTGATGCCTGCTCTTCACACAAACATTTTAATTATGAGGAAATCACAGTATTAATGGCTTGCGCAGATGGGTACTAAGTAGATGGAAGTTTGAATAAAAAATTATTACAAATTTTCTTTAGCTGACACCCAAAGCATCTGCTCTTCAAAACTGAATAGTAATACCAATCATAACAATAATGTAATGCTACAGTATATAGATTGATATATATATATATATATATATAAAGGAAATTGATACTTTTATTGAGCAAAGTTGAAATTGATCAAAAATGACAGTAAAGATATAATATTACAAAAGATTTCTATTTCAACTAAATGCTGTTCTTTTAAACATTCTATTTATGATATAATCTTGAAAAAATGTATCACAAAAGAATTTAGCACAACCTTTTCAACACTGATAATAATAAGAACCACTGTTAATAATTGAGCATCAAAACAGCATATTAGAATGATTTCTAAAGAATCATTTGACTTTAAAGCCTGGAGTAATGATGCTGAAAATTCAGCTTTGATCACAGGAATAAATTACATTTTACAATACTTTCACAGAAAACAAGTTATTTGAAATTGTAATCATATTTCACACTATTACTGTATTGACTGTATGAATTTATTGTAGTGGTTTTTCATTCTTTTTGTTTTTCATTTTTGAAGAACACTTTATTCTGATCTCTCTCTCTCTCTCTCTCTCTCTCTCTCTCTCTTTTTTTTAGAAATAATGATCTAGATACATTATGGTGTATGATATTAAGTGTCTTCAGTGTCATGAAGTCTCACTTATAATGATTTCAAAAGTTAACTTTAGGTCTTCACAGTAAGGTCATGCTGAGGGCCTTTCACAAACTTTTCTATCAGGTAAATTGGTGTCAGACTCTTCTGTTTTACAATAATGAGAAAATTATTCTTGGTAGCACTGACTAAGCACACTGTAGACTACAAATGGCGGTACAGCGGGTAAATTGTGCGGGTTAATCACACCATTTTGACTACAAATTGTGTTTGTTGCATCAGAGTGGGGACATTTCATTTGCAGTGCTCATTTAACATACTTTATTAATTGAGCGGTTAATTGCTGAAATCATAAAATGGATAGCTCTGGTTTCTGCTTTGGTTCTGATCAGTGAATGTGAAAATCCACTATATTCTTAGCATATAGTAACATTTAGTTATGTCATAGACTAAGTAAACTATAAAATTAACTTAATAATAATAAAATAAATTAAAATGTTTAAATATATAATATAAACTTATAATATTTGTATATATATATATATACACACACACACATGTATATATATTCAATATATTTAAATAATAACAATAAAAAATTTAAAACGTTAATGCAAATGGGTCTTCCTAATATTTTATCATGTGGTATTTGTTTTTTTAAATGTAGTAAGACATTTGAGGCTATGCTGTATTATATTGAATATATTGAAGGCTAAAGTAACAGCTTTCTGCATTATATATATTCACTATACAGCATGGCCTCTTTTGACTTATTGTTTAATTAAATGTTTCAGAACCACAGAGAATACAGCAGAGTTAACAAAGAATTACATTTCAGAAGTAATAAGAGTCAGAACATGCGGTTGTTTCCATTACATGGTAATTTTCCTGATTACTGTTGTAGACAAGAATTCCAGGTGGCTCTATGTTGTCAATTGACTGCAGGTCTACTTATTCACTATGAGGCCCTGTTACACAGTATAATTCCCTACCGGACATTTTAATGAGACTGTGATGGAACGAATCAGTCTTCAAGGAAGTTGTAAATGCGACCTTTGCACCTGTTCCAGCAGGATACTAAAGGCATATTGCACTTCTAGTACACTGGACAACATGCAGTTGAAGATGAATTTGAACTTTACGCTCATGAAGCAAACTAAAGCACACTTAAGCTATAATTTCGTAATCAGTATTTTGTTGTCCAGTAAAAATACATCTATAAAACAGGACATTCTCTTAAAAAGTATAAATGTTTATTTATTAATAAATTATTTTGATTATATTCATTGTTATTTTAAAAATATTATATTATTATAAAAAAATAATTAGCGAACTTATTCTCTGATTAAAAAAAAATAATAATTATCCATTTAATATTATTATAATAAATAATAATAATGTTGCTCACTCTGATTTATAGACACTGACCAAACTTTTATATTGTATTATATTTAGTACTGTCAAACGATTAATCGTGATTAATCGCATCCAAAATAAAAGTTTTTGTTTACATAATATATGTATGTGTACTGTGTTTATTTATTATGTATATATAAATACACACACATACAGTATATATTCTGAAAATATTTACATGTATATACATTTATATTATTATATTATATATCATATATAAATATATGTAATATATAAACTTAACATATTCTTAAATATATACATGCATGTGTTTGTATTTATATATACATAATAAATATACACAGTACACACACATATATTATGTAAACAAAAACTTTTATTTTGAATGTGATTAATCACGATTAATCGTTTGACAGCACTATTATACTATAAGTTTTATAAAATATATAAAACAATATTCTAAAATAATATATTTAATATTATTTTTAAAATAATTTTAATACTATTTGTTTATCTTGTAATGGTTGTGCCATGTCTCTAAAACAACAACAACAAAATAACAGTCTTTTCCACTTTCCACAAAAGTTCAGTCTGATTTATAGACGCTGACCAAAGTTTACTTCATCCACTTCAGGAACAAATAGACCGTCATTCTGTTATACTCACTAAATGCGGGGGAATCTGTTCCTGTTGTGATGCAATTTCCTCCTTGTGAAATGACATGTCACCTCTTGAGTTATCTAGTGAATTGCTGGAGCTGTTGCCAGTATATCACAAGCTTTAACCTCTAGCACTCTGTGTGAATTGGCTGGTGAGGACTATTATACGTCTAGTTAAAGCTCAAATGGAAAGTCCACAATGGTCATTAGCAGTCGCTCCAAGCAGTCTCATTACTGGCTCTCTTCTGAAGCTGGATGCAGGGTGAAGTGGCTCTCTATTACTCCCGGATCTTCTTCAAAACCCCCGACCTGGTCTTTAGGGTCATGAGGACATGACGGAATCTCATTTTTGCATGATTCTTCCCTGTGCGCACATGGTACAAGAAAACACGTTAGGACACTGGTATGTAAACAGCCTCAAGGCTCATTGGAAATACGTGCTTGTGGTAATATTTTTGCACTGTAAAAAGAAACCTATACAATCTACTCAATAAAACAGAGTCAATTTACTTGGGTGGATTTCATCCTGTGTGTTGTGCAAAGACTACGCAAATGTAACAGCTATGAAGCAAGTTAGTCATCACAAACTTTAAAATAAATGAATCTCAAGGGCTCCTGGGAGTTTAAATTGTAATTTTGACAAATGTTGTAAGGATATGTAACACAACGATGTGTTTAAAGAGCATAAAAATAAAATCCAAAAGATATAGATCCTGCATGTTGTTGATTAATACCAGCAGTGATGTTCTACGACAATGTACACTGACATAGTCAAATTAAGTAAACAAATGTTCAGCAATTATGTTGTTTAATTAATTTTAATTAGCTTAAGTAAATTGAACAAGCAGGGGGAAAATATAAGGTTTGACAAATGATATTGCTTTTGGCGTGTTTTGCAATACTTTCAAAGTGAAATGTCCAGTGAGTGGTGCTAGAAGCGTGTTTAGTTTTATTTGAAACAGATGAACATGAATCTGGCAACATTTTATTATGTTGATTATCGTACCTATTGTGGCAGTTTGGAGTGAAATATCTGATGAGTGGCACTAAAAGGTTGATGCTGTATTGTGTTTGAAAATAACGTGCCACCAACATTAAACCCTATCATAAACCTTTCTGATATTAGATTGAAAACACATTTTCTGATGCCATCTTAGCTTGCTTCAACAAGTCTTTGTGCTCTATTAGTGTGACTTGTGACTCGGCATTGCAAGTACAGTGGTTTACTGGGTGCGCTACCAAGCAAGTTTACTATGTCAGAAAAGCCATGTGTATGGAGCTGGTTGTGTGATTAAAACATCAAAATGCATTCGTTTGCAAATAATGGATGATTTGTAAATGTTTCGAGGTCATAACCTAGTATTGTGCGCAAGGAACCGTGTGAAAACAAATCTTTATTAATCTATAATCTGTCTCTGTAATCATAATTTGTGTGAAAAGAATCATGGAATTTCATTGCCTCTAGTATTAATTTAACTACTGCGTTGTATGGATAGGTATGTTTTTGGAGCTTGACATACGTTTTTCCAATGAGTCTACAACCAGTCCAAAAAAGACTATTCAGTATGATGAAGCAGTGATACTGACATTATAAATAAGTTCGAACCATGTGGGTCTGAAATATGAGGATAGAAATGATTTAAATGAGCTCATTCTGTTCTGTAGGTTCCCGGAGGGTTTGAGTCTGAAGTTATGACACACAATCTATTGTTTATTTGTTCCCTTTTCTCTGAATTGTGAGCCATCACTTTAATGTGTCATATTGTCTTTGGCTGTGCGAGGCAAGGGTAAACACAGCAAAATTGCCTCAGCGTCATGCCACTTTTTTGGGCAGTGACGGTTTGGTTGGTCTCCATGACAACTAAATCTGAATTCTAAGAAAAACCTCCCGGGCAGATATCCTACTCAAGGGCCAGATAGCATCGGCGCATGTATTCGACAGGCATTCTTGTCCACAATGGCCTTTAATGGATAGGGTGGGTGGTGGGGAAACAACAGGGTGTCAGATGTCTCTCCCTGAAGAGTTTGCTGCTCAATCGCATATCCCCGCTGTTCACTGCCGAGGGTATTATCCTGACGTAAATATGGCATTTACAGGTTTCTTTCTCCTCAGGCAATTTGCACTGGTATTTGGTGAGGTGAAGTCATCTGTAGATGATTCATCGCCGTGCCCAAGGAAGTGTTCATATCTGAGTCCTCCAGAAGCACACGATCACAGACTCTCTGTGGTGTGTCTCTGATGATAGAGACGTCTGGTCTGGCCTTTTATAATACACTTGCATGAAAAACCCCAAAAAAGCAGCTCAGTAAAGGCTTTTTGACAGGATATGCAATACGGGTTTGTTCATCCTCACCCTCTAGATATACAGTATATTGTCTCTCTTGTCCATTACCTTATTAAAAGTAACATTTAGACAGTATGTTGAGTCATGGTGCTTTATGTACAGACAACCCAGAATCTTGTTTGAGTCATTAATTAAGATATTATCACAATATTACAAAATGGAAGATTTATTAATATTTTTCTCATCAAAGTTCTCTTTCTGTTTTTTTTCTTCTTTAATTAGTTGCATAAGATGTTTAGGGTCTGTAAGATTAATTAATATAGAATTCATAACTCAGAAAGGATGCATTAAAGTAATCAAACTTGACTGTAAAGACTAGTTATGTGATTCAAAAATCAAAATGCATTAGTTGCATTCGCCGTGGAAAAGCATTTTTAGGCTATGGCCTAGTATTGTGCAAGGAACAATGCAAAAACAAGCCTTTATTAATCCATAATCTGTCCCTGTAATCATAATTTGTGTGATTTATATATATATAATGATATGATATTCAGGGTCAGTATGATTTGTTTTAAAGAAATTAATTCAGAAAATCGTGCAGAAAATATTTATTTTAAATTGCAATAAAATTGCACACTATTGCTGTTTTACTATCAAATAAAATCAAGAGATCTCTTTTAATAACATTTAAATATCTTTCTGATGCCAAACATTTGAACAGTAGTGTATATTATTTTTATCTATATATATTTATACAAAATATTTATCTTCTACCACTTTTACTTCATTAGCAGTCCTGATTCTCAACTTGCACAAGTGCTATTTGGTAGAGCCAGCTGTGCAGCCTCCAGATTTCCCTTCACAGGTTGTGATAATATTGTATTACAGTTATTCTACCTTAAAATCATCCATCAAGCACTGACAAGTACCAACTAAGCGCATAAAATTCATTAAAATCAAATCAAGAAATCACACAATGACCATTAAATCCCTTCTCTGCGCTTGTTATTGTTTTTACATTCCCCTGAATATCTGACTCAGTCACTACTATATTACATTAAATATACAAAAAGCAACTTAATTCTGCTGGCAGAGTTAGCAATTCAATATAGTACCTATTTATTTTTAAATACGCAGTGAATTTTGGTGACAGAGAGCATATAGGAGAAGCCACTTTCATGACCAGGGCCCACGGGCAAAGTCCTCTCCCGTCAGACAGAGACAAACCTCCATTTAACAAAAGATTGGGTCTGTTTAGATAGATCCAAATAAAACCTAAAGATGATCCATTTGCTCTAACTAATTGCTCACCATATTGTGAACCTGTATTTAAGCCCAGATTTTCCAAATGTACCACATGTGATTTGGAGCTGCTACAATCAATCTGTGAGGTTTAGTGCAGAAGCGAAAATAACGAAAGCTTTGATAGATTAACAATAAAGCTCTTTATTTTTTACCCACAAATCTCAGCATGTGCTTTTACAAATCGTGCAAACACAAGTGCATTGTCAATCTGCCAAGAATAGTAATTTCATAGCTTGGAGCTGTATAAATCCTGTATTTAAACACTGATGTCTCACTGTCATTACATTCAGCCGAACAGACTGATAACTTTTCCACAATCAAAGCATTATGTGACAACTGTTTTTCAGGCTTTTACTGCAGATTCCAGCTTGAGGGATGCATGCTCTACATGGTGAGCGATAGATTAGTCATTATTTTCCCTCTCAGATTGAATACTGGGTCTGTATTTTTATTGTTATGCATTATGGTGTATATCTATCCAGATATCCGGAAACATAAAAAGTGGCCAGCTGAGGTCCCACTATGATATAAGCTTCTCACAGGGGCCGGGGGCGAAGTGGACCACCCATAAAAATGTTATTCCAGGCCCTGTGAAGCTCTGCAGCCGCTCTCAATCTGCCGCCCCCTCATTGTTCCCACTCAGTAGGCATCATTGGCTCTGATCAATAAACACTATCCTATGCCAGTATGCAGCACTTAGTCCTTTGTGTGGGTCAGCTGAGTTGTGGACACTGCATCCTATAATTACGTTAAACTGAGTGCAACTGTTCATTGACATGACGTGCAAGTGTGCTTCTGAGATACATGATGCATGACTGAACCTGACATTGGACATTAGATATGGTCTCTGACTATCTTAAGTGATCTACAAATGATGCAACAATTAGCCAAGGGCTCAGAGATTGACTCAGAGTCATAAGTGGCATGTCACTAATTCCACTGTCCTAAAATTGTGTTTCTAAAATTACATTAAAGGAGTACTTAAGCAAAAAATGAAAATGTACTTGCCCTCAGGCAAGATGTAAATGAGTTTATTTCTTCATTGGAACAAATTTGGAGAAATTTAGCATCACTTATTCACACTCTAAAAAATGCTGGGTTAAAAAGGGACAAACCCAGCTACTGGGTTGTTTTGATCT
>NW_015552562.1:1256389-1261275 GCF_001515605.1 Sinocyclocheilus anshuiensis
AACCCAATAGCTGGGTCAAAACAACCCAATAGCTGGGTCAAAACAACCCAATAGCTGGGTTTGTCCCTTTTTAACCCAGCGCTGGGTTATATTTAACCCAGCATTTTTTAGAGTGCACCAATGGCTCCTCTGCAGTGAATGGGTGCCGTCAGAATGAGAGTCCAAACAGCTGATAAAAACATCACAATAATCCACAAGTAATCCACACCACTCCAGTCCATCAGTTAATGTCTTGTGAAGTGAAAAGCTGCATGTTTGCTTCTTCACAAATTTATCAAGACGTTTTTACCTTCAAACTGTTGCTTCCGGTGAAAATATCCTTTCTTCATATTATATAAAATATCCTGTATTCATAATAATGCTTTCTCCAGTGAAAAAGTCATCTTGTCTGAATCAGAAGAGAAATGTGCACAGATCAAGCAAAAACTGACCAAAATAGACATAAATAAATATGCCAGTGGATTTTGATGTGAAAATGAAGATTGAAAATATTCGTTTTACAAATATTGGACCTTTATTGGTGCAAAAAACTATGCACACTTCATAAATTAACCTCGAAAAGCATAATATAAAAATTTGAAATGCCATTTAATGCTCCCTTTAATTTAGGTACGTTTCAGCATATGTACAAAAAAAATGTAAGTTGCGTACAGTACCTATATATAAACACCAATGAGATCGGGCTGGTGTGAATTCAGAGTACAATTTGGGACATCCACTAAAACATGATTTCCTAATTAAGCCTGGCAGTGACTTTCCATCGAAGTGCAAATCAATTTATCTTAACTGATTTGTGTGCCATAATGTATGGCAGATATTAGTAACAGGTCAAGGTATTGATCTTCTGGGAGCTACATTTTGGCCAGGCATCAATGGTATGATGCCCTGGAGTCGAAGAGAGCCACAAATAGAACGACGTGAATAGTGCATTGATCAGGGGACTGCAAGCTTTTAACTGGAACACATCCAGCTGAATGCACTGTGAAGACTGTATGCAGTGCCACAAACAGCCGCTTGCTAAGCCTTCTGAATCATTTCAAGATGGCACATGAATAGATTCCCGTGAGAGCAGTTAAAAGGGACTGTCAGATTGTTTCCGTGACAGTGCTTGACTTCTTTTGCAGATGTGTATAGTTTACATGAAGGAGGGCAAAGAGCACAATGACTTTAACTGCTCTGTCATAGGCAAGTGCTTTCAATTACTAGCAAATGCTGTCCTTAAAAAGACAGAGATACAACAGGCTACCTGATGTTCATGTTTTTGTCAGAATGAAGTGTCTAGTTGAGCCAGATCCATATGTTTTTTTAGGAATGGGATGTTCAATCAGCTCTTCGTCCAGATTTCGAGGAATGTTAAACTCTCAGATTTTTGTTCATACTGCACTCTAAAAAATGCTGGGTTGTTTCAACCCAATGTTGGGTCAAATATGGACTAACCCAACTGTTGGGTTAAATTTTGGTTACATTTTTAAATTAACTTTTTAACCCAACAGTTGGGTTAGTCCATATTTGACCCAACATTGGGTTGAAACAACCCAGCATTTTTTAGAGTGTGTTATAATGCAGACTGAAAATCTGCTAAATTATTTGTTTTCTGCTTGAATTTCTTAGTGGTTATAGCGATGGCTAATTGGCATGCTGTGTCATTGAAAACATCCCCTATAGGCTCATCATACTGTAATGTTTCTGGGAAAGAGTGAAAAAAAAAAACAACCCTTCCCATCATAAATCTGAGCCCAGTTGGGACTTATATTTCGCTGGATTCACTTGAAAACTTTTGAATGTGGACATTTGCCAACTAGCTTGAGAAGCTTAAAGGGATTTCCTCGGTTTACCAGCAATTATCCACTGAACTAAAAACAAGGCATGTGAAACAACAGGCCTGTGAAAACACTCTCTGGGGGAATTGAAACAATATTTTGACAATATTCTAATACACACATTTCCTGTATATTGTGCATACAATATCTGCAAACTCCGGACCGGTGAAAAAGCTGACAGGGGCAAGTTGTGGGGAGGAGGGGCAGATTATCTCTAATACAAATATTTTTCATTTTTCATTAATAGGCCTCCTCATAAAATGTATATAATATTTTATAATATAGAGTCTGTTTAGATGTATTTTTATAATACACACACCCACACACGCACACACATTGTTGTTTGTTTTTTTAACATTTTGAAACAAGTAGTAAGTAGTAATGTCTAAAAACTATTAGACAAATATACAACTAAAATGTTTTAGAAAAAAACATTCCATGAATGACTGTATAAATAATGTATAAATGTTTTTTTGTGCTATCATTTTGAGATTGTTATAACTTTTACAGTTTTTTTTCAATTGTTTACACGCAATTTTGAAAACCGGGTTCTTTTTTTCACAATATAAGCACAATTATCCAAACACCACACTCAATTTGCATAATTCCTAGATTGTTTGCAAAATGACACCCTTCAGTCAAACAATCGTAAAAAACTGTAATGTTACTAGAAGAATGTGTGTTCGTAACTTTAAGACAATCTTGGCAGAGCATTATTTAAAATAAAATAACATTTAAAAAATTTAATTTTTAAATGGTTATGCAGTCGTTAGAGAAAACATTAAGGGAACATTCCATTTTATCTTTTTGCAACATTAACACAACCTTTTAAGAATATATTTTTGTTAGCTGGGGTAATTTCCCTTCAGAGATAGATGTATACATTCAGAAAGATGAATTTCACTAAATGCTGAGGAGTTTGCAGGTAGGATTATGTTGTGGTCTAGTGACTAATTCATGCACAAGATAAGGCCTTCTGAAGGTCACGTCTGGGTTTGAGGATCTCCAGTAGTGAGGGAAGTGGACCAAGTCTTTGTGATTGTGGAGCTCGGTCAAGTGCACCCAGTACGTCATGAAGATAAAGGACACAACCTTTCCTCCCTCCTACAGAGAAGCAACACCTTCTAAAGATGCTTCCTGCAGTCACAGCCAATACTACGTCTGGACCTGGCAGGAGCTCGAAGTGTTTTTCTTTTCTTTCTTTCAATCCATGCTTCCCTAACCTGAACAATTTCATTTTTCTCCACAGCGGTTGCTATTTCAGGCCAGCCGTCAAAGTGGCCTCATTCACGGGCTGAGCGTTAGCACCCAAGCATGTCAGTATCTCAGAATGAACAGAAATCACTTCAGAAATCACTTAAGATTCAGATCATTCCATATTTCTGGAGCTTTCAAAGGAACCAGTGTTAATTTTACACCCCAGATGCAGATTAGTGAGAGAAAAATGGGCTTAAAAGAAATAAGAAAGCATTCAATAATGAACAGCTGTGGGAATCAGATGACCCCTACTGTGAGGCTGCTGGGCTCTGCTTTCAGAACAGATACCTACAGAAGTGTTTCTTAATCAGGACTCCTGCAGAAGCTCACCCTTCATTCACCAGTACTGCATGGCCAGACTTTATCTCGCACAGTCGATAGTCAGATGGGAATATTTAGCCACTGGAGAAAAGATTGGAGGCCATCAGATGCTAGATAAAGGCTTATTCATTAATGGATCTCATTGAGCCATGCACATCATCTCAAACAACACAAAGCAATGTGAAAATGTCTCTTAATTTGCATGCAAAGCTCCCATACACCTTTTCTGTGAGGTCAGCAAAGGATCACTGTTTTATTCTCAATGAAGTGAAACTGGAATTATTAACATCTGCCTGAATGCACAATACATTTCTTGTTAAAGAGCTGAATTTATTCTCATAGATCTCCATAATCTCATATTGGATCCCCTCAAGACTTGAGTATGAAGGTATTGACCTCTCATAAAATGTTTGCTGATGAGTTTGTACTCCATCTCCATTTTATCTATCTGTGAAATCTGTTTGCTTATATATATATATATATATATATATATATATATGGTTTCCATTACAGTCAAATCTGTGCAAAAACCATCAGTAACAATTCAGGTTATGATGTTACATCTGCATTTGACCCATACCCATAATACTATATGGCTGTACTCTTTATGTGACACTGTCTATTTAGTTTATGGCAACATAAATTTAACATGGCTGATGAAAAGTCACGAAACAGCAACCTCTAAAATATGTACCTCTATCTGTTATATAGGAGGACCAGATTTAAAGGGCACTTGCAGGTTACATTTCAAATATTTTTTTTTTACATTATAGAAACACAGTGTGTGTATATGTGAGTCTGTTGTGCATGTGTGTGTATGACGTGATGGGAAGGTTGTCTTTGCACATTTAGTCTTTTAAACACCTCAGGTATTAGTAATATTTTCTTCAGAGAGAGAGAGAGATCATAGTTTATTCATTTTATTGTGTTATTTTAGAAATTCAAAACAATTGTTATAGGTAAAAGTGATTTTAATAAGGCATATTCTTTGCTTACCTACACTCTTTGTAAATATTAGTAATAAATAACTATACCTTAATAAAATCTCTGAATATAATTGAAGTGGTTGTTTGAGTTGAACATACCAAAATAAATGCCTAAATATCCAAGTTAATTTTGTCTAAATTTAAATATTTTTTAAAGTCAAACAGTATTTGATTTTAATATAATAAAATTATATTTTATAGATATACTTCATATTTTTGTTAAAATTCCAATCAAAATATTTGAGAATGCAGAAAATATCCTCTTCAGTTTCATGAACTACTACCAGGAAATCTGATTTTCCTGGCATGCTTTGATATGGACTGTATAAGGAGAGTAAATGTTGAATTTTTTTGCACACAAAGGATGAGGTCTATTAATATTAAATGTTCTGTTGGAATTTATAGGTGGTTCCATTTTGTTGTGAAATGAATAAAGGTCATATTGTTCTTACATCGATTTCACAGCATTCAATATTGTTATGTGTAAAAATGTCCCACCCCC
>NW_015552562.1:1261285-1262870 GCF_001515605.1 Sinocyclocheilus anshuiensis
AAACAAAAACTTACATTTCAGTCTGTTCCTCACATAGCTATCACACAGCTTCAGAAGACCTGGATTATAATAATGTGAACCTACTTATGTTATGTTTATTATATATTTACCTTTTTATGAACTTTTTAGGGCATGTCAGTCTTCACAATCCACTTTCATTATGTGGAAATGAGCAGCTCAGACATTGTTTTTTTTTATTCCACAGAAAAATGAATGTCAAGGGGTTGTCATAAGGGAGAAATTAATAATGACAGAATTTTAATTTTAGGTAAACTATCCCTTTAATTTTATTTTTTTTTTTTTGCGCAAGCTGGAAGGGATAAGCACATGTTGAAATGGTCTACAGTGGCAGCAGAGGCTTGTTTCTGTCTCTTATTGTTTCATATCTTTTTTTTATTTCTCCTCATTGTAACATATCGAATCCCGAGGGTTACTTCAGTCTCAGTTGACCCCGAGTCCAGTTGCTGAAGGATATAAATCTCATAATCTCAAATCTTCATACAGTGGGCAGGATAAAGCGGTGTTGCAGCGAGAGGTCATCTAAGATCTGCAGTGTACACTGGGACGCATATTTTCCTCCTCCTCCACAAGGACAGCCGTCAGTGCAACTCGACTTGTCTGATAGTAGGCTGCGATTGATAGGGACGGCAAGGGGCAAGGGACCCTCGGCGAGTGCCAAAGGCTGATGCTAACTGGCCCTGATGGGACTGACAAAGAAGAGGCTTTACAAATCAGTGCTCACTGACGGACATCATCCTCAGATTAGCCACACGCTAGAGATAAAACATACCGACAATGTCAAGTCCATCCCTGCAATAACACTGTAGAGCACTGTAAAGTAATTACTGTAATGCTCTACGCAATGAAAAGGCGATTGATATTCAGTTCAATTCTGAAATTATCTTCTGTGGTCAGTTGTGTGATTATGTAACACCAGCAAACCCATCGTGAGAAATGACAGTAATACAATAAATTACAATCAGGGCAGGAAATTAACTTGCTTGCCCACAAGTCGCTGTGACTGATGAATGTTGAATTTTGCCATGCGGAACTGAACAAATGCACAAAACATTTGTTTACACGTTATGTCCTCATGCCACAACCTCGAACCATCGCTGGTTGCCAGGGACAAGTTCTCGGCTCCTCAGCGTAAAACCTGAATGAGTGGATGCACCTGTCACCTATTTATACCCATATGCATGGGGAGTGGCTCAGGTATGCAAAATCACTAGCCAAAATTCATTGGCATTTTCTCTGAAAGTCAGAGCAGATTTGGGCTCTCAAGTAAACCCCCTATGTCATCACGACATAACGTTCTTTTTTATGGTGATATATACAGATATATTTATCTGTCCACACACACTCACACACACACACTCACTCACTCACTCACTCACTCACTCACTCACTCACTCACTCACTCACTCACTCACTCACTCACTCACTCACTCACTCACTCACTCACTCACTCACTCACTCACTCACTCACTCACTCACTCACTCACTCACTCACTCACTCACTCACTCACTCACTCACTCACTCACTCACTCACTCACTCACTCACTCACTCACTCACTCACTCAC
>NW_015552562.1:1263848-1275375 GCF_001515605.1 Sinocyclocheilus anshuiensis
TGAATGAGTGGATGCACTTGTCACCTATTTATACCCATATGCATGGGGAGTGGCTCAGGTATGCAAAATCACTAGCCAAAATTCATTGGCATTTTCTCTGAAAGTCAGAGCAGATTTGGGCTCTCAAGTAAACCCCCTATGTCATCACGACATAACGTTCTTTTTTATGGTGATATATACAGATATATTTATCTGTCCACACACACTCACACACACACACTCACTCACTCACTCACTCACTCACTCACTCACTCACAAATAAATGAATAAATACTGAAAAAATTTATTAAATAAAAATAATTTGAATATATATATATAATTTTAATAAGCAGATCAATGAATGCCTAAGCAAATGTAGTTGCTTTGCTATTTACCAAACTGTATTGTTTAAAACATAGTTTCAAATGAATTAAAATTTCATACTCTGTATTAGTAATGAATTCATGATATGTACTCTACCATTCAAAAGTTTGGGGTCAGTATGATTTTTTTTTATTATTATTATCTCTTATGCTTGCTAAAGTTGTATTAAAAAGTACATCAAAACAGTAAAATTGTTAAATATTATTACAATTTGAAATGACTGTTTTCTATTAGAATATATTGTAAAATGTAATTTATTCCTGTGGTGCAAAGCTGAATTTCCAGTCTTCAGTGTCACATGATCCTTCAGAAATCATTCTAATATGCTGATTTGCTGAAAGATTTCTGATTATTATTCATGTTGAAAACAGTTATGCTGCTATATATTTTTGTGGAAACCATGATACTTCTTTCAGTCTTTTGTTTATAGAAATAGAAACGTTTTTATTGTCACTTTTGATCAATTTAATGCATACACTAAAAAATGCTGGGTTGTTTCAACCCAACATTGGGTCAAATATGGTATTCTAAAGAGCAATTAAAACCCAGAACTGAATCAGAGTCGGTTTCCTGTTCCCTTTTGAATGCTGTGAGATGAGCTGGCTCAGATGAGCATTATGTGAAAATCAGAGAGCAGAGCAATGCGACGTGGGGAACTGCTTTAATCCTCAAACTGAATGCTGTGAAAGCAGCTCATACTGTCCGACCGGCTCCGGGCACCATGGGGGGTGATGGCGGGTTTGGGGCTCTGGTTTGCAAATAATCTTTGTAGGACAGGGAACAGTATGATCTTTAATCAGCTTACCGGTGGCAATCAAAATATCATCTTAAATGCAAATTTAAGAATAAACAACTGTGAGACCATGAGGAAAAAGCAAAAACTATAATTACAAAATGAAGCATAATTACAGTATTTTCATCACAGCTTGACCCAACACCAAATTATCCAATAAAGTTTGATAAAACATTGAAATCTTCATAGTTTCTGTGCAAGTAACAGCTTGTAAAAAATAGTTCAAAAGACAAGCACAAGACCTCACATCGCCGGGTCCAGGTCTGTCTGTCGTTTCCTGCCAGTGTAATCATATTCTCTTGTGATGTCCACAGACAACCTTTTTCCTCCGAGCAGAGTGCTGCCATTCTGATGGCCATCTCTTAGATCTTGACTCAGCCTCTCTTATCTCCACTGACATATGCCATTGGTCTGAAATAAAAGAGAAAAAAACACCCAACAGCAGGTGTAATGTGAAAGGCCTCCGTGTGATTCAAGGTTGAACTAGATGTACATACAAATAGTTGGGTTTGTAACAAATAAATAGCAGGAGTCTTAAAGAGAGCTTGTGTATAGTATAGGCCTGGCCTTACTGGAAGATCATTACGTTATGCATTCGTTTGTTTGCTTCCTGATTACACCAGATCTGAGCCATTAACTCCTGCATATGAAATGGAGCGTCAATTGGACCTTCAACCGAAGGGTAAAGCTCTGAGTTTGAGCTCGACACAAAACCTAATGCTTGGGGACAACGGTAATAAGAAAATGTGACCCTGGACCACAAAACCAGTCATAAGGGTCAATTTTTTTAAATTACATAATTTTTTAAATATACATTATCTGAAAGCTGAATAAATAAGCTTTCCATTGATGTATGGTTTGTTATGATAGGACAATATTTGTCGAGATACACCTATTTGAAAATCTGGAATCTGAGGGTGCAAAAAAATCAAAATATTGAGAAAATCGCCTTTAAAGTTGTCCAAATGAAGCAATGCATATTACTGATCAAAAATTAAGCTTTGATATATTTACGGTAGGAAATTTACAAAATATCTTCATGGAACATGATCTTTACTTAATATAATGATTTTTGGCATAAAAGAAAAATCGATAATTTTGACTCATACAATGTATACATTACATACAAATCTACTTATGACTGGTTTTGTGCTCCATGGTCACAAATGAGTTAAAACTGTATACTGTCAAAGTCAAGAGAAACAGCCCATGTGGGCAACATGACATTTTATTCATCAAAGAATCCTGAAAAAAGTATCACAGGTTCCAGAAAAATATTAAGCAGCACCACTGCTTTCAACATTGATAATAAATCAGTGTATTAGAATGATTTCTGAAGGATCACGTGACACTGAAGATTCTAGTAATGATGCTGAAAATCTAGGTTTGCATCACAGTTCATTGTACTCAATAGAAAAGAGTTAAAGAGATACATGAACTCATTAACTGATTATGTTAAGCAGAACTCAAATGGAATTAGTTATGGCAGATTTCATTTTCACAAAGTGCTTCAGGCTGTTAAATGTCATTAAATGTTAAACTTAAGGGTCATTTTATGTTTTTTCCCCCGGAAGATTAATATAGAGAGAGTTAATTTAATATTAAGAAATATTCTCTTTCTGTGGATCAAAATGTAATAAGTGCTCATAAGTTTTTTTTTCAACATTGATAATAAATGTTTACAAATTATTATTTTTTTTAATATCTTGCTTTCCAGTAAAAATATCTAATCCCCCTTTAATGTAAAAATACATTTAAGTTTAAAATAATAGTACAAACTTTCAAAGATTTGTTTGATTAAAACATCAAAGAAAAAAAGGTTTAGATATAGTCTATGAAAAGAAGTAAATGTATCTAATTTTAATGATGTTCTAAAATAACAGTGATTAAAGCGTGCAGTTCAGCTCCTCAGTTCATCATCGTGTGTTTATGTGAAAATGTCAAGACGATCCCCGAGCTCTCGGCTGACCTTGCATTTATAAACATAGAGCGATTTAATGCAAATCCTTTATATTATGAGGTACACAACACTGTGATTAATTATGAGGACACTCACATACAAAACCATGTTACTATTAACTTACACAATTGCAAAAACACCAGCAGACAACTATTATGATAAAGGGGTCAAATGGGGATGTCAGCCGTTCAGTGAAATTCAGAATGAGGTTTTATAAGTGGGTTCATGATGCTGTGTAATGAGGTCTACTGAAGCTATAGAGGGATGCAGAGATAGTTAATAGAGAGGAGCACAGGACAGAATGGCCCTCAGGGCAAATCAGCAGCTTTTATTTGGCTGCTGAAGCCCTGTTTCTTACATCATCTGTAGCTGTGTGTTCTCAAAGAGATTTTAAAATTGAACTGGGAGCATTTCAGTAAAAGAAAACTAGCACTAACATGCTATACTCACTGTGTATACTCAAAATCCCTTTGTACCATATTTCATTTTCAATATTTCAAATTTGCACAAATTTAGTTCCAATATAATATCATAATTCAAATATTGAAAGAATTGTTTTTTTGTTTTTTTTTTGCAACACAGTATGTTTGATGTTCAGTGTTTATCAATGTGCTAATGTCAGTTTGAAAAAAAAAAAACAATTGGTGTAGAAACAATTTTAACTCGGGTATTGCAAGTTAATTTCACAATTAATTAGAAATGAAAAAAGAAAAAGAAATGGCAAGTAACAGTAGAAAAGTAGAAGTAGAAACACTGAAATAGTTTTTTCATGTGAAATGTACGTTTTATTTACAACTTTGAAGATATTCGGTGCAATGGTGGCACTTACTTTGTTCTCAGGGATGATTTCTGCCTTTTCAATGAAAGAACAAGCTTCCTTTTGTCTTTACTCAAGATCCCTTTGTACCATATTTATTTTTCAATATTTCAAATTTTCACAAATATAATTCCAGTATAATATCATAATACAACTACTGAGAGAAGGAAATATCATTTTTTTTTTTTGCAACACACAGTCTGTTTGATTTTCAGAATTTTTCAATATTCAATGTCATCATCATCAATTCTCATAACACCCATTGCGTGCCGTCTACTACCCTGTAGCATAACTCAGCCCATAAAATATAGTGACAATTTAATGTCTTGCAAACAGTGTGGAAAAGGCGGAACAACATTTGAGCGCCTGTAAACATAGTATTGCATCCGAACGCATTATTCATATCATTTTAGCACCTGTGAAAGTTTTCATTTACACAAAGCACATGACACTTTTCCCCACAACTTCTGCAGCTCTGTCCTCAGTTATCTCAGCAAATAATTAAACTGCCCTCCTAATTGCCTTTTCTATGCTGTTGACAAAGGGGTGCAGGAGTCTGTGCCGGGAAAATGATTAATGTGGTGAATTGTCCCCTAATACCCAATGTGCAGCCAATTCAAATTTAGAAACTACGTCATCCATTCTCTTCCAGTTCAAATCCACCTGATAGTCCATGACTGGCACACAAGATCCCATTTATGACACAACAGCCTAATGATAAAGTGTTTGTTTTTGCTGTGCTAGGAATTCGTAGTATCCCACTCTCTCTTCTGTTAAAGAGGCCATGCCGAAGGGTCCGCACCCTACAAACCATTTAATGAGACAAACATAGCAGATAAAGGGAGAGGAGGTCAATTAAACGGAAATGTCTGTCAGATGAAGACCTTCAAAGGGTAATTGTGTGGTTTATCAAAGATACAGTGTTTGTTTGATATAACAAGGCTCATTGAGGCGTATGTGTTCAGCAGCTGTGGTTATTAAACACAACATTTAGAAGCCATTGCAACATGTTTGTTTAGCGCTTGGCGTATTAATTGCCTCCTCCAATCCCTTTCCTACTGATGATATTTCTGGCCGACTAAAGGTCTGAGACATGAGTGGGCTGCCCTTTTGCCAAGTCCCCCCGACCAGTTGCGACTGCCATATTGTTCGCTGAGCAATCCAATAATGTTCTTCTGCCTGTCGCACTGCAGGATGTCATGTAAATTCATAAGTGTCCCATTCATAACAACCAAGCATCACAGATTGTCTTTGTATTGTGTCTTGTCATTCACTGGGATAAAGAATGAGCATTTGTATTTTGGATTTTGACCTCGTCTGGGGAACTGTGGGAGCGCAGGCCGAACTATCTGCATGATCAACCCTCCTGCCAAACCTATGGAAGCCTGTTTTCGCCACTGAATAAACTAAATAAAAAGTAATTATGACTTTTTTTATTTTACATCTATGAATTTTGGCTTTTTTTTCTCTGAATATGTATGATATAAGCTTGCAATTGCACGAAAAGAAGTTAGATTTGCAATAAGTTTGAAGTCGGAATTGCATGTTATAAATTCAGAATCGCGAGATATAAATGTACAATTGCAAGTTATAAAGTCTGAAATCCTAGATATAAACTTGCAATTTCGAGTTATAAAGTCAATTGCAAGATATAAGTCAGAATTGCAAGACATAAACTTGTAATTCAGATTTCTTTTCTTACAATTGTGTGATATAAACACATTTGCAAGTAAAAAAGTCAGAAATTTGTGATAGAAATCCAATTTATAAAGTTGTATAAACTCTGAGTTTACATCTTGCATTTCTGACTTTTTTTCTCAGAATTGTGTGATAGGAACTCACTATTCTGCCTTTTTTCCTCAGAATTTTGTGATTTAATGTCACAATTGCGAGTTATAAAGTCAGAATTTCGTGATATAAATTCAAGTTATAACGATTTATAAACTTACAATTCTGAGAAATAAAGTCAGAGCTGCAAGATATAAGCAATATATGTATTGCAAAAAAAATGTTTTCACTTTTTGTAATAGTTGTGTATGAGTCCCTCAGTTGTCCTCAGTGTGAACAATTCAAGAATTAATTAGCAAATGTTGAACTTAACATTAAAAAAATGAAAATTTGCTGAAAATGTACTTACCCTCAGGCCATCCATGATGTAGATGAGTTTGTTTCTTCATCAGAACAGATTTGGAGAAATGTAGCATTGCATCACTTGCCAACCAATGGCTCCTCTGCAGTGAATGGGTGCCGTCAGAACGAGAGTCCAAATAGCTGATAAAAACATCACAATAATCCTCAAGAAATCCACACCACTCCAGTCCATCAGTTAACGCCTTGTGAGGTGAAAATCTGCGTGTTTGTAATAAATGCATTATTAAGATGTTTTAACTTTAAACCATTGCTAAAATATGAGTGCATACTCCAATATTGCCTTCTCCAGTGAAAAAGCTGTCTCGTCTGAATCAGGAGAGAAATATGCACAGATCAAGCACTGTTTACAAGCCAAAACAGCTCTAAACAAATATGTCAGTGGATATTGATGTGAGAGGATAACAGGGGATGGACTTCTTCACTGGAGGAAGCAGTATTAGGGATTATGGAATATGATTATGGATTATTTTGGCCAGAAGTGACGGTTTAAAGTTAAAGTGCCTTAATGATGGATTTGTTTATTACAAACATACATTTTTTTTCACAAGATGTTAACTGATGGACTAGAGTGGTGTGGATTACTTGTGGATTATTGTTTTTAGCAGCTGTTTGCACTCTCATTCTGACGGCACCCATTTACTGCAGAGGATCCATTGCTGAACAAGTTATGTAATGCTTTTTGAGTGAACTGTTTTTTTAATGTGTATGAGTCCCTCAGTTGTCCTCAGTGTGAAAATATGGATCTTGAAACCATAGTCACTTTTGAAAAGGGTTCAAATATGCAGAAGATGCTGGAAAATCAAAGAATGTGCAGGAGCTGGAGGATTTTTCTGAAGAACAGCAGGCAGTTGAACTGCTCAGGACCAACGAGGGACTCATGAACAACTATCACAAAATATAAAAACAGTCGTGGATCATCCAGGAAATGACACACAGTATTAAGATTCAAGGGTATGTAAACTTTTGAATGGGGTCATTTGTATCAATTCAGTTATTATTTTGTCTTGTGGAGTATATGTAAACATATGTTATGTGAAATAGCTTATTCAGGAAAGTACTAAATAAAAAATAACATGCAATTTTCACGATCCCTCTTATTTTGTTTCAATTATTAACATTTTGCACATAAAATGTTTATGATTTTATATACAAATAAAAGCCAAAAGCTCATCACCAAACACCAATGACTTGTACTTACTCTGCACCCATAAGCTCTAATGTAAAAGCATCCTAAAACAAGCAAGGCATGCAGGCCCAGAATAGTGGCTAACTCGTATACTTTGCTTCAGGAATCTGCCCTCCAACATGCAGGATGCAGGTATCTGCATTCTTGAAGGTAAAGCCCTATAAACAGCAGGTGCCTCTTCAAAACACAGTTTCCACTCTGCTCTTTTCACTTTGACTAACCCAAAGGAACGAGACATTAGTAGATGACTGGCCTGTACGTAACCCTGCATCAGTGACATTTGGCTGAATGGACTATGAATAGCTATGTCTCAAGGGCTCGGGATACATTAGAAACACTTTTTTTCTCAGCACGGCAGCGGCGGACGTGTGTAGCTTTTGTAAAGACATGACCCTTGTTCAGATGGTTGTAGTTTTAGCCCCTGCTCATAAAACACGCACCGCACACCCATAAACCCATGCTGCTTTTCCTCCCAGCAAGGTTGTTTTCCTTCTGCGTCTCATTCACAGAGAGCCACATCATATTGATATCAGATAGATTGGACGGTTAAAAATGCTTTGTATGTGTATGCATTATTGGGTAACACTTAGTTAGAATTAGTTAATGCACCTGTTTGAGCAATTGATGTGTGTCCTGAAGAAGGCTGTTTTACTGAAACGCGTAGATCTACTTTTAACTAGTTGTAATGATTTAAGCCTAGTTCATTAAAGGCTTTTTATCTTACCACGTGAGTGCCTTGGAAGTATTTTGTCTACATAAGTTAATGTATTAGTTTAAATGGACTTTAATATACAGCATTTCTTCATTTTAACATATAATGTTACTTAATAGAAATGTCATTATTTATTGTTTGTTCATGTTCCTTCCATTAACTAATGTGAACATACAGTGGGTACGGAAAGTATTCAGACCCCCTTAAATTTTTCACTCTTTGTTATATTGCAGCCATTTGCTAAAATCATTTAAGTTAATTTTTTTTCTTCATTAATGTACACACAGCACCCCATATTGACAGAAAAACACAGAATCGTTGACATTTTTGCAGATTTATTAAAACTCATTCTGACGGCACCCATTTACTGCAGAGGATCCATTGCTGAACAAGTTATGTAATGCTTTTTGAGTGAACTGTTTTTTTAAATCAAATTAATAAACGCTATAGAAGTATTGTTAATTAGTTCATGTTAACTAATTTAGTTAACAAATGAAGTCTTAATGTAAAGTATTATTGAATTGCTAAAGCTGTGACAAGACTAGAGAAAAATAAATGGCTTTGATGGCAAGCAGACGCTGGTGAATATTTGCTGCAGGACAGATGAAGATCAGTGTGTGAGAGATGTGTGAAAAATGAGTCTTTGCACTCCCTGCAGAGTTCATGATTATACCAGGTTTCATAATACAACCTTCCTGCCTTCTACACATAGCTGAATGATATCTACAGGTGGTGGCATTTCATTTCGCTCTCTCCACCTACATTGCAACCTACCCACACACACTATTGAGTCTTTGTCTGTGGGAATAATCTGTGCTGTAATCATGTTACTAGTTCTCAGCAATAGGCTGTTTAATCACATGTTACAATGGGCCTGAGATACTTTGAAAACTTCTGGTCCATGTCAAGTTCCAGAATTCATTTCCTGCAATTCTTTCGAAAACGATTGCATCTACGTAGCAAAATATTTGTCTAGCTGGAAAGTGAGGAGAGAGTTGGAGTTAGAAGTGCAATCGAAGAAACTCTATCCCCTCGACATGGTAAAGGAGCAAGTGCTTCAGTCTGGACGCCTCAAGGAGAGACACAAGTGCTCAGCAGGGAGTCAAAGGCGCCTTTGTACATTTTACCCTGATGGGAAGTTTGCTTGCTCCATTACTATTGTGCATTTACATTCCTGATCAGGGTTAAGTAGTGACTGTTCCTCACATTATGGATCTCATTAAGGGTAAGTGTGGGTGGACAGGATGTCTAGTATGAACAGCAGGGACAGTAAAACCATCGGTTTTGAAACTGCGATGGTCTTTATGCAAAAAGAGTGTCAGGTCTAAGTGCAGATAGGTAGTGTGGGGTAAGCTGTGCCACTTTTTGGCTTTTACTTTAAAGGAGAAGCAGGTAAAGTAAGTATATGTATATGTACTTATACTAACGGTCAGAAGTTTTGAATATTTTTAATGTTTTTGAAATAAGTCTTATGTTTTTGAAATAAACAAGTCTCTTAATACAGTAAAAACAGCAATATTGTGAAATATTATAGCAATTTGAAATATGTATTTTCTGTTTTAATATATTTTAAAATATAATTTATTCCTGTGATGCAAAGCTGAATTTTCAGCATCATTACTCCGGTCTTCAGTGCCATATGATCCTTCAGAAATCATTGTAGTACACTGAAAAAAATGATTAATTGAATTTACTACATTTTTTTAAGGTAAGTGGTTGCAATCAATTTATTTTAGCTACATTTAAATAAACACATTTTGCTGAAAGTTAGTCAAAATTGAGTATCATTTTTTTCATTGTATGCTGATGTGCTGCGCAAATATTATTGGTGCTCAATTATTAATAATGGTTCTCATTAGTTTTTATGCTTAACATTTTTGTGTATTTTTTCAGGATATTTTGATGAATAGAAAGTTCATTGAACAGCATTTATTTGATATCTTTTGTAATATTATAAATGCTTTCACTCTCACTTTTGATAATGTGTACTTGCTGAATAAATGTCTTCATTTATTTTTCTTTTTTCTTTTTACTTATGTATATGTAGCCCAAATTTATGAATTGTAGTGTATCACGGTTTCCTCAAATTTATTAAGTAGCAAAAACATTTTTTTTTTGATAAGAAATGTTTCTTGAGCAGCAAATCAGCATATTAATATGATTTCTGAAGGATCATGTTACACTGAAGACTGGAGTAACGATGCTGAAAATTCAGGTTTGCATCACAGGAATAAATTTCATTTTAAAATACTGTATTTTTGATCAAACAAATGCACTCTTGCAGTCTTACTGACCTTAAACATTTGAATGATATTTTGTATATTTACTGTATAATATCACATTTTCAAATCATTTACATCATGTTGAAAATTTACTGATATTCAAAAACAGTTTTCAGCATAAAGCTTATCACTTTTCCTCCATGTGTCTATTCATCACAGGCAGGTCGATATGATTTTTAATTTATGGTCACATGGCAAAAATTCTGCATTTTGATGGATTAAGGGGGCAATGCATCTTACCCACTGACACATCTCCCCTGCATTTTTCAGACCTCAGAGTTTATTGCATTAGCTGTGATCAGTTTTTAAACAGTGTTTCTGACCGACCCTGATTTGATTAATTTCTTTTTGTCTGTATTTGGTCAGTACCAGCAATCGGGCTGTTGTGTTGTATAATCTGCACATGTATAGTTGTTTGACATGCAGGCAGCCTATGTCTGGACTTCTCTCTCCATCTCCCCTGCAGTTTGAAGCCACACAACCTGATTAGTCTTGTCAGCCTGTTTACTCAGAGACAGACAAGATCTACTTCCAACTGCCAAGTCGTAACAGTGCTAACAACCTCTGAGATGCCTTAAGACACTCACACAGAACTTTTCATTCACAGGCACTTAGCTTATTGCTCGTATTGCACAATTTTGAATGTTTTTAATGTTGTGTAGTCAGCATTAGCTTACACAGCCTTGTGAAATTGCTGTGGAAAACAACAAAAACTTTCTTCAAGTAAAACCATCTAAACATCCTTAACAAGAAGCAGTTTCTTGAAAAGCAAACTTGCATAAGATATTAAGACTTGTTTTCACAGAATATATCTTGGTAGATCTTGAATATTTGCCAGTGGAGTAAGAAAAATGAATTAAATAGAGTTTTTGTAGCATTTTTTCCTGTGTCTTATATCTAAGCATAATTCTATATCTATCTATCTATCTATGTGTGTGTGTGTATGTGTCTATCTATCTATCTATCTGTGTCAGGATCCTGCCCTGACAGTCTTGTCTGTCCTGTCTTTGTTAACAGTTTTTCTCAATTGCTTTGGCACATTTTTCGAAACAATCTTAACATTCTCTAAACTGTGAGTGCAAATGTCACAACTGTTTGCTGGAACTTCAGAACTTTATTGCATGTCTGCAAAATGTAGTTACTCACCCAAAACATTTCATTCATGCTTTAAAAAGTTATCGTGTCAGTAATTTGGCCAAGGCCACCAAAATATAAAGCATTTGTGTCATCGTGTGAGCCACACTGGTCAAAATGTTTAGTTGT
>NW_015552562.1:1276859-1307413 GCF_001515605.1 Sinocyclocheilus anshuiensis
GAAATGTAGTTACTCACCCAAAACATTTCATTCATGCTTCAAATCCTAGTTATCGTGTCAGTAATTTGGCCAAGGCCACCAAAATATAAAGTATTTTTGTCATCGTGTGAGCCACACTGGTCAAAATGTTTAGTTGTTTTTTCACCATGACAGACAACCATGGAAATTAAGGTTTTATAAAAAAACAAATCTGATATTTGTTGAGAAGAGTCAATAATACATAGAAAAAAAAGTATATGAACATTTGTATTTATACGGTACATTTATTTTTGTACGAATGTATTACATGTAAAGTGAAATCTCTTGTCCCCAATTACTGTACATTTCATATTTCTTGTTACCACAAATACACAAAAATACCAAATAATTACAACAAATAACTAATAATAATACAGTTTTTCTCAATTGCTTTGGCTCAATTCTCGAATGAAACTTTTTTTTCCCGAAACAATAAGTTCAGATCTCTGAACAATTAGCTTCTTGTTCACATCAGATTGGAATGTGCCAAAACATTTGCAATTTGCTAAAATCAATAAGAAATTCCAATCTGATGTGAACAAGAAGCTAATTGTTCAGAGATCTGAACTTATTGTTTCGGGGAAAAAAAAATTCATTCAAGAATTGAGCCAAAGCAATTGAGAAAAACTGTAATGTGTCTTTGTTTATTTTGTACCTGAGCACATGGCTGTGTCTTTATTTGTGTTGGCCATGTGCTCCTCTTGTCCTGCCTCCTCATTTTCAATCACCACGCCCCCTTGCTTAGTCCTTGTTTGTCCAATTGTGTTCACCTGATCCTCGTGTGCTCTGATCCTTTTATATTGTGCTCACTTCCCTCAGGTCTTTGCTGGTTAGTTTTGTGTGAGCTTCATATGTGTTCTCCTTGCTTGTATCTTGTTGGAGTTTGGCGGTCAGTGTTTTGTGGTCAGTCTGGTGTTGTTTTTTCCTGTCCTCTTAAATTGTAGTTTTTATTTGTTCCTGAGTTTAGTTAATAGCCTAGTTCTAGTCTTGTGGTTTAGTTCTATTTTTTTTTTTCTTTTGTAGTTCTTAACCTTTTGATTAGTTCTAGTCATTTATTCTCTGCTTTTTCCCTTTTGTTATCCTCTTTGTTTTCACAAGACTGTTAAATATTTCTGGTTTTGTAGTTCTTAACCTTTTGATTAGTTCTAGTCATTTATTCTCTGCTTTTTCCCTTTTGTTATCCTCTTTGTTTTCATAAGTCTCAGTTAAATATTTCTAGAACTTATTTTATTACTTTTTCCCCCTTTGTTTTATTTCTGGTTTATTCTCCCTAGTCTTTGTTTTGCAAGTGCTTTCTTTTGATTGGTGTTTATCTCTTGTCTCCCCTGTTGCCTTGTCTGTGTTTGTCGAGTTGGTTCCTGCCCTGCTTCCTGAGCCCTCCCTGGTCGATGTGAAGAGTCTTCTGACCTGTCAGGCATTTTTGTACTTCATGTGTTACCATCTTTTAGGCCTAGCCTGTGGTTCCTTGAGGCGCTACCTAGTCTCCTTCTGCCTCGGAGTCAGGAGCTACCCCATCCCTGACCTGCCTGGTCTCCTGATGTGTGCTCTGGCCTATTGTGTGGACTGTCTTCCTGCCTTGTCCTCTTGTGTTCCCATCTTGTTAATAAACTGTTTCCCTTGTTCATGCTGCATTTGGGTCCTCCCTTGACAAACAGTGTCTGTCTGTCTATCCATGCAGTATTTATATTTTCATTTTGTGTTGCCATGTGTTTTTTTTTTTTTTTTTTAAATGTGTATATTCTTAAATTTTATTTCAGTCTTAGTTATTTTAGTACATTAAACTAAATGGAAAATCTTTGTAGTTAATACACACAATATACTGTAACTAAACTATGAATTTTGTCTCAAACTGCTAATTTGCTGCTTATTAATAACAGTTAGTAAGGTAGTTGTTAGGTTCAGGTGTGGAGTAGGATTAGGGGATCTAAAATATGGTCATGCAGAATAACATGTTAATTAAGTACAAATAAACAGCCAATATGCTAGTAATATGCATGCTAAAAAGCAACTAGTTAATACTGAGAATTGATCCTTAAATGTTTTGTTTTTTTTGTCCACAGAGTGTTAACCAGTCTTGTTTCTTGGGTTGCTGTAAGTTTGAAAGTGGACCAGAGTCTCAGCAGATCATATTTTCCACCCTGACCTGTGTCACCTGAGGGTTCGGTTCCAGGGAAATAATTGATAACAGGTGATAATTCTCTCTTTTCTGTTGAACGTCGAAGATGTCGTTTCAGGAGTATTTGAAGCAGGTGTTCTTTAGTTTAATATGACAAATAAAAGGGAAGCTCATTTAAACTGCACACATTTAGTCTTCTCTGGTTTTCTCTAGTTTATTTGATGTATATGCGAATTCATCTGAAAACCTGCCAAGGCCTCATGTATTTGATCAGTCATTGTTATTGGAGAGCCTGGTGGTTCATTTGGTTTAATGAATTTGACAAAGGCATATAATAAAGACACAAACACTGCGTGATCTGAGCTGGTGCCAAAAGACAGTGTAATTAGCTTGAGATCTCAACAGGTAGCGCTTGTCTTTTAGATGAAGGATGTTTTTATAGCATAAGTGGCTCTTATAATAAACTATGCAAATGTTCACTTGTCTCAAAGCTCAGGGGCGCCAGGTCTGTCTGGTTAGCTTTAGCCCCTGCTTGTAAATGCTGTAACTACTATCGGTTTCTCTTCTGACAGCACATATTCAAAAGTCACTGTGTATTCTGATTTTATTTTCCCCCCAAGCAATATGTAGATTTCAATATATTTCCGTTGATGCTTTCTTAGTGTCATTTTTTTTTTTTTTTTTGAAGGGCTTTTAAAATGAAGCAGCAGTTGTCAACATCATGGTGTTGTTCCTTATATTTTCATTTTGATTGATGTATTGAAACATGAAACTCTGGTGAAAGAAAGAAATAGGCATCATAGATAAACGTCTGATGGTAAAAGCTGTTCATGCTCATCCCATCAAGTATTATGTTTTAATTTCTAATAAAGCTGTTTTATTTACTTGACACATTATTACCGACATTGTGCACTTGTCAATTTTGAACATTGCGCTTTAAACATGTTTGCATTTGTTGCAGAATGTGTAAAAACGCTACACCAAAACTAAATTGGTGGTGAAATGATCACTTTTTCAGAAATTGCTAGTAAATTTCACAATTAATTATAAAGAAACAGAAAGTAAAATTAAATTAAGCATAATATTTTGAAACACAAAGATTAAAATTGTTTTTTAATTGTTTTTTTTTAACTGCTATATATGGTGAAAAACTGTAAATGGTTTAACATCACATTATATGTAATTTTACTCTAGCTACTGGTACTGGTAAATTGATAGTTTTTGCAAACAGAAATTATGAATTACAAAATAATTTATGGTGGAAAACAGTAAAAAAAGACATTTCCAGAACCCCCCCTGCCCTGCTTGGCATAACGTATGATTATATTTCATTTAAAATGTTTTATATTTTCATTTTGATTGATGTATTGAAACATGAAACTCTGGTGAAAGAAAGAAATAGGCATCATAGATAAACGTCTGATGGTAAAAGCTGTTCATGCTCATCCCATCAAGTATTATGTTTTAATTTCTAATAAAGCTGTTTTATTTACTTGACACATTATTACCGACATTGTGCACTTGTCAATTTTGAACATTGCGCTTTAAACATGTTTGCATTTGTTGCAGAATGTGTAAAAACGCTACACCAAAACTAAATTGGTGGTGAAATGATCACTTTTTCAGAAATTGCTAGTAAATTTCACAATTAATTATAAAGAAACAGAAAGTAAAATTAAATTAAGCATAATATTTTGAAACACAAAGATTAAAATTGTTTTTTAATTGTTTTTTTTTAACTGCTATATATGGTGAAAAACTGTAAATGGTTTAACATCACATTATATGTAATTTTACTCTAGCTACTGGTACTGGTAAATTGATAGTTTTTGCAAACAGAAATTATGAATTACAAAATAATTTATGGTGGAAAACAGTAAAAAAAGACATTTCCAGAACCCCCCCTGCCCTGCTTGGCATAACGTATGATTATATTTCATTTAAAATGTTGTGATTCTTCTTATTTTTGTTATCAGTAATTTACATTAGAGTGTTTTGTGTTAGATTGATTTAGTTTTCAATTTTGCATTATTTTAGTGTTGTGTGTTACCATGATGACGGTGTTTTGTCTTTATATGTTTGACCCTGTGCACCACGAGTATTGGCCGTGCTTTATAACAATGATTCATTTACAATGATTCATCATGTGGCTTTGTGTTGTACCACTTTTATTATTGTGGTTGTGGTTTTTAGTACATTTTAAGAGATGATGGTAGTTCATCTAGACTGGTATAGCCACATAATACCACTGCCTTTTTTCTTTTTCTTTTTTTTAACCCTAAATTTATCAAAATATGTTTTTGTCTCTTCCTTGAAGGAACAGTCATAAGATGATTTTCTGTCCTGAGAACTGAATTATGATGGGACTTGCTGTAATTCACACAACTTTGCGCTTGCTTGACTTAATAACTCACTTTCCCACTACTTGTGGAAATACTGTTCATGAATATACTTCAAGCACTTGCTCTTCAGTCAGTATGATATCTGTCCTATATGGAGGGTATGAATGAGATGCTGTAATGTCAAATTATGGTTACTTTGAATGTTCAGGCTTACTAGATTCAGTCTTCACATTAAGTGATGTGACATGTGGCCAAGTATGGTGACCCATACTTGGAATTAGTGCTCTGCATTTAACCCATCCAAAGTGCACACACACACCGTGAACATATTTGATGTATATGCGAATTCATCTGAAAACCTGCCAAGGCCTCATGTATTTGATCAGTCATTGTTATTGGAGAGCCTGGTGGTTCATTTGGTTTAATGAATTTGACAAAGGCATATAATAAAGACACAAACACTGCGTGATCTGAGCTGGTGCCAAAAGACAGTGTAATTAGCTTGAGATCTCAACAGGTAGCGCTTGTCTTTTAGATGAAGGATGTTTTTATAGCATAAGTGGCTCTTATAATAAACTATGCAAATGTTCACTTGTCTCAAAGCTCAGGGGTGCCAGGTCTGTCTGGTTAGCTTTAGCCCCTGCTTGTAAATGCTGTAACTACTATCGGTTTCTCTTCTGACAGCACATATTCAAAAGTCACTGTGTATTCTGATTTTATTTTCCCCCCAAGCAATATGTAGATTTCAATATATTTCCGTTGATGCTTTCTTAGTGTCATTTTTTTTTTTTTTTTTGAAGGGCTTTTAAAATGAAGCAGCAGTTGTCAACATCATGGTGTTGTTCCTTATATTTTCATTTTGATTGATGTATTGAAACATGAAACTCTGGTGAAAGAAAGAAATAGGCATCATAGATAAACGTCTGATGGTAAAAGCTGTTCATGCTCATCCCATCAAGTATTATGTTTTAATTTCTAATAAAGCTGTTTTATTTACTTGACACATTATTACCGACATTGTGCACTTGTCAATTTTGAACATTGCGCTTTAAACATGTTTGCATTTGTTGCAGAATGTGTAAAAACGCTACACCAAAACTAAATTGGTGGTGAAATGATCACTTTTTCAGAAATTGCTAGTAAATTTCACAATTAATTATAAAGAAACAGAAAGTAAAATTAAATTAAGCATAATATTTTGAAACACAAAGATTAAAATTGTTTTTTAATTGTTTTTTTTTAACTGCTATATATGGTGAAAAACTGTAAATGGTTTAACATCACATTATATGTAATTTTACTCTAGCTACTGGTACTGGTAAATTGATAGTTTTTGCAAACAGAAATTATGAATTACAAAATAATTTATGGTGGAAAACAGTAAAAAAAGACATTTCCAGAACCCCCCCTGCCCTGCTTGGCATAACGTATGATTATATTTCATTTAAAATGTTTTGATTCTTCTTATTTTTGTTATCAGTAGTTTACATTAGAGTGTTTTGTGTTAGACTGATTTAGTTTTCAATTTTGCATTATTTTAGTGTTGTGTGTTACCATGATGACGGTGTTTTGTCTTTATGTGTTTGACCCTGTGCACCACGAGTATTGGCCGTGCTTTATAACAACGATTCATTTACAATGATTCATCATGTGGCTTTGTGTTGTACCACTTTTATTATTGTGGTTGTGGTTTTTAGTACATTTTAAGAGATGATGGTAGTTCATCTAGACTGGTATAGCCACATAATACCACTGCCTTTTTTCTTTTTCTTTTTTTTAACCCTAAATTTATCAAAATATGTTTTTGTCTCTTCCTTGAAGGAACAGTCATAAGATGATTTTCTGTCCTGAGAACTGAATTATGATGGGACTTGCTGTAATTCACACAACTTTGCGCTTGCTTGACTTAATAACTCACTTTCCCACTACTTGTGGAAATACTGTTCATGAATATACTTCAAGCACTTGCTCTTCAGTCAGTATGATATCTGTCCTATATGGAGGGTATGAATGAGATGCTGTAATGTCAAATTATGGTTACTTTGAATGTTCAGGCTTACTAGATTCAGTCTTCACATTAAGTGATGTGACATGTGGCCAAGTATGGTGACCCATACTTGGAATTAGTGCTCTGCATTTAACCCATCCAAAGTGCACACACACAGCAGTGAACACACCCGGAGCAGTGGGCAGCCATTTATGCTGCGGCACCCGGGGAGCAGTTGGGGGTTCGGTGCCTTGCTCAAGGGCACCTCAGTCGTGGTATTGAAGGTGGGAGAGAGTGCTAACATTAGCTAACAGTTCCACAAACTCATCAGTGTGGAAGTTTCACTTGGTCCTGACAGGCCTCTGTGGACCCACTCCAGGCTTTTGTTGTGTGGACGCGGCTCTTGTGAATTTGTCACATCTCTTTGTGTGTCTTTTGGCACAACTCTGCACTTGTTATATCAGCACAGTTGTTTGTCCACGCTTGATAAATGACTCCCAATTAACTCAGCCGAACAAAACGCATTGTCTGCCGAATAAATTTATAGATAAATATTCATTCAACTCTATTCCCTGTCAAGGTTGCGTTTTAAATGTCGTACGGCTTCTATGTTGTCCGCAAATGTTATCTGTTTTGGGTGGAAGTGAAAAACCAATTTAAAATCAACTAGCTTTATGAGCATCTGTGCTGACCCTGACCCGACTCATCTCACAAAGGATGATGAGAGGTTTGCTCTCAAAGAAAAGTGGACGGTCCATAGTTTCTTCCAAAGAGAACAAAACACACACATTGAATTGTTCAGTCAACATAAACTGAATTGGGTGAATTTCTAAGGTGTTTGTTTTATGACAGTGCTTCTCAAATAGTGGGTCATGGACATTTGGGGAAAAAAATGTAAAACAAATTAAAATATAACAATCATGGTCAATACAGATACACTTTAGGCATCACAATATCATCATTATTGATATCATTATAATTTATGAGATGAAAAAAGAATGATCATTTTGAGATTTGCTATAGATTGCATTTTACATGGTTATTAAATGATTAGTGCTTTTTATAGGACAAATGAGCATGGACAATTAAATATCAAATATCAAGCAATGCCAATATACAGTACCAATCATGCACGTAATATCCTACAAATTGCCAGTTTTCCTATTCAGCTATTTTTTTTGTTTGTGTATCAATACATTTTTCAGTCTTCAGTTTTTCATCAATCAATTGCTTTTGTCTGATAAACAATTCTGCTGCTGGGTTTGGGTCACCACCTAATGTCTGAATAAAAAATAAAAAGATAATTGTGACATTTTAACCCACAATTCTGACTTTTTTCTCAGAATTGCAAGATATAAACCTGCAGTTGTAAGAAAATAGTATTTTCTTTTTTTCTTCAGAATTGGACATTATAGCTCTCACTTGAGAGTTTGTATATCGCAGTTCTGAAAAAAATCAGAATTGCAAGAAACCTTTTACCCTTTATTATTTTCTATTCAGTGGCAGAAACGGGCCTCCTAGATATAAAAGCAAAACTACTGTCTATGAAAAGTCTGTAAAAACAGGGCATAATGTTCTGTTGAGATGAAGGAATTTTCCACAGTTGTTTTACCTGTATTTTGAATTATGCATTGCATTGTTTTGTGTTTTAGGGTTGAAGGAAGGAAATGTTCTGATAATGTCCTAGAAGAAAATTATCAGTATCTTTTTCTTACAGTGCAGTTGAGAACCACTGATGGAGCAAACAAAATAAAATATACCTGCAGTCTTTGAAAGTGCATGTGGGGTGACTATAATTTCTCGAACAATTATGTAAACTCAGTGTGCAGCTAACAGGCCTCATAAAGAGAAGGTATTTTTACAGATCTTAGTCATTCTTGCACAGTTAGATCATTGAGTTAATTATCCTCATGCATTGCTGCCCACCAACAGAATGTGCCAGTGAAACGACTGGAAAAGTCTGAGCAACTGCATTTCTATAGGCAGAAAGCTTGTACATTGTGTTCTAGTTACTTAGAAGTCTAAGCGGACGTGACCGCTTGTACATCTTATTCATGTGGGATTGTTATTTCTTACTGAATGCATTGACCCGCCTGCTGTAATTGCAAGTAGCATTGCAAGTATGTATAAAAAGAAACAGCGTTCTGAGTTACGGTAGAACATTGAAATGATCACAAATGATACTGAAGTATTTCAGCTTTATTGCAGACAGGTTGTGACAGTCTCTATTTGTCACAGACTTCATAATACACAACGCACGAGCTCTGCGGCTGCAGTGAATGAGTAATCAAGTATGTCACTCTCCTCTCATATTAACCGTGCTGGTATTTTTGTCAGTTGTGCTGAATGAATGCGGAATATTATCATTTAACTAAGTACATTTTTTGCCTTCCTCCCTAATCGACTGGCATCAAGAGGAAGTTAAAAATGAGATTGAACTAGTTTCTGTCAGTGATTGATTGACATTGTGAAAATCAGCTTATCAAGAGAGAGAGTGTTACATGGAACGATTAAATAACACCCTATAGAATATAAAACCTCAATGGAGATATCTTTAATATCTCAGATGTTTCTCCCAGACAGCTGTGGGATTGGTGGAGAACAAATGGAGACTTTTGGTTAAATCTTATGAGAAAAACACCAGGGTTATCTCACAGGTTACATACTCTCTGCCAGCAATTGTATAATATTTATTTCTCCTAGTGCAGGAGTCTTGAAATTTAAGGGGGTCAGTGGAGTATAAAATGGTGTCATTTATTGTAAATAAAATAGTGTAATTATATTAAAATAACATGTTAAAATTTACAGAAGTTTTATTTATATTCTGTTTTATTCTGTTGATAACACTTTTTAAATGTTGTTTTAGGTTTTCCTTTATATATATTTATCTAGTGTGTGTGTGTGACGTTTGAAAACATTATGATTTTTAAATGTTTTATTGATGTCTCCTATGCTCACCAAGGCTATATATACTTGATCAAAAATACAGTAAAAACAGTAATATTGTGAAATATTATTATAATTTAAAATAGCTATTTTCTATTTGATATTTTAAAATGTAATTTATTCCTGTGATGCAAAGCTGAATTTTCAGCATCATTACTCCAATATTCAGTGTCACATGATCCTTCTGAAATCAATCTGAATACACATTTGCATTGGTGCATCGGCACAAAAGTCAATAATGCAATGTATCGTATTTAAAAAAGTGTGCATTGGTTACACGTTATTTGCATTGGTATAAAAGATTTATTTATATCCCAATTCCTGTAGCTGCTTCATATGTATCTTTACTGTATCGTATCGTTGGCTATGCATCGAGATGTGTATTGCATCGGCCTCAGTTATGGAGATGCACATCCCTAATATATGTATATACAGTATATTTTGCACTGTGAGAGTGTTTAGTTTGCCACATTTTGGATTGCAAAAGTTGTTTGAATTATGTGAAATAAATTACCTCTTGATCCTACATGCTGTATGAAGTGTTTGGAGAAATGACATTTAGTCACACATGATTATAAAGGGATTAAATGTCATGATACAACCTCGATTCCCAGTTTACAAATCTCTTAATGTAATCTCTCTGTTACTATGGCACTGCAAGAAAGGACACTCAGCCTGTTTCACTTGTGCCCTTCCCGCTGCATTTGCATAAATAATTTTGCATTTAAAACTTTAATTAGACCTAGGTCTATTTGGCATCCAGACTTGTATCGGACACACACCGCATATGCAACGACATCAATTTGGATCAGACGCACACACAAACAAAGATGTGTGGGTGGATGCTGAGAAGCTGAGGCTGGTTGTTACTGTATATAGAGAAGCAGTTTTTTGTCATTTGTTTGATGTTGATCAGCTAACGTTAAAAGACCAGAGATCTGGACACAGACACAGCTGTGAACTTCAGGAGAAAAAAAGATGATCAAAGCCGATTAGACTGTCCGGCACAACAAACATACAAACATCCAGCATCAGAGTTTACGTCTGGCTCATCAGGCAGGCTTGTGTATGGTGTTATGAGTTTATTTTTCATGATTTATCCTTTCTAAGACACACTGTGGGAATTCAGTTCTTGCATATCATTTACCGCTGCAAAAGAAGCTTTGCCTTAATATTACAGTCGCTGATTAGTGAGCATGTCCTCATATAAACTTGCAGAATATGCCAAAATACCCTGTTGTAAACTGTGAAGGTCATTGAAATATATTTTTGCAATTGAAAATATGTTTAGTTTAAAACTTCATATGCCAAAATACATTTGCAAATGTGAATACAAATGTAAATGTGGATCGAAACTAGATTTATAGTGATATAATAATGTTTAATTTATATAATTTATGTAATTATTATTATTATTACTTTTTTTTGCATATCGGTAGACCCTGTAAATTTTATGTTGCTACAAATTCCAAAGTGAATTCTGTGAAAAGGCAAGATGCTCCATAAAAGTGCAATGGCTGCAATGTAGTTCCCCTTCAGGAACTCGAGCTGCGTCGGAAACGCTTTGGGAACGTCCCCAGCGTGACCATTGAAATCAATCTGAATACACATTTGCATTGGTGCATCGGCACAAAAGTCAATAATGCAATGTATCGTATTTAAAAAAGTGTGCATTGGTTACAAGTTATTTGCATTGGTATAAAAGATTTATTTATATCCCAATTCCTGTAGCTGCTTCATATGTATCTTTACTGTATCGTATCGTTGGCTATGCATCGAGATGTGTATTGCATCGGCCTCAGTTATGGAGATGCACATCCCTAATATATGTATATACAGTATATTTTGCACTGTGAGAGTGTTTAGTTTGCCACATTTTGGATTGCAAAAGTTGTTTGAATTATGTGAAATAAATTACCTCTTGATCCTACATGCTGTATGAAGTGTTTGGAGAAATGACATTTAGTCACACATGATTATAAAGGGATTAAATGTCATGATACAACCTCGATTCCCAGTTTACAAATCTCTTAATGTAATCTCTCTGTTACTATGGCACTGCAAGAAAGGACACTCAGCCTGTTTCACTTGTGCCCTTCCCGCTGCATTTGCATAAATAATTTTGCATTTAAAACTTTAATTAGACCTCTACTCTTGCCTGCCAAGACCATGCCTGACAACGGCAAACAGCAAAATAATATAACTTATTACAGCGGTCTGTCAGACTCCCCTCTGTATTTTGAGTGAATGACAAGTACAGTAATCTTAGTTCATCAAAAGTTGTATTTATATTCCCCCATCTATTTACTAAAACAGGGGTGCCCAAACTCGGTCCTGGAGGGCCGGTGTCCTGCAGAGTTTAGCTCCAACTTGCCTCAACACACCGCGTTTGTTACTGCCTTGCTTTGCTCTCGGAAGGCTCTCTTTGAGGACGGAGCCTTCACCGGCGTTTTCGCCGAGGCGGAGTGGCGGCTGTGCTTGTGGTGTTCGCATATGGATCCGGTGGAGGGAATGTAGACGGGCGAGTCCCTATCTTCTTCCTCACCTACCAGATCCAGCGCCCGCTCTCGGGGTTCGGAAGCCCACGCTGCGGTTCTTTCCCCCCGGTGAGAGGGCTCGACGGTCCGCCTGTCTTCCTCCGAGGAGGTTGATATGGAGGGCGTCTATGAGCTCGCCAGTTGCACAAGCATCAATTACACAAGCATATTATGTCTAATATTATAATGAGCAGCTTTACTGTGGAGGTTGATATTAGCTCAATCTGAGCAGATGGCGGTTCAGCATCGAGATGTCGTTCACACTCACTTGTAAGAGCTGGGGTTTACACTTAACGCCAAGAAAAGTGTGCTTTCTCCAGTACAGAGAACCATTTATCTAGGTGTGGTGTGGGATTTGACCACGATGCAGGCACGTCTGTCTCCTGCTCGGTTTCAGTCGATCCTCACTGCAGTCGCGAGAGTGAGAGAAGGCTGGTCACTCACTGTCAGCAGTTCTAGAAACTGCTGGGTCTGATAGCAGCTGCGTCCAACGTGATACCTTTTGGCCTGCTGTACATGAGACCCCTACAGTGGTGGCTCCTGCTCCCGGGAGTTCTGGAGAGAGTGTGCCGGGACGGGGTCCATCTACTGTTGGTAGCCCCGTTCTGGCCGGTCCGAGTATGGTTCTCAGACCTGATTTCCCTTCTCGACGGCTCTCCATGGGAGATTTCCGTCAGGAGGGATCTCCTCTCACAGGCGGAGAGTAGTATCTTCACCCCCGCCCGGAGCTGTGGAAGTGTGGGTGTGGCCCCTGGGGGGGGGCACAACTCGCACCTTCCTGTCTCTCAACCAAGGTTGTTGAGACCATTCTCCAATCCAGAGCTCCCTCTACGAGGAAACTGTATGCCCTGAAGCATAATCTTTAATTTCTAGGCGCGGAGACCGCCAGCTCAACCCAGTTTACTGCCCAGTTGGTACAGTGCTGGAGTTCCTGCAGGGCCGTTTCTCTGCAGGGTTGACCCACTCCACCTTGAAAGTCTATGTGTCGGTGGCCAGTCATTGGGCAGACACCCCCTAGTTACACATTTACTCCACGGTGCGCTGAGGCTGAGGTCTCTGGCCAGAGAAGCTTATGCTAAGCGGTGGATCAGGATGCTTTTTCATAGCCTCGAGTCCTCTGATCTCCCCTCTCCTTTAGGGGTCAAGACTCACTCCTTCTGAAGTTGGCCTTCGGGACGCTCCGGGATGTCCCTGCCTACTTTGTCAGGTGCCTTCCTGCATTCTGCGCCACTCCTGGCTCCTTTCTCTTGCCTTAGCTGTTCTCTTCCACACTAGGAAAGTCTGGCCGTGTGGGCATACTCGTTCCCAAAGCGTTTCCGACGCAGCGTCTCGTTCCCTCAGGGAACCATGGTTACATTCATAACCTGGAGACGATCAGCTAAAAGCCAGTATCCCATAGTCTAAATGCATTTGTCTGGGTGAGACATTAAATATCATTAAGAAAGAACCACTTGGTCACTTAATAGTCTGGGCAAATACACAAGCACATTATCCCGTTTGGTTTCCACTTTGTGTTCGGTGTGCATCATAAGCTAAGAGCTCGTAAAGTACAGTGAGATGGAAAATTTTTGCCATCCAAACAAGTTCAAGCAACTGAGCTTCAAATCTATCCTTGTTTGTCCCTGGTGCCAGGAGAAATTAAATCCAATAATATTGCACAGCATAACTTCTGAATCAGACTTGATTCCTCTGGGTACAGCAAACCCTCACGGTTCAGGAGGAATATTTGCTGCCTTAAGCATTGGCAGATGCTTTTTCTGAAATCCTAGCCAGGTGTGGGTAATAGCGTGGAAGGGCAGAAGAGTCAGAGAAGTGTTTCTCAGCCTCATCTCTTCCTTTATGCTCCCCGACCTTCCTTTTATTCTCTCTGAGGAGTCGCTAACTTCTCTCATCTCAAGCAAATCACAGGCCCCTGATTGCATCCATCAAAGGAATTGTACCGGACCAAACCAGTGCGCTCTGACACCGGCCACTGCGAGGAAGGGCATGACCGAGCAGCCTGCCATCAATATCGACATCTTTAACTCGGAGTCAATAAAACATGTGGGTCAAGTGCTAAGTAATGTCTGGAAGCAGCTGAAGATGGAGCCCTTTCTAATATGTCAGTCATTATTTCATTATCCATTAAGAAGGTTGTTTGGAGATGACATTAACTAGACGCTTGCGTAACGACAGAGGTCACTTAACAATAGCAACTGATGAACATTTGCTGTTATTCTTTAACACGTTGCTACTCTAGGGACCTAAATGTTGAAGGGAAACAGCTCTTTCTCAGAGTTAAATGGATAGTTAAAAATAAAAAAAATTTAAAAAAATAAAAACTTTGGGGGGAAAAATATAATTGAGAAATGTCAAGGTTTTTATCTCTAAACAGTGGAAGCCAATTATCAACATTCTTCAAAATATCTTGGGTTTCGCAGAAGAAAGGAATTATGAGAGGATGAGTAAATGATGACAGAATTATAATTATAATATATTTTAGTTTTGAGATTTGCTAATAATTGCACAGTATGCAAAGTTAAATATCTAATATTGGCCGATATTTGAAGTCAGTAACCGATATGTGAGTAAAATGTGTGCATCCCTACACAAATTGTGTTGCTGGAAGCATCTGCATTCACATACAGTACTTGTGCTGCATTTTATTCACCTTGGAAGTTGGATGTCGTTGTAACGCCCCTGTGGACTGTTTATTGTGGTTTCTTCCCCTTGTGTTGGTTTAGCCCATACTAATCATTAATGTTACCCCGAGTGTGTGTCTCACCTACCTGAACCTGCCTTGTTGTGTCTACAATAAATGTCATTATTGGAATCCTTGTCGTCCTCGTTGTCCTGCCTGCCTCCACACATCCAGTTCTGTGACAGTCGTAGCTGGAGAAAGAAAGATAATTTGAGAAATGTCAGGGTTTTTTTCTCTCTATACATGAGAGAGACATGAGGGTGAGTAAACGATGACATAATTATAATTTTTGAGTGAACTATTCCTTCACCATCATATTTAATTAGATGTCCCCCCCCAAAAAAAAAACAAAGCTATAAGTGATAGACATCTCAAATTTTATTTTTATTTATTTTGATGGTGGTTGTGTGTGTGTCTTTGAAGCTCATCAAAATGAGATGTTCCATTTGTCATTTTATGGTGCTCTTTTGTGGCCGTTGGGCCCATTTTTTAAACATTTTTTTATAATAACTGTTATAGCACCCTAAGCAACGTTAAGAATGGAGTATGCACTTACACTGTTGTATGAATTATGGTCTGGCGTATTTTGGAAAGTAATGACACATTAAAATATGAGGATGTTGGATTGTTAGCAACAGTTGATAAAAACACATTGAAAGCTTTTTTGCACTGATAGTACTGAAGTATCCACGGATGTGTGCACCACTGAGTTTGAGACACAGAAGTGCTAATAATCAATATATTACTTCTGTTGATGTGCTGAGTAGCCAGTTTGGATTCTGAAGTCGGGTTTAAAAGTTAAAAGTTCCTACTGAAAACTTGGAATTTTCAACATCAGATAAATGGAACACGCCATTGCATAGATGTTTCAGACCTTGAACTGGCATCAGTTTAATTGATTAAGAAAATAAAACTCTTATCATATTGGTTTTGTCTGGTGGTATAAAGATGGCTCGAGCAAACTTTTAATATATACTTCATGTCGGGCACAAACAGGTGCACACGCAATCATGAAAGATGTATGACTAACATTTGAATGTGCTGGCTGTTCATTCACCCTTTACACACACCTAGCGGGAAGCAGTCGACCTATTTTCCATAATGAAGAGAAATACCAGCATTTGCACATTTCTCTAGTAACGCAAGTAGCATTGTAGCAGGATGCCAAATGGAAAAGTGACTGTTTTGAAGAGGATCTTTTTCAATTTTTCTGCCACTCTGCTGGAGGAGTGGGAGTGAGATTTCACAGGAACAATATAGGTGCCTAAGTAATTCGGCTCTGCACATCACAGAGCAGAAAGATCTGAATGCAAGAGAATTATATACTTTGTGCGGGAGGATATGTTACAGGTCTAAGGTGAAGGTTTACTCATAGCGCCATAACATATAGTGAACTGAATGCTACTGTAAGCAGAGCTTGCTCGCTCTCAGCACACCAGCCTCTCTGTTTTTGTTGATTTAGTAAAAAGTACCGTCCAATTTATATATGGCAAGCCAGAGTACCGGAGGCATAATAATGGTTCTGTCTGGCTGATGACTGGACTGGACTGCAATATCAGTTACAAAGAGAGAACACGAAAAAACGAGAAGAAAAATGTGTGAGGCTCAGTGCATGGAAAAAAAAAAATGCTGTCTTAATGAAGTCTTTTCAAAAATATCATCAATTCCTCCAGGAAATAATTTCGGGAGACCTCCGGTTCTCATGCCCTCTTGACTCTTTACCACATCAACAAGGTCTTGTTGACAAGACTATGGGACCTTGGTGGTTCTATGTTCTATTTTCATGTAGTTCTACTTTCTGAATTCTGTAGATTTGTTCTTATTAAAAGATGCCCGTTTCTTGCTTTAAAATATCTTAGATAAATAAGAATTCCTGTGCTGGTTCAGTTTAAATTATGCTGGTTAAACACCCACAGTGAAGACAATAGCACATCAGCATTCAAAGCACAACATATGCTGGTCTTTTCATCAGGGTTGGATTTGAGATTCATTTATTACAGTTATATTTTCTCTGCAAGATTGTATAACTTATTTTTGTCAAATAATGTGAGTGTGTAATAAGAGTTGTTGGACCTGGCCTTTCAAGCTAGATATGCCTTATGTAAACCTATGCATTTTTTGAAGCTATATATAGATTAGAGACGCTGACAGAGGTTGTGAGACATGCAGGTTAAAAAGGTTAGATACAGAGGATCAAGGGAGTAGAGCAAATCCATATTTTACTGCAACAATAGAAAAAAAAATGAAAGTGACTGACATTTCATGTTATTGATGTCTCTAGTTCCAGTTTCTGTTCAGTTGTGTGCTGTTTTCGGTTCCCTTTTGCATGTCTTTATCTTCCTTAATACCACTCAAATGTATAATGAGTCCTTGTTCTGGAAAAGTACATAATATAATATACATAAATATATTATGTATAAATCACCTTAAGACAATGTAAAAGCAGTGAGACACACTACAATTGCCAAGTCAAATGGACATCCTTGGTGATATAAACTGGCATTTCAGAATATTTGAAAATATTTTGATTAAATTAAATAATTGTAACTTTTAGTGTGCTATTTTCACATTAAAAGTCTGTTTTAATACAGTTTTATCATATTAATAACCTAGCTCTACTGTATGGAGGATCATAAATAGGAAAATCTATTTTCCATTCGTTATCTATGTAAATATAAATATGTTTGTATTTAGTTTAACATTCCTATTTATTACAGCTTGCTATTTAAATGAGTAAATAGCAAGCTGTCATATAGCAGATGTTTTCATCTTTAAAGAGTTACTTATAGTCGCAGATCCTCTGGAGCAGCTAAGTACATAATATAATATACATATATTATGTATAAATCACCTTAAGACAATGTAAAAGCAGTGAGACCCACTACAATTGCCAAGTCAAATGGACATCCTTGGTGATATAAACTGGCATTTCAGAATATTTGAAAATATTTTGATTAAATGAAATAATTGTAACTTTTAGTGTGCTATTTTTACATTAAAAGTCTGTTTTAATAGTTTTATCATATTAATAGCCTAGCTCTACTGTATGGAGGATCATAAATAGGAAAATCTATTTTCCATTCGTTATCTATGTAAATATAAATATGTTTGTATTTAGTTTAACATTCCTATTTATTACAGCTTGCTATTTAAATGAGTAAATAGCAAGCTGTCATATAGCAGATGTTTTCATCTTTAAAGAGTTACTTATTATAGTCGCAGATCCTCTGGAGCAGCTTGAGGTTAGTTTCACACAAACGTCTAAATGATCATTAATAATTATTTATTTTAATTGACTACACAAATAGGCTATATGTATCGTATGCATTACAGGGGTGAAAGTTTGTAATGCGTTGTGATTGTTAAAATACTACCCTGATTATGTGTTGAGTAGGCTATTGCGTGCACACTGCACGCCTAGTTCAAACGCAAACGCGCCTGCTTCTTGATTTGCGTGTTGTAGACACGCATGACAGCGACACTGGACAGTCGCAGATCCTCTGGAGCAGCTTGAGGTTAGTTTCACACAAACATCTAAATGATCATTAATAATTATTTATTTTAATTGACTACACAAATAGGCTATATGTATCATATGCATTACAGGGGGGAAAGTTTGTATAAAAAATACTACCCTGATTATGTGTTGAGTAGGCTATTGCGTGCACACTGCACGCCTAGTTCAAACGCAAACGCGCGTGCTTCTTGATTTGCGTGTTGTAGACACGCATGACAGCGACACTGGACACGCGTTTCTTGAAAAGGGCAATAGACACATTGGAGGTGGAAGTGGTGTGAAAGAGGAGGGACTTGAGACTTCAGTTTGCGTTTCACTGTGCAAACTGAAGGGCGCTCACGCTCGGCTCTCCTGGACTGACCGCTGAGCCACGGAACTAGTTTGCGCGGACATTGCCTTCACACGTTAAACTCCCACAACTGTGCTCACCGCCGACAGCGGACGTTCAGTAAACCCGGTGAAGCCTAGAAGTTGTCCGTTTCTTCCTAAAGCGCCACTCTTTCATGCGAGGATGTGAATTTCCACGGGAGGATTCAGAGTCGTGCCATGGTTTTGACCTGCGCGCTCCTCACAGAAATGGTGAGTGATTCATTCATCATTAGCGCGCTTTATAATTGCCCTGAAATGCTGAAAACTATTCGTTAGTCTGTGTGATTTCTGTGGTAGAGATGAATACACCGAAATGTTTGGACTGCTATGAATCACACAGTGCTTAAAAGAGAAAAGTGTCCTTATATGGGAACTATATATTAAATGATGCGCTCATTTGTTAGACAGCCTTTTAGTCTTTTATGAAACGAATGCTTGGGGTGTATAAGAAATATGCATAATAACTGTCAAGGAATCATACCACGTTAGGAGACGTTACTTTCTCACATTTGACGGTTTCTGTAGCCTACTTATGATATGAAACACTAGTATTTAAGAACTACTTCATTAACATTCTAATCAGAAACAACTTTCACAGTTCTTAATCAAAACACACACGCAAAACGCATATTTATGTTCATTTTTAACAAGAAATTGTTTTTCAACAAGTGGCTTCGAAATAACACGGTCTTTGTTAGTGCTTCCCAGATCATTTATTATACAAATGTAATGTAACAGACATAACTTCATATTTGACATAACCTTATGTAATCTACATTAACTGACAGAGTGGACCTGTGTACCTTGCCCAAAGGTGCAAGAAGCACCTTGACCGACCCAGATAGTGTGATTCTCAGGTGCATAAAATGTGGATTAATTAAAGCTTCCATTAAATATTGATTCTTTATGATATTTAAATATTAAGAGGATGTAATGATACATCAGGCACTTGAGCCTCATAGTATCATTCTGTTGTTATCGTTTTTAGTTGAGGTTGCATAGCAATATCTTTTATTGTTTTCACTTCTCTGTTCAGCATTTTAATGTGGATTTAGTGGCTTACAATCAACATTTAAATAATCAGCTGTGCTGACTGGATGCTGACAGTTCGGTAAATTTAATGGCAAGGTCATTTCATGATTGTCACATTTGGAAAACGCTCTTTTACCATCACCATGCCGTAATCCTTCTCCATGATTTGTAATTATGAAGTTCTCCAGTGACGCAGAAAGAGAGAAGAGAGTAATGAACACTTTAGAGTTGTCTGTGTTTTTGATATATGAATGATTGTAAACCTCACAGAGTGGTGCTACTGTAGAAAGTGTCGAGCCCTTCTGAATGAACTCTAATCTGTTATGAATGTAACTTAATTTGTGAGCAAGTCACAGAGCATGTTTTTGTTCAGAAAAGCCGGAAGTAGTATGTGAACCTGTAGAATAATCAGCTCTGTAAAGAGGGTAATTTCAGTTAGATGTTCCAATCAATGAGATGACAATCAGGTGCGAGTTTCAGCGCCGTTCCCCATAAAACAAACACAGACTTTGGCTGTTGATATCTGAGAATATACTCCCAACTACATGTTTACAAAGTCGGTCATGCCATGATTAAATGAGACTTCCAGAAAAAGATTTGTTGATATTAATACGACTCAGATGACTTACAAGACCATTCTTAAGAATAAAGACTTTGACCTCCATAAACTCACGGTCATCCAGATAGCATTCAAATGAGGAAATCCAACAGCATTGTTTCTCTTCCTATTAGTGTTCAGCTAACACGCAATACTAAATGCATAAGACTTCATGAGCTCTCAAAGAACTGAGGGTTTCTTAGAAGTTGTGGAGATTTTATTTATTTATTATGCATTTTTTTTGTCTTATTTCTTGCAGTTGCTAAGTATAAAAGCCTGTTTTCGCCACTGAACAAAAAATAAAAGAGGTAGTTGCGTCTTTTTATCTCACAATTCTTTTTTTCTCACTATTAATAATAATAATAATAATAATAATAATATATTTATAAATTTTGACAAAACTCGCAATTGCATGTTATAATGTCAGAATTGCAAGATATAAACTTTAAGTTTGAGAAAAAAAATGTAAACTCGCAATTTGCGAGAAAAAGTCCGAATTGTGAGATAAAAAGTCGCAATTACCTTTTTTTTTGTTTTTCATTCAGTGGTGGAAATGGGCTTCCATAGATAAGCAATTTTTGCACTTTTGATGCAGTTGGTCAAACGGATTTGCAAAAAAGGTCAAATTGTTTGCGATTAATTGTCATTCATTTGGACAGTTCACTCATTTGTACAGGATATTTCATAAGACAGAAAACAAAAAGAGCCTGGATGAGGTGGATGTTTACCTACAATCCAATAGGAAACAAAACTTGCAAATGTCTTATAGCGTTTGTCAACGACGAAGCAGCACTTTATTGGCTTTTTATTGCGCCTCCGCGCTGCAGGTAAAAAAAGAGTAGCCTATTAAAAAAAGCATCAAACCCCCTGGATGGGAGTATCATGAACTGGGGGCTTTTGCAGCACCTGGAAGGATACATGCAGCTTGTCTGTGTAATATGTTCAGTTAAAACTCTCATTTTATGTTAAATGATCATCTTGTGGGATGCTTCGGGTAGTGTGTCCTAAAACTAGTCCTCTGTGCTGATATTCAGACCGTTAGCAGTGGGAGGAGTTCATCACTTATCCAGAGAGCTCCTAGGTTAATTTGCGTTTATGAAATAGCGAGTGCAGCGGTCAATATTGGCGTCCCAAGCATGGAACGAATGTGTTTTGATAGATGGCTTAGTAGGGAGCTCTGGCCAGAAGATCGATAAGCTTTCTTTTACATTGCATTAGGGCCCCACGTAGAGCCTTAAAACAAAGGTGAAGCTCGGCTGATGTGAACATGCGGCTCGCTTTACATTTCCCGAAGCTTCCAAATCAGTTTTCTCTTTTGTTTAATCTCTTTCTGGGCACAAGGTGTAAATCCATTAAATAAAGTTTTCCATTTTCAATGGGAGCCATGTTGAACATGCTTCGATTTTGAATAAATAAACTGTAGGATTAATGAGTTTTGGGTCAACGAAGTGATCGAGGTGATTTCATTCTCTGTGCCTCGTGTTGAATGGCTTGTAGTGGAAAGATCATTGGTTGGTCTAGACTAGAGAAAGAACTTGAAGATCCAGTTCACTGCTGTCAATCACAGTGTGATAGAGCAGTGTTAATGGTCTCAGTGTTTAAATTACTGCAGTAGAGGAAGACTTAGGAGGTTTTAATGAGGTGGCGGCACAATTTTCTCAGTGTAAACAAAGGGTTGTGTTTTGTCTCACTTCACTTTTATTTTACACAAATTATTCTAATCCACTCTAAAAAGTGGTAAAATTGTTACATTAAAAAGCTTTTTTTTTTTTTTTTTTTATTCAATTGGATAGTTCACCCAAAAATGAAAATTCTGTCATTTACTCACCCTCAAGTTGTTCCAAACCTGTATGAGTTTTTGGTCTCCTGTTGAACACAAAAGAAGATATTTTCGAGAAAATATTATGAAAGTCAATGGCTACCATGCATCAAAATATCTTCTTTTGTGTTCATCGGGAGAAAAAAATAATAATACAGGTTTGGAACAACTTGAGGGTGAGTAAATTATCTCATCTTTTAGGGGAAACTACCTCTTTAACACATAAAAAATAGTTTTGTTGTTGGTATAAATTAATATATTTCTGTTGACTCAGTGATGCTAAATATTTTTATTTGAGTAAAACCAGTTACTTTATTATTATTATTTAAATTTTTTCAGAATTTAGATATAAATAAAATGATGTATCACTTTATTACTAATTATTCTAATTTATAACTTTTTAATTAATAAATTAGAGTAATTTATTTTACAAAAAATCATGCAAGGTCTTGGATTTCTCAGTGCTTTTCTCAGGACACTCAGAAAAACAGTAAAATAATGTTTTAAAAAGTAGTCATAAATGTTGCAACCCATATTGAATATCACTTGAATTTTACATCATAAAAATTAGGTTTCTAATAACAGCATTATGTGTCACGTGGAACATTTGATGCTGCAAAATTATGAGAAGGTTATTACTAGTTCATTCTTTTTACATTTAAAATAAATATACATGTAAATATTCATGTAATATTGATTTTCCTTCAGCTTAACAACCTGTTTGTCCTTTGGGTTATTGATGTTCCTGAACAAGAATTCCTATTACAGTTTCACAGTCATTTACAGTGGTGCAGCTTTGAAAAAATCCAAGGGCTCTGGCGCCTAGTGTGAGATATCAGAGGACTGATGGCCACAGTATTAGAGAGGGACTCACGGGAGGCATGAACCCACAGAAACACCTGGAGTTCTCTTCATTAGACACTCAGAAAAACAGTAAAATAATGTTTTAAAAAGTAGTCATAAATTTTGCAACCCATATTGCACACATTGTTCTTGAATTCACTTGAATTTTACATCATAAAAATTAGGTTTCTAATAACAGCATTATGTGTCACGTGGAACATTTGATGCTGCAAAATTATGAGAAGGTTATTACTAGTTCATTCTTTTTACATTTAAAATAAATATACATGTAAATATTCATGTAATATTGATTTTCCTTCAGCTTAACAACCTGTTTGTCCTTTGGGTTATTGATGTTCCTGAACAAGAATTCCTATTACAGTTTCACAGTCATTTACAGTGGTGCAGCTTTGAAAAAATCCAAGGGCTCTGGCGCCTAGTGTGAGATATCAGAGGACTGATGGCCACAGTATTAGAGAGGGACTCACGGGAGGCATGAACCCACAGAAACACCTGGAGTTCTCTTCATTAGCCTTATGATGTCCAGCAGCATTACAGTGCATATCAGAGAAGATCACAGCAGACCCTCTCCTGCAGCGCTGGAGCCACGAAAGCACCGTTATTAGGAGGGGGCCTAAAAGGCTCTAGTTAGTTATTTCTGAGAAAGTAAATTTTTACAGTGGCTCAGAGACGTCAGCACTGGAGCAGTACGTACTAAACAGACTTGTTTTATGGACACAATTACGCCACTACTTTAACAATTTCAAATTGTTCTTGTTCTGAGTGTAGTAAGTCGTCATATGTTTTGAATTTTGGCTTCGCTTGCTCGAAAACATCCACTCAGATCCCTCTGTGAACTGAAACGATAGGACATATTTGGTAGCATTTGGGCCCTTTTCCAAGATAAAGGCTTGAATTTGTTTTGAACGTGTGCTTAATGGAAATCAATAGTAACAGAGATGCAGAACTAGACAACTAAGTATTTGACATTGATTTCCAGCGTGAATATTAGTTCAGGAAATGTACCTAACACTCTAGGAGTTGCAAAATGATTTTTAAATTGGTTATCAAAAAATAAGCTTTAACTAAAGTCTCACTCGACCCATGCTTGCTGTTCTGCCGTGCACCAACACTACTTAGGAGACTTGGAAGAAAACAAGCTTGCTGCTGTCAGCTCTCGCCTGCCGGTGGACAGAAAACAAACCCAGGAACGAAGCACTTATGCTTCCGCATGCTCTCCTGGGTTGCGTAAATGTGGCCGACCCTGACGCTGATTTATCTCTCAGTCGTCTCTGGACTCAATTGAAGAAATCTACAGTTTATAAGTGCGTTCAGGAATGTTAAAACGTTCCGTATGCTTTAGATCAGATCAATTTGTCTTGCCTTAACCAATGCAAATGTAAATCTTACTTTAATTTGCATGGTTAGGAGACAGAAGTATGCGAGATGACTTATGGAGGCAGCAGTCAATGAGTGTTTGACACGAGTGGGGTATTGATACAGTAAGGATAATATGTTCTGCATAATACCAGTAGACCTTAATAATTACACTTTTTGTTTTTATTACAAGTACTTTTACTGCAGCCAGTGCTCCATAAAGCTGCCTTTCACTTGACCTAATCGATTGCTCTTTCTTGAAGGTGACCTCTTTGTGCAAACAGTCGAAAGTTGATTTTATTTTCCGTGCATTGTCCATCGGCATTTTAATTCATGCAGAGCAACGCGCCGACATGATCTCAGCTGATTCCAAGAAAAGTCATTATTTCAGGGTGATATGTAAATCCATGCCACGGGGTGTTATAGTTAGATTTAGGGAGCTGCTTGCCAACTGGCTGATAAATCCGGCACCTCCAGCTGCTTGTACCTGATCCCTGCGTGTTGTTTTACAATACCATGCAGCTCCGTTGCACATAATTTTGTCTCTGCAACCACTCTTAGCTCAGATGAAGCAGGCTGGCTTTAACCCTAACAAAAACAGCGCTCCGCAATCCATCCAAGTCCTCTCGCCGCGTCTGGTCTCCACGCGAGTTTGCACAGAGTCTGAATTCCAGGTCTGCAGCAATCCAAAAGCTCCACATCTGACACTTAGACTAGGAGTGCATGAAACCCAGACAGCAAACTGTGAAGTATTTACCTCTGAAGAAAGGCAAGAGAGAAATCATCGTAGTTTACCCTGGCAGAAGTGTGCCAGCTTTATAACCCCTATGCGAGATGCCACCACGTCCTCCGCACCCGCTGACTCCAGAAAATAAACACTTAGAGCTACAGCCCACTTCACGACGTGTAAATGGATTCCCCTGAGCTTTTCCCCCCCTCTGGGCTTCATCCATTATTTAATCCATTTGGATGTGCAGCACAAATAGGGTTTGCAGACTGGCCTATTTTGTCAGGCTTTTTGCTTTGTGCAAATTCTTTTAAACAAACTTGATTTGATGAATGGATCCCCCTGAAATGTTTAATGTGTTGGTGATTTGCTTCACAATGAAGATGGAAAAAAATACTCCAAGCGACCCAAAGGATGCTTTTGCTTTTCCACACATCCCTATGGAATCATTGTGATTCTTAAAAATATACTGAAATCTTTCTCTGTAAACTCAGCTCGATATTTCAAAGCATTACTGTGGAAGCCTGTTTTGACCACAGAATAAAAAATCAAAAGAGAAAAAGTCAGAATTGCAAGATATACACACAGAATTGCAAGATATGTGCTCTCGCAAAATCTCAGGGTTGTTTTTTGTCGCGATTTTTTTTTTCGTAGAATTTCCGAGTTTGCATATCACAATTCTTTTTTTTTTTGTTTGTTTGTTTCCATCACAGAATAAAAAAATAAAAACATTTAAAAAAGTCATTGCGACTTTTTATCTTGCAATTCTGACTTTTATCTTAGAATTCAGAGTTTACGTATCGCAGTTCTTTTTTTCTGTTTCTTTGTTTCCACCACAGAATAAAAAAGGTAAAAAATAAAAAAGATAATTGTGACTTTTTTCTCGCAATTCTGACTTTTATCTTACAATTCCAAGTTTACATATCACAGTTCTTTTCATTTGTTTATTTCCACCACAGAATAAAAAATGAAAATGTAAAAAAAAAAATAATAATAAAAAAAAATCCTAATACTCTTTATCTCACAGTTCTGACATTTCTTCTTAGAATTCTAATTGTTTTCTCTCTGAATTGTGAGGAAAAATTCAGAATTATGAGATAAAAAGGAAACTGGTTTCCATACGCTACAGTACATTACAGTATTTTGTAAATAAATTAAGCCAGTGTGTACAGTTTTGTACATCACTTTGCATCTTGGATTATATTTATGCCTTTAATTGCGTCATTTCACTTTATGCTTTTTAGATTTGATCCAATTTAAATAGAAAAAATAATGCATAGAAATTATTTTGGGTTTCCTTTGGTAATTCTAAAGAGGAAAGGTAACAAAAGAGTTTTCTGTGATTTGTTATATAACATTTTCTGGTCTAACATGTTGAAATACTAAAGCTTTAAAATAGATCTGCAATGCTTCTTTGATTGCTATACCCTTCATTGAGAAGAAAAATGTATAGTTAAGACTATGATTATGACTGCCACAATAATGAATTAGCTACATCAGTACCAATTGTTTCTGAACAAAAAAAGGAGAATCATCTGTGTTGATAACTCTTTCCTGCTTACATTCATGCATTTTGTCAAACAGATCCTCATGTTCAGCCACTTAGCACATTTACATAAGTAAAGAGCCACAACACTGGTTGCTGTGACGATTAATTTTCAGAATGTACTGTTAAAGATGCCAATTCTCAGTCAAAAAGTATTGAGGTTTGCAGGTAGACTCGAGCAGACAATAGAGTGCCTACAGTATCGCCCGCTTTTCCAGCTGTCTTTGTTCTGGAAGTATTTTTCTCATTCATTTTCTCCATTTCAGTAAGTTCTTCAGTAAAGCGTTTCAAGCCATGAACCAAACCAACCAGCTCTGAGATGAATGACCACATAACTAACTTTGTTTTGAAGAGAGAATGACATCGTTTGCAGTGCTTCATGGGAGTGAGCAGTCACTGATGAGCTCTTTTGTCGTGATTTCCATTTTCGTGGTAACAGCGAGTTTTTTGGTCACGCTCAGTTAATAATTATGTGTTTAGAAGCATATATATATATATATATATTCATGTAACCTCTGAGCTCCACTACACAAGCTAAACATCTGCAGTAAAGCTACTGAGTAAAATTTCAACTAGAGATGCACCAATCGATTGGCCAGGAATCGGAATCGGCCGATTTTCCTCATGATCGGCCCGGATCAGTGATCGGTCGGTCAGTCTCAATTCTTTCCGTTTCCGAGCCGATCCGTTTCGTTACCAGTGGCACAGGCAATAACGTCAGCCGCGCATTCTTGTTCTCTTCTCTCCGACGACCCCTTCTCTCTCACACACGTCTCATTCGCTCCGGTTAAATAGTGCTTGTATTGCGCATTATTTTAGTCATTCCCGCAGGTTTTGAGCTTACACCAAAAGCGCGCGCACCACTGATCTATATTAGTGGAGCGCACAAGCCGCGCTCAGTCTCAGCTGTGAGCCACAAATACCAAAATTAGTGGTTAACTGCGCTAAAACGTTCAAATACATACAAAATTGTCAAAATGCCCGTCTTGGAGAGTATCCAGTTAAACAGTCAGTTTTGGAACGTTGAGAAAGAGAACGCATGTTGTGTAACAGTATATTGGGTCCGTGGATAAACTCTTAAAGGGACGCAGTCTTATGAAAATAAAACTTTGCGTTGAAGAAAAGTAGATTTTTGTTTGTCAATTATAGTTCTTAGAAAGAAAATCGGAATCAGCAAAAATCGGTATCGGCAGATCACACTAACAAAAAAATTGGAAATCGGAATCGGCCAAGAAAATTGCAATCGGTGCATCTCTAATTTCAACAGGATTGAATTTAAAATATATTACTGAATATCACTCTGGCATTAGTCTGCCGTTTCAGTCCAGGCAGGCAAGCTAGAGCAATATCTGTCCTGACGTCAGTGGTTCTTCTCGTTCACTTATGTATGAAACTGGCAGGAGCTCACCTTCAATGCCTGCAAATTGAGATCTCAGCTCAGTAGATAGGAGAGCTGAGAAACATGGTTGCTATTATTAAACCCTCCATGAATTGAAATATGACAGAAAATTACAAAAGACATTCACAATAATTGCAGTTATTGGTGAAGAAGAATAAAGGATTGCTTAAACTTTTTTTATAAGGACACATAAATAGTCAACTCTCAAATCTGTGCTAATTTGCAGGATCGGTGTGAATAACGACAAGCCTAATTTGCAAATTGTCCTGTGTTAGGCTGAACATTGCTTTTTGTCTTTTTCAGCTGTGGGCACTTGTATGTCTCAGTTGATTTTTTACTGAAACAGATTTCCTTTTTTTAACTTATCCCCTTTAAATATGTCTTGTAATAAAATTTTGTATTGAAATATTATTATACATTTTTTTAAGATTTCATATGAAATTCCCAAAGTATCAGTTTTTATTCAAGTCACAACTGATCCTCTGATCCACAAACTACAATTTTGCTTCAGAAATAGTGTTTTTAGGTGTCAGTGAAGACAGTGATCTTCCCAATCAAGCTGTATTTTTGTGAAATTCTGGAAAAAAAATGCTAGCTGTGAAATTTGTCTCAACAATTAATCATTTACAATTTTCAGCATGTTTTGGCAAATTTCACCATCTCCACCACATGAAAAGATGCAGTATGTAATATTGACAGCTAGAGGTTGAAATGGGTTCTGCAGTCCAAATTAAAAATATTAGAGAGCCGTTTCTCCCACCCCTCCTCCTCAGACTCGATGCTCACACAGGTTGCCAGATTGATGATGAGCCTTACACTGTAAGTTGATGAGTTGATTTATCAACGTTTTAATATTCCTCTGGTCACAGAGCTTTTTAGATGGATGCTGGGGCCTTTTATGTCGGGTAGAATCTGAAATCACTGGCCCAGCTCGTTTGCTGGCTTTCATGGCTGCAATATGCTGTGTTTTCCAACAACTGGCAAACCAGTGTGTTGAAATACTATTGGGTAAAGTGGCAGTGGGCGGAATCACACAGGCCAAAACAAAAACAGACATTCCAACACGGAACACACATTTCAAAGTAGAATAACTGGCTGTAGAATTGTTTTTCAGAGAAGCAAGTATGTGAACTATGCTTCCTTAATATCTGCAAACATTTGAAAACATTTGAATTTTTGTGATTTAGTAGTAAAATAAATTACATACAGCACTTTTTAACAACATATCCATACTGCCAGTTTTCCATTTCCTGTCCCATTTTCGGTTGTAAAAAGCTGGCAACCCTAGACAGAGAATGATGACTGCAAACATTCTGAAATTAATTTCAGCCAATTCCATGAATTACATTACTTCAATCTTGGTTTCACACTTTACTGCAAATAATAAGTGGATCAAATAACAGATGAGCTCCCTCATGGACAGTCTCGGTTGGTTAACAGAATAGTAAAATGAGTGCGTTCTCAGAGGAAATTTGTTGACTACACAGACTCACGGAGGAATGTGACACTAATTCATTCTCACATTTTGCACGGTTATAATCTGGCCAGAGGACATTGAGAGAGCATTACTTTTTTGGTACACCTTATTCATTTTATCCGTTTAAGATGCAAGACAATCAGCATGCTCATTTCAAATCAGCATTTCATTTTCTCTGCCTGCCCGAGGCAGTAATTGCAGCATTGGAACAATCCCATTTGTCTGTGCTTATAATTTTATTTTATTATTAAGGCTTTTACTTTGGGGTCTGTTTGAGGAATATTATCTGTGAAAGCATTTACTTCAGTTCAGCGTATATACATAAGTGGGTGCAGATCAAAATAAACAGCTTGCCTTGAGTTCATGCACAAGAAAGTGAATTTATCACAGCAAGGACTCCCTTGTGTTGACCAACTGAACCATAAAGCAACTGCAAGATGCAAAGTAACATGTTTCTACTTCTGAAATGCCTTTCACTGGGCTTTTGAGGACAGGATGACAGTCCATCTTGAGTTAAAACCCACTGAGAAGACATGCTTGACTGGCTGCTGTGATGAATAATTCGTCACCTAGAGTCTCTCATGGAGTTTTTCTTTGCTCTGGATCTTGTCATGTTCTTACAGTTCATAGTCCCTGCAGTCAGTGGCTGTTTTAAAGCTCATTCAGCTTCCAGCTAAGCAGCATTTGTTGGGCATCATAACATTCTATTTATCCCCCAAAAATGCTGATTCAGATTTGGTCAGTGACCGAAGTGGCTGAGCTATGATGATGCCCAAAAATGATGTCTACTTAGGTAGCCCACTAGGCTTGAATGGGGTACTTTGAAATTTGTTTTATTTTTCCCAATTTCCATTAAATTTTTTCCTAAATAATTTTTTTTTTTTCCAATTATGTTTTTCCATTTGAATTTTTCTGGACTCCGGTGAGAAAATGTTACATTTAATTTTAGTATTTAAAAAACATGTCTAATTCATTAAAATCATGAAACGTATACATATTAACAACAATTTATTAAAGGTTTAACAAAACTACTTAGGGCCCTATGAAATTAATTTTATTTTTTTCCAAATTCCATTTCATTTTTTTTTTTTTACAAATTTTGTGTCTTACTTTTTAGTTCTTCTGGATTCCATTTTAATTCAATTTTCATAATCAGTTGAATAAAGTGAATCAAGTCTAATTAACTGAAACTGAAAAGCAACATCATTTTTTAATAATAAAAGT
>NW_015552562.1:1307777-1312646 GCF_001515605.1 Sinocyclocheilus anshuiensis
ATAATAATAATAATTATTATTATTATTATTATTATAATTATTATTATTATTATTTTGAGAAGTACATACTACTGTACAATAGCAATGTATTTCTGTTACAATTTCTGAACATTTATTTTGACAGGTTGTTGTGAAGTTTCTGTGTGCAGTATTTAAAATGACGATAGTTTTTCTCAAATGAAATGATGAAATGCCCATGTAGTGACTCTCAGATCAGCTCTAGATATGAAGTTCATGGACTGTCTTCATATATGGTGAGACAGCAGACATTGAGTGTGTGAAGAAGACGAAACTGCGGCATTCATTCACACAGACACAGAATATGCAGACTTCATATTTCAATAGTGTTTGCATTGTTGTGTTATTCACAGATACGAATCCAAATCACCATTAGATTAAGTGTACAGCCCTACTTTTGATTTATTCATCCAAAATTGGCCAAATTCTGTGATAATTTGCATTATACACTACAATGAATTATACTTTTATGACTGGATTCCACGATTCCACCCTACTTGCTTCAAAAGTGCTGTCAGAACAATTCAAATATATCTTTAATGCCCATGTATGTTCTCTAGGTTGGTAGTATTTTGAAACACAGCCAGTGGTTGTGTTTTTGATAATCTCGTGGCCTACAGCAGAGTGTGTGGTCAGTGACGGTGGTTTGCGCAAAGGAAACGCTACACAGTATGGGAGTCCTTGGACTCTGCTCTCAGCCTCTGACACATCAAGGAACCCAGACGGGCGGCAATTGGTCGTAAAATACCAGGAGGTGTTAAGATTGTAAAACCATGGCATCCACTATTGAATTAGACACGGTGACTATATTGTTCTCAGAGAAATGACTTGATTTTGGCACAAGTCAGGGCTATTTACAGGCCTCTGTAGAAATCTGTGAAATCACCAGAGTGTTACTGGCTAATTTACCAAGATTACATGCTGAATGTCTGATAAAAGTCTTTTTAAGGCAGAGATGTGTGCCCTATCTGGACTTTACTAGGAAGATACGTTGAAGTCGTATTTAATCTCAGACTGGAGAAATTACCTTAAAGTTCAGATGTGCTACTGTTTGCTTTTGACAGGCCATTTTTATACCTAATATATAGTTGGTGAGTAGCACTGCACTGTATTTATTTCCCATAAACATAATGTCCTTGTTTTAGTATATGCTGGCAGAGGATGTTTTAAATCTTTTATTCTATTTATGATAAATCTTATTCTGTTGGTCTATTATAATCTATTTATTTTGTCATATATTAATGCTTAATATTTCAAAGTTGTGTTTAAACCGGAAAATACATTTTTATTTCCCATCAACTTGAATGTCTCTCAGTTAAATACATCTTTGGCCCAGAAATTTAGAGGATTTAACACACTTGAAGTTATTTACATACATTTCTCAAATCCAGAAGAAGTGTTCCAATTCATCTAGGTCAAATTTTCCGTGGATGAGCCATCTTATACTTCCAGTCATAGCTAATGGAAGCCCTCACAGAACATTTATTGCTCTTTTATGTATAATCATATACAATGTAAGGGATGATGTTCATCCAGTCGGTTGTTATCGCATGAATAAACCCAGAAAGGGTGATCAGGACCCCGATGTGAAGCAGAGGGGTCTTGCATCACCATGAATGGGTTTATTTTGTGAAACAATTATAATAAAAATGTAATAATTAGACATGAAATATTGATTTGAATTATTTCATATTAAATAATTTTGACATGAAATATTTTATTAGCTCTTTAAATGCAAAGCTTCTGCAAAGAAACACTGTTCCTAACAAACGGCTTTGAGTCTAGAAGTTCAGACAAGATAGATATTTAAGGCATATATAATATAATAATATACAGTCGTATTACTAATTACACAGCTTTTCACAGCATAAACAAAGATGAGGACATAAAATGCATTTTAAAGAAAGCGTTTTAAAATGTTACCTCTTTATCTTTCATACATTACAGTGTACAAAACAATTTCTAGCAACAAGACGAACAGACAGTGAAGTCCTCCGGTTTGCATTTTACATTTTACTGAAGCACAAGATTGTAGCAATGTTTGAATTAAACGAGCAAAAGCACGGCGGTGTGATATAAGAGATGTGAAAGAAGCGCTGTTCATAGTTCATTAACTTATGTTAATAGAAGTAACTTTCAAATGTAAAAATCTATTCATGAATGTTGAAATTAACACACTCTAACAAGTAACAATATTTCTACAGCAACCCAGAAAAACTATCGGATGTGGATTTTAAAACTATCTATATGGATTTTTGCCATTAGCCTAAGTTTTAGAGCTACAAAATGAATCATTTGGTCTTGGAAGTATCTGATGTGAAATGTTTGAGTTTTCATATTGGCCGCTTTTACATAACATGGTTCAAGTGACCCTATTCCAATTTTTTTCCTCCCATGTGGCACAGATGTAAGCAGGAAAAAGCACATGGATTTTGACATTCTCAGATCGGTTTCAGACCTTATTCATATGTGGAAATAAATCTGATATTAATCAGATACTGTACATGCATTTGCATCTGTCATGTAAGTGCACAGATCGGATATTCCCTCAGGTGGACGCTTTCCCAGATTAGTACGTCTACCTTGGGTTGTTTCGCCAAGTATAGTGTAAATGCAGATATTGAATATGGGTAAGAAGATGCTTTTGCTCTTAATTTGATCTCACTAGCATCGAGAAGACATAATTGAGATATTAAAGTGGTCTCATGTCTGTTTTTTTTCCTCTTTTCCTACCATTCAAAGAACTGGCGGTCACTGCTCAGTGATTGCTGCATGGAGGGGTTTAATATGTCTCTTCTAAACAGCGACAGCATGCTGAGTGTTTTTTGAGTGCAGTTTAAGTTGTACCTGATATTGTGGGAAATTTATCTCCCATCATTTCCCGTTACAGCACTCAACACAATTGACCGGCTTCAAAAAGATATTACATAACAATTGGCGAGCAGACACATGTCTATGTGTTTTAACAAAACATTGATTCTTATTCAGCACGTGATATAAAAAATAAACAAGCTATTTAATCGACTTTTCTGAGAAACATTTGTAAATGTTTCTATAAATGTCCAATTTTTGGCAAGTTATGGCATTAAACTGTAAGCAATTAGTAATATACAAAGTAAAAGTTAAGGTGAAAAATTAAAATATAGAACAACTCGCCTTAATCTGAGCAAACCAACGACAAATGAATGGCACTAAAAATATGTTCCAGAGAATCAGCAGATGCAAGGGTTTAAAAGAGTAGATGCCCCAGATCATCATTAAACCCAAAATTTGCATTTAAATGAAATGTGAAATTCCTCGGAGCGTTACACAGCCTCAAGCATAACGACGAGTCTCATTTGGAAAGGAGAGCTTTTCTCTGCACTCATTTCTCTCTCCATTACTCGCGGAGCGCTGTACTGGGAGAACCTCAGGTGCTGGAGACCCTCCTCACATCTGGGAGACTGTCTCCAGCGGTAATTCAATCCGCCCGCTGGAGAGGGCTGACTCAGCGAGGCCCGTTTTGTTGAGATGGAGGAAAGTTTGAAAGGCCTTCTCAGTTTTCAGTGGGTGGCTGAGTCGGCGCCTCAAATTCAAAAGATCCTTCAATTTTGAGCCAGGAGATTGAATTTACCTGAGAGAAGTCGTGTATCTGTGATCCACGTGAAAGAATGTATGTTGCTCTGGTTAGTGTCTTGTACTTTTTGAAAAACTGGGGCTGATATTGAAAAATATAATGGGATCTGTAAAATACTTTGTTTTTGCAAGTCTCTTCTGCTCACCAAGGCTGCAGTTATTTGATCAAAAATATAGGAAAAACTGTAATAATGTTAAAAATGATTACAATTTCAAATAACGGTTTTCTATTTGGTTATATTTTAAAATATAATTTATTCCTGTTGCAAAGCTGAATTTTCATCATCATCACTCCAGTCTTCAGTGTCACATGTTCCTTCAGAAATCATTGTAATATGCTGATTTGCTGCTCAAAGAAAACATTTCTTATGTGGAAATGCGGTTTAATATTTTTGTGGAAATTATATAGTTTTTATTTTTTGATACATGTATATTTAAAGATAAACATTGGTGCACACTGTTCCAAATAAAAATTCATCATCTATTAAAATGTAATGTTTTGCTCTGCCTCTAAAATAACTTTCCTTTTAAACTGACGTCATGAAACCCTCTTACTAACACCTACATTTCATGACCCTGTCAATTCCTGATAGATAAAATTTAGTAATTTTTTTCTTTGTTGATTATCCTGTTTCACTTGGAAAAAAAGGAGTGAAAGGTCCTGTTTCATATTAACTTTATATCATGAAGCCAAGTCTTGTGTAGCATAAAATATGAATTCTGCAGTTTATTCTGGCCAAGAACCACCCACATAGACCAGAAGAGGCCCTCTAAACTAGTGGTCGACCGATATATCGCCAAGGCCGATATTTGGCATTTTTTAAATATCAGCATCGGCCGATAAGTTTTCCTGTTTGGCCGATGCGTTCGAGGCGGGACTTTTATTTTGACAGCGCTGACAGCGGCAATAGAAGACAGAATTCTATCTAATTCTGTCTACGGATAGAAGTCTGTCTAATAATCAGATAGAACGGTTAAACAAAGGAATTAAAATGTATACAAAAAGTATTATAACGATTGCTTTTATATTATTAGTAATAGAAAGGCAAACATTATAATACTTTCTTGTTTGCCGTCAGCATTCAGCAAATACGCATTTATATCATTTAAACAAATCTTTGAATGACTAATGAACATTTAGTTTCACAAAGCTTGCAAACTTAGTCGGATCCAGTTGTGAGATCTTGTGAAGTGTGCATTTGTATCCTGAATGATCGCTGCGTGACGGTCAATCCG
>NW_015552562.1:1313534-1323324 GCF_001515605.1 Sinocyclocheilus anshuiensis
GAATGCGGACAGGTGGAGGGTTCAGCTTCACTGGAGATGCGCGAATATTGGCATTTGCACATATTCAAACCTGCTGCATACAAGACACACAAGAACCAATGATGTTTGATGTCAAACCTGCTTTCTCATTATGACAAAAGGACGATTTTCATTGAGTAACAACTTGAATTTTGGTCTGTTACTCTCACAAAGCTATCAGTTGAAATTTTCAGGGTCACTGTTCCTTTAAAAAAATCAACATGTGCTCAGCCAATAAGAATAAAGCTAGCATTTTTCACCAGCTTGCAATATCAAAATGTGCCAGAGTCTGTGGCATGCCGCCTGAAACCGGCACTACTTCCACTAGTGTAACTAGAGACGGATAAAGGGAGACAGAAGAAAACTTTCACCACAATGATCCTGCATATCTATATAGATAAGACATTGATCACTGCAAAAAAATGCAGTGTCACTTAGCAGTAGCAATGACACCTCCACATTTAACATCCTGTGCATCTTCTGCACGTCCTTTGTGAATATGTCTACTTGAAGGTTAAAACACGTAATATTTTAATTAAACTGTGCTGTGTGATATGCGCTGCTTTTCTGAATTGACTATGTCAAGATTTGCTTCTAAAGGAGCTGAATTGAGAATACTCCGGAGTTAGTTTTTTTTTTCTTCTCCATTTTTATGTGGCACTCTAGAGTAGATTAGAAATCCCCTTGTGGGCCAAGCACATTTTGTAGCTTTCAGATTTCATAAGCATCCGGTTGATTTAATTCACTCCCATTTTAAATGGCTTTTGAAGTCACTTGCAAGCAAATAAAAATCGAAAGGGACTCTTAGTTACAAGAAACCGTGTCTGTGTTTTATGACTTTGGCGTATGTTTGGCATGTGTTGTGCTAAAACTAATGGCATTTTGCCAGCTCTTTCAGGTGCTGTTAGCTTTAGTCATTTCTTCACGTCTGTCTATGTTTATTAGATTGTCAAAGCTCATATCCTCTTTATGTATGTAGTGGTGTGCGATACTGACAAAAAATGATATCTCAATATTGGGATTTTTTGCTAACGATAATTAAATTATATTTTGCTGCATGTGTTTTTGTGCTCATACCTTGGTTGGTTTCGGCTAGTTATGGATAAATTAATATGACACCAAAACCAAAGTCCCTGTCTAACTGAGTGATTAATTGAATCATTCATTCAAACAATTCCTTTAAAATGGCTGATTAATTTAGAAAGGAAGCAAGTGACTGTCTTTATGAATGGATCATTGAATCATTGATTCAAATGATTTGTTCAGATTTGTTCAGGAAGGAAACACTGCATTGTTCTGGGTGTCAATGGTCACATCAGGAGAATGTAAAACACAGACTAACTGGCCACTAACCGGGAGACTTGTGTCCTGTCTGGAGGTGTAACATCCATGTTGGTGGGCTCATGCTGGAATTCTCCTCTCAGGCAGAGCTGATGATGATGAGAATCCCACCAGTTCAGCCACGTTTACTGTAAACCTTTACCAGACCCTCTCACTCTCTCTGTCTGTGTATATGTGTGTGTGTTTCATGTGGGCATGCTTCCCAACTGCAGAGCTGCTCTTATTGTGCCAGCATGGATTTATACGTCTGTGCATGTGCCGAACCCAGACACTTATTGCAGTTACAAATCTCCTTGCTTCAGATGTGAAAGAAAACAGGAGACGATTCATTTGACATGGAGCTCTCTCCTGCTGAATGAATCAAACCTCTCAAATGGCCCTTGGAAATTGAGTGCACCCCTGACTATTATTTGTTTGTTTGAGGTTGAAAAAAATTGGATTTATTAATTAATATAAACCTGGTTACTGTGTATTTAATATATTAAACACATTAAATAATACATATGATAATACAATACATATTGTATTTATTTAACATTCAGTTTATTATTACTATTAGGGAAATTCTTACCTGTTTGCTACCTGTTTCATTTATGCATGACTGATAAATATGCATCCTATTAACTTTATTACTTTGATTATGTAACAAGTGTGTAATCCAAATGGATGTAATTTGAAATGAAATTCAAATATAAAAATCCTTAATTTAGGCCTAAATATTTAGTTTGTTGATTTTCCTTACAGAAGCAGTTTATTCAGTGTACTGCAGCTTCTCCTCTTTTGACATGCATTAAAAACAAAACAGCCTCAATGTTCCACAGTAATGTACCCTCTTATGGTACTCTTTCCTACTCAATGAATGTGATTGGGGATGGATGAGGTTGAGTTACAAAAATGGGGGGGAAAGCACCAAAAATACTCTGTATTACTTATGCAGCTGTTTGTGATTAATCGACTAAAAGTTGTTCACATGAAAGTTTTTACATTCAGATATTGCTCTGTGTTTATGCACGTTCAAATATGCCATAAATTAGATGTCATGTTTGGAACATTAATAGGTTGAATAAATGATGGCAGACTTTCCATTTTTGGTTGAACTATCCCTTTAAATGAGATTATATAGTTCCTCCTGCCACATGAGAATGCAGGAAAAAGGCTATATTCATTTTCAAAAGATTATGTGTCATCATAATGTACAATGCAATACAGTAAGTGACCTAATTTACCTTGAACATGCAAAGTAAAACTTGGTTTTAAATATGGCCATTAAGGTTATTATGTAAGCCTTGAACTTATTGTTTGGCGCACTGGGGGTTGAGTTCATAACAGACTTGAAGAAACTCTTAACTCGTTAACGCTGAGTTCTCCACGCCCATGCAATCAGCAGTGTTTGTCGAGCATCTAAGTTAAATCAATAACAACTGAGAGTCTATCAGCAGGGTTCCCATGCAAAAACAAAACATTTATGTTTAATTTCCAGGCCTTGGAATATCATGGAGATTTCTGTAGTGAATATAAATTATTTTTGCTCTTTTCGAGTGCATTCTTTGTAGAGTTATTTTTTAAATCCTTATGTACTAGAACTGGAAATGTCATGAATAATGCATTCAGATTCATTGGTCAAAATGTCTAGAAACTATGCATTCATTTTCTTCTCTTTTAAGCCCCTGAAAAGGACTTACTTTTCTATCATGTTCCTTGTTTTCACAAAACCGGGCTGCCGAGCTCATATGTCATTTTACCCTCCTCTGCGACACTTGACATTCAACAACAGTTGTAAATTTTTTTCCTGCCACGTTACAGCCGGTCTCTTATATTGATCCCGAGGTTAATAGATAACACACATCATCCGCTGATGTATTTTCCTTCCTTTTAAATTTAGGCTGACCCGATTTCATTGAGCAGCTATTTTTGTCATCTGTACAGAGAAAACTACAACAGCAAATCATGACAACAGCCAGCGTGAAATAAACTGATAATTTATGAGTTAAAACCGATGCTGTGTCCTGACCACTCCATCACCATAACCTCTGTTTCTCCTCGTTTCGCAGGGCCGCTCCACATCTACGGGTACATGAATCTGAGTTCCACCGGCCAGATGCCTGAGATGGAAGAAGTAGATACCAATGAGAGGTTAGAGCACCAATAACATCATCTGTCTTTTCCTTTAGCATGTTGTAGCCGACCTCGAGGCCCAAGATGGTTTATAAGTAGACCTGGTTCATGCATAAATCAGTAAAAGGTGTTTTAACCCCGCCTGAGGCCTTTGTATGAATCCACTTGCTTGGCGCAACATTGACATATGACCATATGTTCACCTCAGCGATCTCCTTTTTTGAAATGTCACTGCTGTAAATGCACTGGTTCCCTCAGAAATTACAGGAATGCAGTCTCTCTGGGATTTCTGGGGAATCTACTTCAGCATCAGGGGACTTGAAGGTCTCCAGAGGATTCGGGTCTGTTTGCTCAGCAGGACAGAGGAAATATTGTTTTCCTATGTTGGCATCAGCTTTCTCTTCCGGTATCTGCTTACAAACCCTCAGTGTCCTGCAACATCACTGGAGTCTCACAGCACTAAACAACACAGTAATGATGCTTATAAATAGCACTGAGTGTGTGTTCCTCATCGCTCAGTGTCCAGTGGTCTTCATGTTGTTGTCATGTTACGGTGCTGTTATGTTTGTTTACGCTCAGAGTGCTGAGTAAAGGTGTAATGGTTTTAATCATAACTGATAATTTATGAATGTGAGAGGAATTTTATACAAAACCGTTACTTCTGGTCCTTGAATCTGATAGCTGAGAGGTATTTTCAGCCATGTAATATTTTGTTTCATCATTTGTATCTCTCTGCTTGAGGCATTTCTCACAGCGACTGTCTTGGCGGACAACCAACCCCACTATAATTTTAAAATTCCTACTGTTTTTGTGTCACTGAATGTTTTTAGGTGAGATTGTAGTTTTTTTTTTAAACTTCAAATATGCTGTATGTTTATAAAGATAGCATCTATTTAAAAATTTGCTTTGACGTTTTTGGAGACGTTCAGCATTTATGAACCCGCTGAGAGCAGCGTTGCCTCAGTCAGTTCTTCTGGAATGTGCCACTGGCTCTGATGTATCTATAGTGGTTAAACATGAGATATTCGTTTTGGGTAAATCTAACAGGCAGTCTTTGGTCTCATTAATCTATAATTTGTTCCAGAGCAAATAGTTTTGGCTGAGGACAAAGTCTCATGGCTTTATATTTTATCTAAATTCAATGTTGTATCAGAGCACTGCCTATGTACTTTTGAATTGCTTAACAAAATTTATAATGGCTGTTGGTGTTTATTAAATGTATTTTTCAATAAATAATAGCCTATTTTATACAAATAACAGTAGTATTTAATAATAGTATTTGGTATTGAGAAGCAGTCTGTGTTTAGTTGCATTTTTCCGCCATTAGATGGCGATAAGAGACTGCCTTTATGAGTCAGTAGCAGAGACTTTTATTTTGAAAGAGACTGAAACAGGGTTGTAAACAAGGAAGTTATTTTTACTTTCAACAACACCTTGTAAGACGCAGATAACAAATGCACTGAACAGCGCTGTCATTGGAAATCACCCTTAACAGATGAAAGGATAGTACGACAAAGATATAGTTTTCCTCGGCATACATTCAAAGTAATGTTTTATTGTGAATATGAGATTGAGGTGAAAAATGAATGCTGTATCAGACGTATGTCTCTCATTATACTCTACATCAGCGGTTCTCAATTCCAGTCCTCGCGTACCCCCGCTCTGCATGTTTTGCATGTCTCTCTTTGTTAACACACCTGATTCAGATCATCATCTCGTTAGAAGTGAGCGCCGTGCATTAACTGTGTTCCGATTGACATGGTCCCTACACAGTGTCCATTGCTCCCTACTCCCTGAGCAGGGGAAATCCGTTGAAGTTTACTTCACTTCGGAATATTCATTTACAGATTTGCGCTGCGCCGCTGCCTGCAGCGTCTTCACACACATACGAAACTTACTAGAGAAGCGTGAAGTGGGACATAATATACCTCTGTAAATAAATAAAATTTAAATTCACGTCTCGCACACTTAAATGTCCTTTGTATGGAACATATATATATACGCTCCCTTCAAACTGGAATCATGGAGGAATATCCGGTAATGTCCACTTCGCAGGGCACTTACAGTCAAATATAACAAACGTCTGAAGCAATAAGAGAAACATACAAAATGTGCAGAGCGGGGGTACGCGAGGTCTGGAATTGAGAACCGCTGCTCTACATAATACTGTGAGCTTTTAATACAGTAATACAATAAGTTTTCAATGAAGCAGCTCAACATTCCTTCATTACTAGTTTTTGAATTAGTAACAGAGGCTTGGGCTCAGCTGTTAAACTATGAATTTAATATTTGAATCGGTGGTGGAAGGAAGTAGTTTTAAATTCCACTACTGAAATTTGAAATGTGAGAAAAAGACAGGGAGATTTATTCAGGAACCTCACAAACCAAATGAAAGTATAGGTAAAGCAAGACAAGCTCCAGCGGCAATCCAGCTCTCGGTGAGTTGGAGTTCTAGCATGTCTAACAAAGCTGTCAAATCCCCCGTTGTGGAAACACAACACTGCAGTCTGAGTGTGTGATCATCGCTGCACCCGCAGCGTAACACTTCATCGTGGAGGATGCATTGTCTCTCCAAACATTTTCATTTATACCGGCAAACATCGCTGATATCACCGTGTGCTCTATATCACAACAAACCACATAGCAATATCTTCCTCCTTTCAGTAGCTTATCTGCAGAATGTCCCTCTCTCTGGGGAAGGCCGTACTCCTTATCCCTCTGTCACTGTGTACGGCACTCTGGATCAGCACTCCTCTTGAAGAATCTCTCCAGAGTGTCTTGGAAGTGACTGCAGTTTATGCTGAAGAAGACAGCAGAGGTTATTCCGGGTCTTTGGCATGCTTAGACGAGGAATTCTTTGATGTTGTGTTTTGAGACTATCATCATATGGTAACGTTAATCAGAGCAGGCATAAATTTAGAAAGAATGATGGTACCACTGCAGAATTAAATTTAAAGATCATAATTTTATCATTAGAGCCTGTCGTCTGCATCATCGTGAGAGGTAAATCCCAGTGTGCATGAAGATTGAGTTGAATCGATGTTAATGGGTGTTTCGGTATATTTGAGGCACAGTTATTTTTCCCAGGGGTTGATTTTTATTAAAACAAACTTTATTTTATTTTATTTTATTTTATTTTATTTTATTTTATTTTATTTTATTTTATTTTATTTTATGATCACACTGGACAGTTTTGGAGAGTTTTTGCAATGACATTTATTTATTTATTTATTTATTTATTTGCAATGATGTTTTATTTATTTACTTACAATGATATTTATTTATTTATTTGCAATGACGTTTTATTTATTTACTTACAATGATATTTATTAATTTATTTAGTTTGTTAGTTTTTTATTTATTTGCAATTACATTTATCTATTTACAACTGTATTTATTTATTTACTTACTACTTATTTTTTGTTGTTTTACCCTTCTCCCAGACCTTTTTTAAATAATGGTTTTGCACAAGTTAACTGTTTGCGGCATACATGATGACTAACAGTTTCCCTTCATGAAAGTTTTATCAACAATTAATTTTTTTTATTAATAAGTTAGTATACTTGGTTACACTAAGGAAACAACAGTGTTAGTAAAGAGCTTAAAGTGAAACATGATGTATTTTTTTTAATTGTTAAATGCAAGCAGTGAAATTGTTTTTAGCCACACAAAGGAGTCAGGTTTTTTATTCCAAAAGTTTTTAAAATGTCATTTTCATCACTGTCATTTCCACCATTTCCACACGACATGCAATTTGATATGTGGAGAAAACGATGTTTCAGAAAAATGACAGAATTCTTCTGTAATGCAGGTATTGTTTCACAAAAAACTCTTGTTTTTTTTAGTAGAAGTTATTTTCTAAAAGAGCACACAGCCCAAAGTGGAAGAGATGCCTTGAAGCGAACATTAAATGAGAATGATAGACTCAGACAAGAGGATGCTCTTCTTTCCTTTCTTTGCTTGAACATGTTCAGACATGCTATTTTAGAGATGTCACAGCCTTTTGATCCCTGCAACTCAACCTGCAAATTACCCCGATGTTGTGAACTTTACTATTGAAGCGACCTGTGAACTGCTGCTATGAGCGGGGTGACGGGTCTTTGATATAGATGACCTGACTCCCTCTTAATGAGATGCAGTGGAGAGAAGTCATGCACAATTCATGCCCCCATCTGAAACGTTCCATACAATACAATTTCATTTTGTGTTACACAAGACTAGCCCTGGTTATATATGATCTCTATAACTAAAGGTGCACTGTCTCTGGTGTATTACGTACATTTCTGTGTTAGCCGAGGCAGACAGAGCAGAAAGAGGACACCTCGGTGTGAGCTGGCTCTTCTCCAGCGGCTCGGAGCGGTCAGAGCGAGGCTTCAGGGGACGGGAAACCCCAGTGCTGCTCAAATGGGAGACCTGCTTTCTTGGATTATCTACTGGATCTGCTCTGCAGCGACAAATCCAGCCGGACGCGTAGTTCACCTCGCCCTGGAGATTTCCAGCTGAAATAATGATAACATGGCCAGAAACAAACAGCAGCGAGTCTTTGATGCTGGTTTTGGAGGAACGATTTAGTTTAGTTGATCAAACGATAAGTTGTTCCAACACTTTATAGTCTTAGGCAACATTGATTAATGTAGGCTTCTCTGTTAAAATGATAGTTTTTAGTTTTTCTGATGTTCGCCTACGATGTGAGGGTGTTATGGATGCCTTCCAGGGCTAAGTGATTTCTAGGGTGTTTTTGGTAGTCGCTACTAGTTTGCTGCTTACTGGTTCAAGTCAAAAGATGATATTCTGATCATATAGTTTGGCTCTGTGTACTGTAAAATCTCTAGCGGTTTGTTCAGATCATTATTGTAACCCACTTAATTCCAAATTGTTGAGCACATTTATTTTTCTTCTTCGGATCTGTCACAATTCACTCGGGGAGCAAGGAACGAGGAAACGAGGAGTACTTGAATAACACAGTCTTTAATAATCCACAGGAAAACCGAGAACAAGGAAGACATCCAACAAGTAGACCCGACAAACAAGAACAAAAAGGACTATGGCTTTTAAATATATAATTTAAATTGGGGATAATTGGGGAGAAACAAGACACACCTGGAATCAAATTAACACAATCAACATGAGGAAGAAACTGGGTCACAGGGGCAAAAACACACACAGAATAGTCCATAATCCTGACATAACGCCCCCTCCCGGAAGGTGCGTCCTCGCACCGTAGCAACAACAGATGGAGGTGTGGGTGGGAACTTGGGAGGAGGTTCCGGAGGAGGACGGATATCCGGGAGGAGGCCGGCAGACAGAGACCCGGGGGGCCACGAAGGAGGGAGGAGCCAGGGAGGAGACAGGAGGGACCCGGAGCAAGAGGAGCACAGCAGGACCCAGGCCACAGCCATGATGTCGACCCACGGTGGAGCCGACGGAGGGAGGAGCCATGGAGGAGGAATGGCCGCCGACTCCAGGGGGCCAACCAACGGCGGTGGAGCAGGTGGTGAAGGAGCCCGAGGCGGAGAGCCGATGAGCCAGGGTGACGGGGAGGATCCGGAGGTCCTAGGCGGAGCAGATGGCGCAGGCGACCGACACGGAGATGTGGATCCGGGAGGCCACGGTGGAGCCGGAGCGACAGAGGACTGAGGTGGAGCCGAGGGGATGAAGGAGCCTGACGGAGCCAGAGGGACAGAGGGATGAGGCGAAGCCAGAGGAGTGGAGTCCCGAGGCACAGGATGGTCGACGCCAGACCAAAGCAGAGCCGGAGGGACGAGGGAGCCTGGCAGAGCTTGTGGACTGCCGGGCCACGACAGTGAGGAGGGAGCTAGGAGCCATGGTGGAGCCGACGGGTCAACGGGCCGAGGCGGAGTCCAGGCCTCGGAGGCTGGAGGCGGAGTCAAGGGATACTCCAGCCACGGCGACGCTGGAGGATGGCAGTCCCGCGGGGCTCGCAGCCAAAAGGACAAGGAAAGGGTTCCAGCCCCTGAATTCAGTTCACTTTCGCCCCGCCATACTCAGCTCACCCTCAGCCGCGGTGCAGGGTGAGGGTGAGCTGGACGGCGCTCACACCGTCCATGGCTTTCTCCCTCGTGGCAGGCATTGTTGCCGGCTCACACACCTTGACTGACATCACGGCCTCTGGCTCCACGGCGATCCTCAGCTCTGTCGCTCTCTCTAGTGATGGCTCGTCGGTCGCGGCGGCCTCTGGCTCTCCATCAGCGGTGGGCCCGGGCATGCGTTACGCGCATAGGGGAGATGGTGGGCTGGGCTCTGGGTCGGGAGTGGCACTGGCGATTAATTCCTGGGAACCGGCGGGGAAAGGAGA
>NW_015552562.1:1323472-1323843 GCF_001515605.1 Sinocyclocheilus anshuiensis
GTAGGATAATTGGGGAGGAACGAGACACACCTGGAATCAAATTAACACAATCAACATGAAGAAGAAACTGGGTCACAGGGCCAAAAACATACACAGAATAGTCCATAATCCTGACAGGATCGGCCAATGAAACAAATCGCATGCCTTTTCTAAAAACGTTTTTAAGAAGTAAGTGCAAGTATGTGGTTTATTCTTGGTCACAGTGGTATCTGGTGGGAAACTAAGTATACTGAGTCAATAGAATAACAAACAATAAAGTAATCTCCTTATCAGTTTTTTCCTCAGTATTTTCATTAGCTATATATATATATATATATATATATATATATAAAAAATGTGTGTTATATTTTATAAAAATATATATACAAAAA
>NW_015552562.1:1324059-1333882 GCF_001515605.1 Sinocyclocheilus anshuiensis
TATATATATATATATATTAGTGCTGTCAATCGATTAAAAAAATTAACTAATTAATCGCACATTTTTCTGAAATTTCACCTAACATTAAAGTTTTTAAATATACTTTTATATTGCAATAATTTCACATTCAATCTTCAGATTAATGTACAAACAACATAAAGACAGTATATTTTTATAATATTTGTTTAATGGCATCTTTTTTTATGACTGAAGGCCTGTATCAATGATACCAATACTGATTTCTCTATAAAATTGCCCCCCCACCCAATATTTAACAATTGACTATAGCCATTGAACATTACAGTATAATTGAGAGCTATCAATTTTAACATTTAGTAGACTTTAAAAAATAACAGCTTCTAATTTAAGTGAACTTAAAACAATCTTCACATAAACCCATTATAATAAATGTCATATTGCCTGTGCGCTTCAGCAGAAATATACAGAAATTGAAGTTATCAAACACTAAATTTTAAATTAAATATAGATTAATCCTTAAAGCCATTAAAGTACTTTTTTCCTTTTTTTAAAAAAAAAAAAGCGTTAATTCCCCTGCGTTAATTGCGTTAAATATTTTTAACGCGTTAAACTGAAAAAAATGTATCGCCTTATATATATATACATATATATATATATATATATACATACAGCCATGTAAAAATGTTTGCATGATCAATACATCAACAACTCCTTTTAGACCCTTCACTAATTTGTTGTCACAAATGTGGGTTTAAATGTGTTAAATATGAGCAATAGTAATAGTGATGCTTGCCTCAGAATATACCACAGATTGTTATAGTGGTTAAACAGTGTGAAATGAATCAGTTTTTGGTGAAATTTAAATTGTACACATTTTCCATAATGAATTTGTGCTTTAACTCTGCTTTAACCATGTGTGGTGATCCAGAGAACACAGATTTATTAACATGACTTACCTTCAGCTTATCTCTAACTGGATGTTATATGTAACACAGATAACACTGAGGGTTTGGAGCATGCTTTTACTCAGCATGACAAGACGAATGGCCCAGTATGTCTACAGCAGTACATAAATCTATACTCTGCCGCACACACACACACATTTACTTGTTTCAAATGAATCTAACATCTGTCAGAGAAAATATGAGCTTTGACGTGTTTTCAAACACCTCATCAAGGGTAAAGGTTTCTGACAGCCCTCTAAATACGTTCAGCGTTGATGACATGACATCTGCAAATGCCTGTAAATTACCCAGAAATATGACGCTTACAAGCCCTAAATGATCTGCATTTGACTTCATGCCAGTCATCCTTTGGAGATCCGCACTTGTTCACATTCATCCCCAAAGACGCTTTTGTCCTCACGGATGGAAGAGTCACATGTGCCCTTAGAAAAAGCACGACTGACACGTAGCCCGACCCATTCCCAGGTGCAAGTTATTAACAGATTTCCCATTTAATTACTGTCAATCCACAGAATGGGATGAAAAAATAAATAAATAAATAAATGATTTATAATAATCAGGAAACATGTTTCCCAAAGCGAGCCTATTGGATGAGATCGAAGCAATTCAATTCCATTGAGATGCTGTATTCATTCAGGGATGCGAAGTGTTCATCTGCAAAATAATTTTGGGAAATTATATCACACCTTAGATGTATGGAAAGCGAGCCTTCGTATTTGCACTTCTAAAGTGTGCTCTTGGTCTCATGTGTATTTTCTCATTCACCTGAAATACTTCGCCTGAGGAATTCAGCAAATTGCGCAGTGCTCCAGTGAAATAGCCTTTGCGTGCCATGATTGGTCAATATGTACAATGCCTGCATGCTATTGGTCAAACTACATTTCAGTCATTGCCTGCAGCAAGAATGAAAGCAATAGGGAAACAAAGCCAAGACCCAGACATTTTTAGGCAATTTAGAAATCCCGGTGAGGATATTTTGGGAAAACAAAGGCATACGATCACTTTAATATAGAGCGCAAAACTCCATTCATTTTCTCCATAGGGAAATTGATTAACAATAACTGATAAATCTGTAAAGACAGACCTGTTGTGAGCTCTGAGGTTGTTAATCAGTTGTATATGCTTTTTTTGAACCCACGTGTTTGCATTAATTTAACGTATTTTTTAAATAATCATGTTTAATAGTGGAATTAATGGTGAAAACCTACATTACCCATAATTCTGTATAGAAAATTCAACCAATCAGAGTCGCAGTGCACAAAGCATGCAAAAAGAGCTCTTTAGCTCCACCCACTCCCTTAAACTCCCATATATATGTATATATTCCTAAGTTATTTCCCCTCATTAAGCCGATAACAGTCTTATACATTTTTGTCTCATTTTGTCTGATTTTTATTTACCTGTTTGCTCCTTGTCTCCTTGTAGCTGTTTGGATATATAGTTACAGTAACATCTTTCAACAATTTAATATTTTTATATTTCTCCATTGTTTTGATTTGATGTAGTTCTTTCCCTTCTTAAAGATATAAAGTACAGTATATAACTCTTAGAACTCTTAACCTGTTTTTAAAAATCATACTTCAGGGCCGTTGAAAAAGTTGGCAGGCACTGTTGCACTAAATATATTAAAATGAAGCAGTTTATGATTTTAGAGCCATGTGATCAAAGTCATTCAATATTCACACTATACCTTGCAAGAGTTTGTGGATATCTGAAAGTTGGTTTAATCAAAAAACTCACAGATTCTGATCTTATTAAGATTTATTAGGAGAATTCGCTTCGCCGTTGCACATTTAGAACTGCAAACGGCTGCTTCTGCGAGGGTCAATTGTTCATTGATCTCGGTAAATTCACACCGTGCACTTTGTGCTTTTAATCAGCATATTTGTCCTTCACGAGTGTTGCTGTGAAATCAGAACACACTGATGCCTGTTTGCACAGAGAATTAATGAAAATGAAGGGCCTTAGTTCAAGTTTAAATTGTCAGCGCTTTGACTCTTGGACGCTCTCCTGGCAATTGAGGACAGATTTCCTTCCAACCTTCATATCACTAGCAACTGAATAACAACAAGTAGGGCTGAATATGTGACGTGCCAGACAACATGATCGCTCGAAACGGCCACGCTGCAGTGCTGGGCTTCAGAGACCTGTGTTTTTTCACCAGCAGTCTTTGTCCTTTTTTGGTGAATAATATTTTTTTAGGAGAAATAATACACAGGGCTGAAGAACTTCACTTTCTGATGTTAAATGTCTCTGTATGTAATAAATAAAACAGAGATTGTAGCAAGAAAAAAAATTACTTCCCCTTTTTTGGGCTGCCTCAATATTTTAGACATGTTTTCTTTTACCGGAGAAAGTAATAGTTTGTTAAAATAGTGGTGTTTATGAATCTTACAATTATATAATAAATAGTTTATTATATAATAAGTAGATTGAGGAGGACTTCAGTTTAAGTTGATCTGCTACCATTGTTCTCAGGAAAAAGCATGTTTTCACTTCACGAGTTGAGTTCAGTCTCAAGTCTGGAATTTTTGACACGACTCTCACACTGAAAAGGAAATGTAAGACTCTAGTATCATTTGGCCTAATTACATGACATCATATTACAGATAGACCATTCAAGTCATAGTCCCTCCACTGACTCACAGCAGATGTCAGTCTGTCTTCTGCTTTCGGAAAATCAGGAGCCTGTGTCACAGGTATTCAGTAAGACCTTTAACTTTTAGACCTTATAATATATTATGCACTATGTCTAGTTTTATTTAGGGGTTCAAGCGCGTAGTGCTGAAACCCTATTGTAATTGTTAGAATGGTCACGGATGAGCGATTTCCACATAAAACTGATCGTGCAGACCAAACCGTAAGTCGTAGAGACTTGAAACTTGGAGGGATGGTAGTACTTACACCGCCTACAACGTGACCGAGGCTCGCCCCAATCGGCCTGACGGGGGCGCTACAGCTATTGAAAGTACGAAATCGCCCATAACTCCTAAACTGCCAGTCGCAGGCTCAAGTGTCTTATGTCGTTGGAATCCTTGGTTCATGCCGGAAAAAATGCATGCCTCAGATTTGATCGTGAGCCTGGCAAAATTTTCGGGTATTTAGCATTTTTTGCAAAACCTACTTTTGCGAACTAGTCCTAGGTTTTTCACCCGATCGGAACCAAACCAGTGCAGAAAGATTCTCTGGTGAGTGAATATCAATAATTATCAAAAAAAAAAAAAGTTGAACTTTCGACTCACTGTGGCAAAGGGACGCCAAAACGTTCGAAGGGGACGGGGCCACTTTTAGTAAAATGCCTATAACTCCTAAACGGAATGAGATATATTCGCCAAACTCGGACCACTTATGTAAGAGCTCAAGCTGAGGTCACAGGAAATAAATCGGGGAGATTGGCCACTTGGTGGCGCTATAAGAGGGAAACAACTTAAAAATGGCTATAACTAGGCAACCATTTGTCCTATCAACATGAAAATCGCTGTGCATGGTCTTGGTCCAAAGTGCCACAAGTGTCTATGGGGACATTTGCGTATCTAAAAAAAAAACATGGCCACCATTGGCAGATGAAGTCTGAGCACCTATTAGACAAGGTTAACGGAGGCCGATCGCAACGAAACTCGGTGGGCCTGTTTGACTCATGGCTCCAAAGGTCTGTGAGAAATTTGAAAGAAATCGGCAACTGGGGGATGGTATCACATTTTTTGAGGGCGTAAACGATTGTGCATTGCACAGTTTTCTGCACATACACGCGATATTTGTATCGTATGATAGACCTCCTCATTCTGAACAACTTTGCCTTTAGAACCACTGCTGTCAATCAAACGGCTTTTTAAATGATCGAGAAGATGTGAAAAACCTACTTTTGCGAACTAGTCCTAGGTTTTTCACTGAATCTGGAAAAAAACACCGCAGTGCAATTCTCTGGACTGTCTAGGTCAATAATTATCAAAAGCATGTTGGAATTTACCCTTTGGGAAGCTATAATGGGGTCCTTTAGAAAAGGCGCCTGTCCAAATGTACCCAGAAGCCTATAAAGCCTAAACAAAAACTCAAAACTTGACGAAACCCACTGAGCACATGCAACAAGTGATTCTAAACAAGCATGCAAAGTTTCAGGGAGATCAGACCACAGCTGGTGCTGTAACAGCCATAAATGTCTAAAAACATCATATTTCTATGTAAGTCACCTGGATTTGCCAAAAATGCTTTTTTAATAATTGATTTAGGTGGTTACAGGCTTGCTAAATAATATGTAATGTCTTTTTCCTTATGTGCTTAAATGCCTAAAGCGCTTGAACCTCCAGTAATCGCTGCTTGCAGCTATATTATTTTTAATCTTAATATGTTCTTATAGTATTTATTATATTTATTAGTATTTTAAATTAGCTGATATTTTTTTATTTTAAGATTTTATTTTTAGTAATTAAAAATAATTTTAGTGTTTTCAGTAAAGATGCTCTTTTGTCATTTTTTCATTTTTTTCCCGTTTTTTTCTATATTTCTATTTTTTATTTCTGTTTTACTTTTATTATAGTATACTTCAGACTTATTTTATAATAGTATACTAAACTTATTTTAACTTATTTATATATAAAAAAACATATGTAATTTTCATTCAAGTTTTTCATTTCATATTTATATTTTATTTTATATATTTATATTCAGCTTTATTTCAATTGCCAAAAACAATTTTTAATGGTATTAGTTTTAGTTGTAGTTCACAATATCAACACTGATGTTTATTTCACGTATATTTTAAAAGTTATGAAAGCAAAAACTAACTTGCTTTCTTGGAATTTGCAAAACATTTCTTTCAATTCAATATTGTGTGTTAAAGATAGATGAGATAAAAAATAAACTTCATTCAAAAATTTTTCATGGAAAAAGGAACAATATTATTAATATATATTTATTGACATTATTAATGGCATTGAATTTAGTTTGTCATACCTTGGTTAAATGGATAGTTTTATATCAAGGCCCTTTGAGGACTCATATAATATGCACTTGTGACACAAAAGCTTTTAATTAATTTAAATGAGTAATTATAATGCATTCCATCATGCTGTCTAGAAAAGTGGTGTTTTGCAGTGAAAGCCAACCAAAGGGACAGCATGTACCGAATGACCTGAGGTCGGCTCACTGAGTGCTTTGATTGAGCCAGCATGTTCTGATTGCAGCCTCAGTTCAATTACATACTCGGGGTCAAAGGTTTCGCCAGTCATTACACACACACATACACACCATGCATAATACCGGGTGAGCAAGCTGCCATTGATTCTGGTGTCTCTGAGGTTTCCACTCTTTTGCTGATTTCCTCAATCAATACAGATTAAACATTCCACAGCGCTGGGAGAACAGACATTGCATTGTCAATGCATTGCATTCATACATATTGAAGAACCATATGCAAATTATTTTTGAGGTCTTAAAAAACAAGAGATATACTTTTCAAGATTAAAAAAGTATTGTGACAATTCCTGCTTGCCAAATTGTGACTGGATCATGTTCATAGTTAATTTGATGAACTACAACTGAACTGCAATTTACAACATTATTCCCTGTAATCCAGAGCCTCAGGTAAACGGTCTGGAGTGATATCTGGTTCATGAAGGAATCATTCTTTTGAACCGGTTCTTTTTGATGCATTGTGTTTTAAAATGTGTTCAGATTTTAAAAGTTGTGTGGTGTATTCCAGGCTAAAGGAGAATTGATGCCACTTGGTTTGATATATTACCTAGGTTCGTTTTTTTTTTTTTTTTTTACTTTTTTTACTTTGGCCATGTTTAGCATGAGAATCCAACTCTTTAACAGACTGTAGTAGCTTTTTCCAGTAACAAACTGTTTCTTCTTTCAGTGTGCAGCTCTGTAACTTGACAAAAACAGTTTTTGTCACATTTTGTCACACATGTTGTATATTGGTCATGCAGCCTTAAGGGCCATTCACACAGAATGTATTTTTCTTTTCAAAAAGGCAAGATGCAGGGTAATGGAATGAGAAAAAAACACAGGATCTAAAGGCATATTGTTTAAAACTTTAACTTTTTTTAACTTGAGCACTGCGTGTCATATGCACATTGTAAAACATTTCAGGCCAAAGATTTTTTTTACATCTAATTTGGCCTAATTCCATTTCACTAAAATGAATTGTATCAGTTGTGACAACAATCTGTTAACCTTTGCACATTTCTAAATTATATTTTGAGCCAAAGAAAAAAGTTTCGTTTGCCAAACTGTTGTTGAATGTGTTTAAAACTGAAACAGGCTTAAAAAATACAGAACATGTTGAGACACGTCGACATCACTTTATTAGTACATCATCTTCAACAAAAGATTTTTGGTAAAAATACCTTTTTAAAATAAAACATAAGCTATCCTGATGTAGTGAAAAAAAACTTGTGGCACAGTATAGGTTTATCAATGACAATGAGAGATTTTGCTTTACAGTTTATATCGTAGTATTGTAAATGTATCCATGCAGGTTTCAGTGAGCAAGACTACTTAAAGTTATTGACATGAGTGATGAACATATGAATGTTCAATAAATGAGAAAATAACAAGCTTAACATGCCTGATACTACAAGGGTTATTAAAAAATAAAAAGCTTTGAAAAGAGGCAGACATGACTATGTCACTGTGTGAAAACATGAACTCAAATGCAATGCACAATTTATACCTGGTCCTAAACCAAAACCATCGGAGGGTAATTTCTGTGCTCAATACTCATAATGTCTTGAGTGGTGAATATCTGTCTCCTCTGGGGAATAATGTTTGTTTTATGTCTTGGCTCTGCTGTCTCTCCTGCACATCCGCATTTTAATTCATCATACCACATTTTTCTCAGACGCATACATATACAGTTTTTTGTTCAGCAAAAAAACAGTTTTTCCTTCTTGACTTTGACTGAGGGCAATTAAATATGTTTGTGTATATATTTGTAATTTTAATGAAGACCTAGTATGATATAATTATTTCAATGCATCCTTTTGTTTGGGGATAATTAATTGGATTCAGCCAGTATTTAATGATCAATTTTCCTAATATAATTTTGAAAAAGATGTGAGATACGAGTGCAATGGTCAAACACATTTATCTAGCATGTACACATTTAAAAAAAAACAATGGGAAAGTAATGTAATTTAATGCAAATGTATTCTGTGAACGGCAGAAAAATGTCGTTTCATTTGTATGCAACATTGGAAGATGGATTCATTTTAGTAAATTGGTTTGAGTACATGTAATTTGTAACTAACAGAGACCCATTTTGTTTGTTATATTGCAAAGAAAGAAAGAGAAAGACTTAGTGGCCACTCAGACTGCAGAATGGATTTCTGTGAACTCTTGGCTTATGTTCGATGATATGGAAATAAAACTTCATTTTATTCTAGACGAGTGTGTTTATTTAATCCTGACAGTCATATTTCAAGGACATATAAGGACTGCTTACCTCATTTCAGAGAGACAATTCTTCTGCCACCCCTCCTCTTCCTCCACATCCCCTGCTTCATTTCTTAGCACCTCTAATATTAAATTCATGTCTATTTATATTTCTTTCTTTACTCCAGTAGTCTGGAGCCCTGCCATAATGGACAGCACACCAAATGAACCTACGGTATCTCACTCTAGGATTATATCAACTTATGAAACAAACAATATACTGTCACAGGAAATCTAAGTGAAAGATCTAAGTAATGGTCATAAAGTTCACACTGTCTTGTCTGATTTATACTCATTTGTTTCAACAAATTCACTAGACGTGACAGAAAATTTGCAGCAAAATCAACACAGTGTTAACACTATATAATATACAGTAACAAAGAATTATAAATCATTTGCAAACTAACTAATACTTTATAAACTGTAGTCAATATATTAATAGACTGTATACAAATAGTGAGTTTTTTTATTCATTGTCACAGTAATTATCATAGTGTTATTTAGGGCTGTGTATCACCAGCAAAGTCACGATACGGTACATATCACGATATAGAGGCCACGGTGCGATACATATCACGATACGGGACTATATTGAATTTCACCTCAGAAGAGTTTAGTAAAACAGCTGTTTATTAAACACTGCATATTATAGTGCCATTTCTAACTATTGGCAGAGCAGGCAGTTGACCTCTGCATTACGTGACAGAAAATTTGCAGCAAAATCAACACAGTGTTAACACTATATAATATACAGTAACAAAGAATTATAAATCATTTGCAAACTAACTAATACTTTATAAACTGTAGTCAATATATTAATAGACTGTATACAAATAGTGAGTTTTTTTATTCATTGTCACAGTAATTATCATAGTGTTATTTAGGGCTGTGTATCACCAGCAAAGTCACGATACGGTACATATCACGATGCAGATGCCACGATACGATACGTATCACGGTACGGGAGTGCACTAAATTTCACCTCAGAAGAGTTTAGTAAAACAGCTGTTCATTAAACACGGCATACTATAGTGCCATTTCTAACTATTGGCAGAGCTTTACAAGTTTACCAGTGTTTTCAGAAAGCAAGTGCATTTATCCACAGTGGAGAGAGAGTGCGTGCACATGGTTGCCAGGTTGACAAAGATAAGTAGCACACTTACCAGATATTTCCGTATTGCGCAAGTGTGAAACTCTGTTTCGGGGATTGCGTGTCTTTATATCAGGCAACCCAGTTGTGTTCCTCTGCGGCCAGATTAAACCTAGTTATAGCCTATATATTATTTTCTATTCATTATTTTTTAGAAACCTCGCACTTTTCTGCTCAATTTTAAACATTGTTCTTGTATTCAAATTAAGCGCGGTCTACTGCTGCACACGTGCCACAATATCGATACAGGGCCAGCTGCATCGATACTCGTATCGTCAAATCTCTGTGACGA
>NW_015552562.1:1334439-1349824 GCF_001515605.1 Sinocyclocheilus anshuiensis
TCTCTCTCTCTCTCTCTCTCTCTCTGTTTCTCTCTCTCTCTCTCTCTCATAAATGAACACTTGATAAATTACACTTTTCTGAGAATAGAATATTGAAGTGGAGATCGTTTACAAGTTTACCAGTGTTTTCAGAAAGCAAGTGCATTTATCCACAGTGGAGAGAGAGTGCGTGCACATGGTTGCCAGGTTGACAAAGATAAGTAGCACACTTACCAGATATTTCCGTATTGCGCAAGTGAGAAGCTCTGTTTCGGGGATTACGTCTCTTTATATCAGGCAACCCAGTTGCGTTCCTCTGCGGCCAGATTAAACCTTTAGAAACTTTGCACTTTTCTACTCAATTTTAAATGGTGTTCTTGTATTCAAATTAAGCGCGGTCCACTGCTGCACACGTGCCACAATATCGATGTATCGAACACAGCACTAGTGTTATTGTTTATTAAGCTCATATGTATAGAATTTTATATTTTTATGCTTTGTTAACAACTTATTAACCATAAATAGTTCTCACTTTAGGTCACAGATCATCAGAAATATGTCATTAGTTAAGTGCTTTAAACCAATCTTTATCGGACATTAATTGCATTCATATTCAGTGTTTCTTAAAATGTTGACAAAATATATTAAGCACGCACACATACCCACATAACTTCGGATTTCTGTTATGTTTTAGACCGGTAGAGCTTTATAGGTCATGAACAACAGAAGTGTCAAACGCTCTGTGGTTGAACTGACTCTTTATCGGTTTATCGGCTCTTTATCTCCAATTCCCTGCCGTTCATTAGTCTGTAATGTGCGGCGGGAGGTTAACTCTTCCTCACGCCTGCAGTCACAATAACAGCCTTCAGCCTACAATTACATAGTCAGTGTCAATCTTGAGGGAAAACACTGCGTCGGAAGAGAATTGCATTAGAGTTTATAGGTACAAGAGGAATTTTTCTGCCTCTACTGTGTACTAGAATATGATTTTCACAATGCAATCTAATATCTAAATTGAATGTAGATGAAAACTAGAAACGAATGCATGTGGCAGAAAGGTTTTAAACGTCATTGCTAATCATTATTGATCCACCAATGATTAGAAACAGCATCTCTGAGATCTACGTCATTGGTAACCTAAAGAAATGATCTTTTCATGAGGACGAATTGTCTTTTTCGGTAACACAGTGTGGGCAATGTGCTTTCTATTCCTGGCCAGTGCTTTTACGCCGCAGTTTCCATGGGAATTGAGGTGGCAAAAGCTTTCTTAATTGTCAGCATTTAATAATTAGCCAATCAAACTTACTTTAAATGCATTAAATGTGCAATTAAAAGCATTCCTTCACTCACAATGATGCACCTGTAATGTCTTCTGGAACTGAAATGTCTTATCGTCTATTGTTAGTCATGTTGAATCGCCTTCAAGGCTGTGACACTTATCAGTGTTTTCATCGTTCCATACGATCAAATGATTTTCACTAAGTCTGTGTCTTCTCTCTGTTCCCACAGCAACGGGTTGGCGAAGAGGATTGCTCTCATCAGCTTCCTGTCACTGGTCATGCTCATGAGCGTCCTGGGCAACCTGCTGGTTATGGTAGCCGTCTGCAAAGACCGGCAGCTCAGGTCAGAAACGGCCCGTCTGCGCCCACCGCTCTCCACTTATCTGTCAGCCCAGGGGAAAACAGCCCTTTTTAGCATTTCATTTGTGCAGCTCGAGTGAACTGACATGACTTCAAGGAAATTCTTACTGGATGGATATTTTCTGCTTTTCCAGGGTTTAAACGTTAGCTGAGTGGCACAAGCCGTTCTTGTTATGCGGTATCAACTCAAATAACTGAATTCAAGTGCTTCTATTATGAGCTATAGCAAAGATCAAGTTTAGACTTTATTCAAAATGAACAGGATTAAAGATAAAGAGCTAAAATTACTCAGTGCTCAGTGAGGGATTGGGTTCGCTTACATATGTGAACAGATTTTCTTGTAATTTTGTCAAACAGATGGAATGTTTTGTTTTAATTGGGATGTTTATAAACCAGCGAATGCCTCAAACCTGACAGAATTCATTAAATCCATACTGTTTCCTGACTAAAAGTGAGGTCACGTCCTGGAGGAGGATGTCTTTGTTGGTTAAAGGATTTTACGAAAGACTAATAAGATGGAAAGTGACCTTTGGAAAAAAATATACAGTACATTGTAGGGCTGGGTAAAAAATATTGATATCTTGATATTAATCGATTCTCATATTTACGGAACGATATTGATTTTTAAATCCCAAAAATGTATTAGTCTAGCCTGTTTTCAGTTAATGGACGGAACAATGAAGGGCACTTCCCATCCAATATATCGCAATAAGCATTGCACTTTTCATATGAAACAAAGTCTCAGATTTCAAATTCTGTCCATTGTATTGCAGTATTCAAACAATAAATGCCGTTTTGGTGCTGTTTAATGTGAAGTGACAGATCACTGTAGCGCCTCAGATCAACAGACGCGGTAGAACTGATCATCTCCTCCACATTAATACCAGTTTCAGCACAAAATAAACATGACTAAACATCCGAAGGTAAGTTAAAAGAAAGAGTACAACTTTACAATCTGTATCCTGTCTCATGTAATCGCTCAATCAGTGTTTCAGTTGCGCAAAGATGTCAATATAACGTCTTGTAAACAATGTCACGTAACATCACATTGTCATTTACCTCAGAAAAACATATTCAGTGACCATAAACTCATTAGTCAGATAGAAAAGTAAACGGTAGAGAGGGGCATTTTGCTGAATATATGCACCAAATAACATATTCATTATAAAATTTTACTGTTCTTCAATGTTTAATTTATGTTTGAATAAATCCATCAAGTTTTTATGACAGCCACCATTGTTTATATTAAAAAAAACGAATTGAAATAGAAATAGTATTATGTAATTGTAACTTTATTATTTTAAAAACTTCATTAAATGTAATTTTAACAAATCAGTCAATTTTAACCTTTAATATTATAGTAATGTAGTACCAACTGACTCATGCATATTTTACAGCATTAGTTGAGGTTTTTTTTCCTTGAGAAAATTTGGCATGCACTGTACCTGATATATATCCAAAATAATCGATATTTACAGTAGTACATTGCAGTCAATGTACTGTATTTTTTTTTTCAAAGTTCACTAAAAATTGTTTTAATCGATTTCTTCTATTTTTAATCACAATTTATGATTTTTCATCAAATTGTTTGTGCACTATGGAACCCCTAAAGGGAAAATTGGAGGAAAAAATATATTTCAATGCTTTCTCTCGCAATTATATCATTGGGTAATCATACTGTATATAAATTGCGAGCATCAGGGAGCCGTTATTAATATGTGGGGCACTGAAATCGCTTTTGAATGCGCGCTCGCTTTTTACTTTAACTTTCGAGATTCGCGAGCACACATACTGTGAGTAAACTACAGAGCGGCAGTAACTTTTTTACCTACTACACATTTTCCAAGATTAGGGGCCCTATTTTAACGATCTAAGCGCATGGTATAAAGCGCAGGTGCACTTAGGGCGTGTCCAAATCCACTTTTGCTAGTTTAATGATGGGAAAAATGGTCGGCGCGCCCGGCGCATGGTCTAAAAGGCTTGTCCTTATTCTCTTAAAGGGGTCATATGACGTTGCCAAAAAGAACATTATTTTGTGTATTTGGTGTAATGAAATGTGTTTATGCGGTTTAACACATTATTTTCCACATACTGTACATTATTGTTTCTCCTCTGCCTTTCTGAAATGCGTCGATTTTTGCAAAGCTCATCGGTCTGAAAAGCGAGGTGTGCTGTGATTGGCCAGCTATCCAGTGCGTTGTGATTGGCCGAATACCTCAAGCGTGTGACATAAATGTTACGCCCCTTACCATACTGTGATGCCGTGTCCCGGCTGGAGCGACGAGACAAAAACATTAAAACCCATTACAAACGAGGCATTTGTTGCATCCAGTGGGGACATAATTACGGATTATAATGACTTATACTGTCTTTTTACGCATTACGTTGCATCGCGCCGCGTAAACATAAAACCATGTCTGCATTTGTGATCGGAGAAATGACAAACAACAAGCGCTACTCTACACTGCTCAAAACTCGCATTTGAATCATCAGTGGCAAATTCTTTAAATATAAAAAACGTAACTGTTACTTACAGTCTGTTAGTCAGAACAGCCGGCATTGTAGTCTACTCTACCACGATCAGGAAACAGTCCTCCATAAAATGCGCTGCACACATCTGAATATTTGGGTTGAACTGTTCTGGAACAGTGTTGTAAATACAACTGATTTCTAGTTCTGTACTCTTTTGGAAGGCCAAAAAGTAGTTTCGCTTTCACAATGAAACACACAGAGTCACACGGCGGGCTTGAGTGAGGAATGGCCGGTGGGCTTGAGAACGGCGCGGCCGGCGGGCTTGCAGCAACCACATGTGATGACCCCAGGCTGGACTCCGCTTCATCCACAGTGAAAGCCGATCCGGCGATCCACAGCGCGAAGTTGATCTCTTTGGATTTGAGACTTTAGTCTTTGCAACTTTACAGATCTTCTTTATGCACCAAGAGCTTGTAACACTCCAAAGAGAAAGGAAAAATTGAAATCGCATCATATGACCCCTTTAATGAGTAATGGGTGTGTTTTGGGCATAACGTACAATAAACCAATCAGAGTCTCATCTCCCATTCCTTTAAGAGCCAGTTGCGCACGTGCCATGGCGGATTACACAGCGGAATTTGCAAGCGCAAAGACAGAACGCGTCTCCAGAGATGAAACGGAGCTGCTCGTGTGCGAGCAAATAGGTATCCATTATGACATGTAGGCATTTTTATATTTATGTAGCCTACACAATAATAATCTTTTACATTGCAATCCTTTAATTTTTAATATTTGTCATGTTTGTGTGCTGCTGTGCGTGTAATAAGCAGAGTGTACGCGCGCTGTGGACCCGCCTATACTAACGCGCTCTTTAAATAACAAAAAAACTACTGCTAGACGTTTGTCAGTGGTGCTCAGGATCTGCAAATCATTTGCCATCATCCTAGTCATCACTCCTTACACTGTTTATGTGGTAAGTGAAATTCTATGTAACAGGCTAACGCTAGCAAGCTGCTAACCATGTCACTTTAGTGGCTCCATAGAACGATTTGTGAATCGATGCGAATCGCTAGAAGACTGAATCGCGATTCATATGTGAATAGATTTTTCCCCCACCCCTACTGTAGGTTTCTTTCATCCCTGAAGACTGGAGGAACCAGTATGTTTTTTCTTCATGAAATCTCTAAAGTCATGAGAAAAATTATCTACATTCATCCAGGTTACCTAGAAACTCTTTGTAGTGTCAAAGAGGGAGTCATGCTCTGAACGTTATGTCATGATGGTAGTGATAAATGTCTTAAAATAGGCCATCTGATCACTCCTCCGGCATGTGATCTTGTCTTTGACACACAGGTTAATGGTTAATTGTTAAGATCGAGTGTACCAGCTCATCATTGTTTAACAGTGTGTCTGGCAACAGTGGGCTTTTTTTTTTTTTTTATATTAGTTTAGCAGTTCAGCAGCTCATAAACACTTATACATAGCCTCTTTGGGTTTCAATTCAGTGGGTAATTAGCAGCTTGTTAATTACTGCTTTGGAGTCCTGCTGGGTTCTTGGAAAACTATGCAATTGTTTTTGCATCAATGAAAGATGAATGGAGCTCTGAGTCCTTTATTAACAGAAATAGTCCATGTCTGACAGGAAAGAACAGTGCTTGTTTGCTGAAGCTCCAGATCTCCACCCACACTGTATCATATCTCACCGTCTCACCATCATCTCAGACTGTCTAGAAAGTGTCAACATCATCACAAATGTGCAATTCTAAGGAAGCCACTGGTATGGCCAGAGACGGATATCTGAGGCAGCCAGTTATAGTTTTGTCATCATTTACACTAATGTCAGTCCAAACCTGTATGGCTTTTCTTCTTCTGTGGAAGATAAAAGAAGGTATTTTGAAGCATGTTAATAATCAGCTTTGCAAACAAATATTTTTGGTACCCATTGACTACCCATTGAAAAAAAAATGTTTCAGTGTGTGTGCCATATTTAATGCTGACACAATAACCAAAAAAGTGATTATTGTATTTTTTTTACTTGCTGTTACAAAGTTACAACAACTAAAATAAGAACACAAGTGATGCATGCCAAAGCAACTTTTATATTTTAATAGCTATTTATGTATTTTTAAGTTCTAATTAGCTGCACAGATGCAGACTGCTGGGATTCCCAGCATGCACTGAGGCATGAATACATAATATGGTTGCATTGTTTGACCATTTACCCATTTAATTTACGCTGTTGTTGTTTATTTCATTATCATTCTCGTAATGTCAAGATGAGTTTGTCAGACTCAAAATGATCAGTTGTTTTTCTTGTCCTCGTCTATGTGTAGTGAAACTGTTTTTTTTTTGTTAGTTTTTTTTGGGGGGGGGGTTAATAAACAATTAACAATTTGAATTGACATTATAAATAAAAAGGCTTATATGCAATGTTAGGGGTCAGTAAGATTTATTATTATTATTAATTTATTTTAATTTTTAAAAGAAATAAATCATTTTATTCAGCTTAATTGATCAAAAGTGAAAGTAAAAACATATGATGTTAGAAATGCTTACATTTTTTTTTTTAAATTTTGTTCTTTTAAACTTTCTATTTATCAAAACAGCTTCCAGAAAAATTGTTTCCTAAGCAGAAAATCAGCATATTAGAATGATTTCTGAAGGATCATGTGACACTGAAGACTGGAGTAATGATGCTGAAAATTCAGCTTTGCATCACAGGAATAAATTACATTTTAAACATTATTAAATAGAAAACAGCTATTTTAAATCATAATATTTCACTGTTTTTACTGTATTTTTGATCAAATGAAAGCAGCCTTGGTGAGAGTAAGAGGCTTCTTTCAAACGAATTAAAAATCTTGCCAACCCCCTCACTTTTGAACAGTGATGTTCCTTTCATATGTTTGTTTGTTTGAATGTTTGTTTCATATGTTTCATAGGTTGCATAATGGCAGATTTTATGGCGACTTGACATTTAAGTTCATGCACATTATTTTGTATCCTATGAGCACTATTTTACTGTGAAGGAGAGAAGAAAGCGTTTAGGGAGCTCTGTGAATGCTGTTGGTTTCTGATGTCTCTCAAGCCTGGAGGCAGCGCTAGGCTTCTTGTCTCCTCAAACGTCATGCCACACATCACTTCATACATTCCTTCCTCTTTTTCACATACTATACTTCCCTCTGATTTATAAATTGCTTATCCTGTCTCATACCACCCAGATTCTTTCACTCAAAGGGCATGTTTCCACTCCGCCACATATGTAATGCTTATCTGATAATAGAAGTCATGGAAAAAATAATCTACATTTCTCAATATCACTAAGAAGACCCAAAGAGCGAGTCACACGCCAAATGTTATGTCACAACGGTAATGAAAAACGCCTTTAAAATAGGCTGCCCTCCATAGGGTCAAATGGAACATCTGGTGGCATTTTGCTTTAATGATGCATCCAAAAGGGATTTGTAAATACTGACACACTATCTGATGGCGTAATTATCAGATGCCTGTTGCTTCTCATCCTTCAAAATTGGCGTCAAATGTGCATGAAAGCCAATCAGTGCCCCTCTCTGCATTCTTTCAGAAATGTATATTGTTGACAGGCAGCTGGTATGCGGATCTATGCCGTTATGTGACAGAATGATTTGAGCCTATTAATGCTTCTCAGTGAGCTATATATAGATCTGTGTGTTCAGAAGCTCGAGCGAGAGTTTTATTACTCATTAATAGGGTGCCCAGAGCTCTGGAGAGTCTCAAGAGGAGCGAACATTATGACAACCTATCAACAACATACTGTACCACACACATAGCACATACACCTTCAACAGATATCTTATTACTGTTTTCTCCAAGTAACTGCTTTGATAGTGATTACGAATTTCTGCTCATCAACAACACATCTTATATGGCTGCTGTGTTTACATTCATTATTGATTTTAAAGGGGTAGTTCATCTACAAATGGACAACTTTTATGATTCATCCATAGTGATTTTGTGCCCACTTTCCTATACTTCTTTCCCTAAAATTTCCAAGAAGAGAACATAAAGAACATTTGAGTCATTCTAATTCAGGGAACAATTCAAGCCCATATGTTCAAGTCCATACTATTCATATGTTTTGATAATTATATTTTGTGCATTCCTATATTTTGTGCACCCTGTTTTTCAGTTTGCTTGAAATTGCCTTTAAATTGTTTTTTTTTAATTGCAGTTTTTGCTATGTCCGCTTTTTAATTGATGAGTCTTGAGTTAAAATTAATAAGATATTTAAATTAAATATCAATATTTAAATTTAAATTCAAAATCTCATTTAATAATAAATTTAAATTAAATGTATAATTTATATCTATATGACAAATTTATATATCGAAATACCTTAAAAATAGATTTTAGTTTAGAGTTTAAAGCAGCACTATGTAACTTTTTCTGTGTTCAAAATTTGCAAAATGTATATAATGAGCGAGTACATCATGAATTCATCTTCCAAACCGCATTTTTGTCTTATTCCGAATCACTACGGTACACTTATAATAAGTACTTATATTTGGACTATTGTAGCCTGGTCGGGTTGTCACCGCTGCGGAGGAAAACATACCTGCGTGAATCGCCATAGACATAAACTTAGAGAAGTAGCTCCGGTTGGAACGTTCTTCCGTGGGATGTGTGCAGTTCTGTTTATTAACCGCTACAGCGCCAAAAGTTACATAGTGCTGCTTTAAATTTAATTTTCTTCCAAATAAGTATTTCATTTTAGTCACTGTGTTTTGTCATGTTACTAACTAAAAATTTTTTTTTAAATATGGAAAAAATATCCCTGTATGGGTTTTTGTTTTTATATTTATAATACATGATATGTGTAACACAGTTCGTAGTTTGGGAAGAAGGAGGCGGGAACCGGCGAACATTTAAACAAAACTTTAATAATAAAATAAACACAAAACAGCGCGATAGCCCCTCACGGACGACTGCCGTGCACAAACAGAACCAAAACACAAAATAAAATCCAGGCCTGGTCCTCTCTCATCTTGCACTGTCGGCACTCCTCCTTTTATCCTTCCGGAGCTCCTCCGTGGGACTCGAGACCGGTGAGCAGCGCAGGTGTCGTGCATTATCACTTACTCCACCGGCCTCGCTCCATTCCCACGGCTGTCGGCCCCGCCCCACTCGTCACAATATGGTTTAGTAATATCACACAAGCAAAAGTGCCGTTTTCCCAACTATCAGCATATGAGTGCAATCTCATATGTGATATTGATTTTATACAGCAGTTCAACAAACAAGAAGTTAATACTGAGTGAGTTACATTTTTTAGACACAATTTTGTCTGTTTTTTTCTGTTTTGCCAATGAAAATATTTGTAATCAAAGCCAGAGCAGAACATCTCAGTGCATCTCAGGGCAACACTGTTGTGTTTCCTTTCTGAATGAATCTATTTTTGAATTAATAATTTTAGTCAGTGATTCTATAATCCATTCGTAAGGACAGTCCCTTGCTCATTTCTATATGAATCAGCCATTTTGAACAAATTGTTTGAATGAATGATTCAATAGTTTTATTGATAGATGATAGCTTTATTAACTGAAACCAACAGTAAAACCTTCATTTAAAAACTGCATGTTGTGTTCACTTGTGTTATCTGAGAAAAGTTTTACTGAGAAATCATACTGTATTGTTTTTACACTTTTTTTCTGCTGTGAAGTGTAGCTAAGTTATACAATTGCTTTTTTTCAGCTGAATTCATAAAAAATAAGAAATTAACATATGCTTTTTGTTTCTCCTGCAGGAAAATCAAGACCAACTACTTCATCGTCTCGCTGGCGTTTGCTGACCTGCTGGTGTCAGTGCTGGTGATGCCGTTTGGTGCCATAGAACTGATCCATCAGAACTGGATCTATGGAGAGACCTTCTGCCTGGTCCGCACCTCTCTGGACGTGCTGCTGACCACCGCCTCCATCCTACACCTGTGCTGCATCTCTCTCGACAGGTAAAAACAAACACCCTTTCATTTCAGGACTCTCCTAAGGCGTCTTGGTTGCGTATGAATCAAGTGCTATTAATTGAAATTCCATGACTGTACAGTCTTGACATATGACTGCGGATGCTGTTGTCATGGCAGCCGTAAATTGTTTCGCTACAGAGGACTAGCACTTGAGAGTTTGTTCTGTGGACTGTGTAGGGATGCTGTTTCCATGGCGATCTATGTGCGGCCACACAAAGTCCCTTGCCAAGTAAATCGTCCACCAACACTGTGATTACTAACCTAATAAACTCTTAAAGTCGAGCAACAGGCAAAGGTTCAAAATATGTTAATTGTAAAAGACTGAGAAACATCTTTTTGCTGGAAAACATAGAATTTGTAAATAGAAGGGGTTTCAGACTAGACGAGCACTCTTTGTTATAATCAATGTTGACAGTGCTGCATATTCTTGTGGAAATTGTCATTTATTTTTTCAGAATACTTTGATTAATAAAGAGTTTAAGAGAACATTATTTATTTGAAATACAAACCTTGATATTTTTGATCAATTTAATGCGTCCTTGTATGTATGTATGTATGTATATATATATATATATATATATAGCAAACCATCTTGGACAATGAACATTCGGGTAACGCTCTCTGTGTTACTTCTTCTAAACTACAAGCAAACTGTGCCCCAAATCCCAGACTTGACACATTTTTTTCTCCTCTCTCTTTTTCTCTAATATATATATATATATATATATATATATATATATATATATAGACACACAATTTTATATATATATACATTTTTATTTATATACATTTCATGTACATTTTTTATGTAATTTATTGTTTTATTCTTTATAGTTGGAATTTAATTTAGTTGGAGATTAATCACAATTATTTTATTCTATTAAAAGGTCTAGTTTTTAATAGACTAAAAATGTATACTCCTGACATTACTCAAGTAGTACACAGACAAAAAAAATGGCAGTCTAATTGAAAGTAAATATTAAAACATATTCACAATTTTAATTAGTTTTGACATTAGTACAGTTAGAGAATTTGTATATGATAAAGCTTTTAATAATTTTATTAAATTAATTCATCATTTTAATTTAAATAATACACAATGAAAATATCATATAAAAATGATCAACATGTTTTAAGTTATAGAAACATGTCTAAAGATTTGTTTAGAAAATATAAATATTTTTTTATTTATTTAATTATTTTTATTTTTTGTATATATTAAAATGTATACTGTACCTTTATTTAGAAAAGGTGTCCCCTACAAGGGATCGGTATTTGTTATTACAAGTGTGGCAAGTGTGGCAAGTTATTACAACTTAAATTATATTTACTTAAAAATTTATACTTGACTTTAACATTTAGTTGAACTTAAAAAAATGAAGTTGAAATTGGTTAAATTAATTTGATGAGTTGAAGTAAGGAAAAACGTCTCAGGTTACTTATGTAACCATGGTTCCCTGAGTAGGGAACGAGACACTGCGTCCTCTAGGGGTCGCTATGGGGGAATGCCTCGTCGTGACCCGTGTCTGAAGCATACATTGAAAAAACACTAACTCGTTGGCCGGCGACAGCCATGACGTCACTACCGGTGCGACTATAGTATAAATAGGCGCTGGGAGCACACATCATTCACTTCTTCGTCTGAAGCTTGCGTCCGCAGCATGGCAAGAAACCTAGAGGACACAGTGTCTCGTTCCCTACTCAAGGAACCATGGTTACATAAGTAACCTGAGACGTTCCCTTTCATGGGAACTTCGAACTGCGTCCTCTAGGGGTCGCTATGGGGAACGGTATACCCACGCCACCATGCTGAGGGGAGTGCGTGCCAGAACCATGGCGAGCACTAAGTACCAACTCTACCATATTGCTATGGGAGTTGCCCCTGTTGCCCCCGTCGGACGGCTGTCAGTGACGTTATTCCCTACGGCCAAAGGCCTAGGCAGAGGACGCAGTTCGAAGTTCCCATGAAAGGGAACATACGCTGACATGACGTTACACAGCATAGAGTGCATTTTTGACCCAGTAGAGTACAGCTCATATATGTAATTTCATATGTATGTTACATGGTTTATTTATATTGAAATATGCTACTGAATGACAAAAATTATGGTAAACTAAAATATACTTTCATGTCATTTCTACTGAACATTGTGTGTCATGTATTTTTAAATATATTGCTACATGTCTGGAATGATGAAGCTGCAATTTAGTACTTTAGTGTAATACTGAATAACACACTACAGTTAAAATTATAATCAATTATAAAAAAAAATATTTAAAATGTAGTGTACTTTTTAATTTAACATTATTATAGTGCCCTTTTATGAATTGTAATTACATTAGAATTATATTATCTGCAAGTACAGTTTTTAAGATTTGAAGTACAAGTGCACATTCAGTGCACTTCTTTTTCACAAGAGATATTTCAGTATAAAATTATTTTATTTTAGACAGACAACTGGAGCCATCATATAATGTGACATGCAGAAATGTGGGGGATTGTATGTAGTCGACTTCCAAGTCAGAGCTCCTGAATGGAACACTTCCAGATCAGGCAAAAGGAGAAACTTAGCAGAATGTCTAAGCTGTTCTCTTCCCTATTCTGAAAATAGAGGTGACCAGGGTTTGTCAATCTCTGAAAACAGTCCAACAACACCATAAACACATCAAAGTAACTTGTGCAGTATATCCTAAGTCGTATGAAGTGATTTGTGTGAAGTTTATTTCCAAAAAAATGCTTGTTTTGAAACGCTTTCATTAAATGTATTTTGTTTTCCACAGAAGACGGTCTTTTAAAAAAGTAAATGATGAGAAGAAATGATTTTATACCTTATTAAACCCATTAATAGCCTTGATTTTTTTTATGTGATTGCATGAGGGCTGTAAAAATAAAAAATCATAGGAAGAGATTTTTATGCTACTCTGTTCAATATCTCCATGTTTCTGTTCATCTTGTCTTTCCTGTTACTATTTATCGCATCTTGCATTCACGCTCCACCTGGCATCTACTCCCGTGTGATTTTCACAAGAACAGTAATGTTTTCCTGAGTGCGAAGGAATGAAGAGGATCCAGTCGGCTCGGCACTTATTACAATCATGAATCTCGTGCGAGGGAAATGGCGCCCATTCCAGCTATTTCACAAGTCATCTGCCCTTCTGAGTTTTGACAATGAGGCTGGCCAGGTGTCCTTCAGGCGCTCACTTAGCACACACAGCAATAATAGCCATGTCATCTCAATTTAGACTGTGTGAAATGCGCTCCGCCTTGTTCTTAAAAGCTGTTTTCTCCCATGTAACTCTTCTTCAGCCTTCGGGTTAGTAGCAGTCTCTTCTCATTTCTCACACAAACCTCACGCGCCGAGCAGCATGTGTTTAGAGTCTGCGATACGGCACAAGTCTCACTGTTGATTTTAATGCTTAATTTAGTGCTCTCCATTATGCCTCCACTCATCTGACTCATTCCGGTTGAATACTAATTGTAGGTGCTCGTTAGCTGTGTTATTTGTGCGTCACGAGCCGCCACTTACATATGTTTTAGGAACTTCCACAGTTCTTCTTGATAATTGCTGTGTGTATCAGCAGGTGAGAAATTCATTGTAGTCTTCTGGGTGACTTGTGCAATATACATGATAAGCAAGGTCATATACTTTATGCCGTTATAAATAGTTGCAGGGAATACAGCATGCACAAAGCTGTCCCAAAGGTTTTGCGCTTACATTGTGCTTACATCAGAGTAAGCCATGCAGAAAATTACACACACTGGAGTCATAGCACAATACACAGTGTCAGCCTGCCACAATGGCAAAAATCATTGTTCTCATTATCATTAACTTTGCCTTGTGGCATAAAGTTACCTGAGAAGCAAAACAGCAGCTGATATTAAAGAGATATTTCATGCAAAAATTTAAATATTCCTTATTTTATATATAAATGTGTCTTCTGATGACAGTATTTTCATTCCTGGTTGAAATTTCTCTTCACAGAATGCATATATAACATTGTATGCCTTGTTACATTTGTAGGTTTTAATTTAATTTTCAATTCATTTTTCATTTGCAAGAATAATCCATGGCTATGTGCAATAAATGATTGCACAGTGTTTGATTCGGGCATTGGTGGGACATAACAGCAGACAACAGACATTTAATTGTTTGATCAAAATTATTGCTAGGGACAATTTAGTGGTCGCTGGATATTGGTAGGGACATCTCATAGCTTCCCTACTAAATTCTATACACCCTTGAAAATCATAACAAGTGATGTCTGAGATTGGACTCTATAGTTCTCTCCTTAAATATGAAGAGGTCAAACAACAGATTAATGGACACATTCCAGCCAATCAGAATCAAGAATTTAGACCAACCGTGGTATAATCTATTTTGACATGTCTATTTAGACATCTGTTAATGAATCCTGGTAACTGAATCTTTCTCAAATCTTGTCAGTAGTTAACATTGTAATTAATGTTAACCAATAGCTAAATATTGTAGCTATTTAGGCACACATTTGTTGGGATTTGTCGGATCAATCCGCTGCTTGGCAGCGATCTGGCTTGTTTTCGCTGATTGAAATCAATGACTACGCATACATGGACATCAGTAATCTAATTATTTACTTAATTATTTACCTTATTCTAGGTAATAAGACAGAATTTCACGTAGAAACATATAGTTCATCTTCGTTATGATGCCATATATAGTTTTAGGTGTTTCATTTTAATTGTACGAAAGCTTCAAGTTAATTATTTGTCATGCTATATGTGCAAACATACAAGGGCGTTGTTGAAGCCATGCTTTTTCGTTTGCCGTCAAACGGTTGACCACTGGCGTGTGTGTATCCTGTCACAAAATGTGACTACACGACGGTAATAATGTGATTAAGGTGTGTACATGTCTATACTGCATGACTTTAGCCGCATTAAGGTAATCAAAATCTCTGTTTACATGGTAGATTTCTAATCAGAGTATTGTCTTAATCATGTTAAAATCGGAATATTGTTGTCTATGTAAACATACTGAATGTTGAAATGCAACTGAAATGCAATTGTCGAGTTTTGGAATGTCTGAAGTGCCGTACTATCATCTGGTGACTGTCAGCATTGGTTTGCATAAATCTTGCATAATAACAGCCCAGGTAATGTGCTGCCAATTATGTTACGCAATAAAGGTTACAGCAATAAATTATATTTATTGTTTTGACAGTGAACGTCACTACTGGGATGCGTCTTGAGGCTGAACTTGACCTTCAGCCTTCCTTATCCTGGTCCAAAAGCCTCTATTTAAAGTTTTTGCCAGTA
>NW_015552562.1:1350068-1350745 GCF_001515605.1 Sinocyclocheilus anshuiensis
ACCTATCGGTAAGCCCCGCCCCCCTTAGTTACTGTTGCTCACTCAGACAAACAAACGGAGTTGCTCACTGTCTTACAATGACAGCTGTCAGTGAAAACCTTCTTCTGAGGTGTTTCTGATCAATTTGGGACACAGATGAACCTTCAAGTGGGACTTTAAATATGCCATGGAGGGATATATAAAAGGTATATTAAAATAAATATGTAAAAATACAGATCACAATGCAAACGGGAGAATTATGTTACGGTCCTCACGATTGCAATGACAACATCCCGGATCAACACCATTCATATACCAAAGAGTAAGATTAAATTAATTTACATTTAACCAGATTAATATGGAGGCACTCTAATATAGACCTTCGTTTATGTGTTTTTGACTTTCACTGCACTGGACATGACATGAGAACCGTTCGCTATTTAGGTTTGTATGTTAGCATGGACTCACTAACTTTAACGCTAACATTAGCTAGTTTTAGCCAGAGATACCTTGCTGAAGCACAAGATGACATTAAAGGGATAGTTCACCCAAAAATGAAAATTTGATGTTCATCTGCTTACCCCCAGGGCATCCAAGATGTAGGTGACTTTGTTTCTTCAGTAGAACACATTTGATGATTTTTAAGTCCAACCGTTGCAGTCTATCAGTCTTATAATGCATGGCAATGGTAACAAAAT
>NW_015552562.1:1350770-1362024 GCF_001515605.1 Sinocyclocheilus anshuiensis
AGTGCACAGTCATTGTAGGTACGACGGCTAATCAAAATGGTACTTACTTGCGCTTATCCAGATTGTTCAAACCAACTTAAAACTACAAGATTACATTCTCTTGCGCGAACTCATTCAGGAGTGGTGACTTTCCACGTATTCCCAACTTCTGAGCCTGCTCGCCTGAAGTTATGGTTGATTGCTCTTCGGCTGGATATCAACACACTGTGACGAGTCGGCTGAAAAGAAGCCGCCGCCCCTCGCGCCCCGGACCCTTCACGAAGCCCGCAGCACGATGAGTACACCAGATCCCCTGTTTATTTTGGACACTTGATTCCCTTTTTTTCTGGACACTTTGTTTATTTTCTGTTAATAAAAGCCTCTCCGAGGCCTGCCGCCACACCCACAGTGTCTGTCGTTTGCTCCTCACGCCACATTGGTGGATAATGCGGGTAAGGCAGAGCCTTGACAGCACAGTTGGGTATCATCTGATGACTTAAACCCCTCTCGCTCGCAAAAGTTCATGAAAACCGGGACTGGGACAGAGAAATGACGGAGACGGCCTCCCTGTGTAAACAATGAGTGACGTATACGCGCGAGAGATCACTTCCGGCGCTTGCGTAAACTACGCCAGAGCACGTACACACCTCACGCACCGGAAGCCGTGCGTGCGCCCAAAGACGGTTGGACATAGTGGTGTATTAGAGGTAAAAAAATGATATAAATACTGTTCGGTTTCTCGCACAAACTGATCGTTTCGTGTCTTAGGACATCAATGTGTCGTCATGAGCCACACTTCTCTCACTTCTCTGATGCATTCATATTCCTCCATTTATGAATGAAGCTTGAATCTTGAAAGAGCCACAGAGAGGGAAACGGTCAGCAGATGCCTGAGCCTGTGAAAGCAGTGATATAGGTGGCTCTCACTCATGAGTCATTAGAAGTGTGTCTGTCCGTTCAGCCCAGACGTTTGCTTTTCATTTGGCTGGAGGTTAATTTCTCCACATCTCACGCTTGTCCGATGCCAGCCAAGCTTGGAATTGGATTTTCACGCATGCTATTTCCCCCACGGGCCTGGTCCCTCAGGGAAACCCGTTTGCATGACTGATCGTTCATACATGCTTCGGGAGTTGTGCAGAAACTCATGGAGATTGTGGATTCTGATCACAGGTCTGATTTTGTGTCTCTGATCAAATATAAAACCAGTGGGCACCATATGGACAGTGCTTCAGTGCTTCTTGAAATTCAGTGTGTTTTCAGAGGAAAGCCATGCGGTGGCCTGATGGGACAGGTGATTGATAATTCATCGTGTCATGTTTTTTTTTTTTTTAATTGAAGTACCTAAAAATTTGAACTCTGTGATTACAGAAAATCACATATATGACCAATGAAACGAAGATTTCTGGGCTTTTGGGCTTTTCATAACTGAAAATCATGCTGTTTCAGGCTCTTGAAATTAAAACATCCAAAATGCACTTTTAAGTGTTTATTTTTATCTATCTGCATCTGTAGATTGCATTTACAATGCACATATTAAAAGGCTGTTTCCTCAAAATGATTTTTTTTTCTCTTGCACTGAGCCAGAAATCTCCATTTCACTTGTACTTACATGCACCAGACTTTGCCGTTTAATTCCTATGTATATTATGAATGCTTTTACAGAGATTTTTTATAGACAGGTTTTTATCATTCGCCTGATTTTATACAACATTTTAATCTTAAAAACATGGTGAAGAATTACTGATAGTTGGGTAATTTTTCATTAGCATTACTATTTTGTAAATTATTTTATTTGACTTTATTATTATATTTTTTCATATAGGGAATGCATATGATTTATCCCAGTAAAAAGTATAAAAATAGATCATATTGTTTTAAGTGGCTATTGTAATTAATAATGTCATTCTTGTGATTACTTAATTGTCTCACACTGTTTTTTATGTTATTGTCTGGTTAAATAAAAAATAAAAGAATAAAATCAAAAGTAGGGTTTTTTTTTCTGGCTGTTAACAGTATTTATGGAGTGACACAAATTCATATCCAAAATCCCCTCTGTAAAAACCTTTGACTCTAATATATCAGCAAATGAAACAAGAATTTTGAACCTGTCTATATGTAGTGTTCAGATTTCTGTTCTGTAAATGTATGCAAATTAATGCACATCTAATTAGATAATGCATCAATTGCATATTCAAACAACATTTCACAAAACTTGTAATACAACATTTGTTTGCAATTCTTAACATAAGCAATCAACTGCAGAAGTATGGTGATATGTTACATTTTTTGCCGTATTCACCCAGGGTGTTTTGTTGTATTGGTACATTTTATCATATCTTTGAATCTTACTGTGTAGTTGAACGTTTATTTTATTAAAATAAAGGTTGTTCGTCCCTCGCCTCAGGCACCGTGTGAGTCAGAGCCGATACTCTTCATTGGAACTGTAATGTTGTCTCAAGCCTGCCTGCTTTTTTTCCACTGCGATTGCTTTCATCCCTTTAGATAGCGCTTACAGGTGCCACGGTAAGAAATCAATACGCTGGTTGAGCACGTACACAGAAGTGGCTCTGTGACATCCATCTTTGACAGGACTGTGGTTGGCATAAGCACCAATAGACCATGGCTGACAGTCAGCCCAAGAATCGCAAGTCTTCCAGTCAGAATTCTTCACAGCAGACTGGATGTAGGTGTGAAAGTCAGAGCGGTGGTAATTTGTTTATCACTCGCTAATATCAGCCAGAGATGCGCATGAAAATATAAGGACCAAATCCCTGAGGACATCTTGGGCATGTGATGATTTTAATGAGCATCTTACGTATTGCTCTTTATGCACTAATGCAATTGCTGTAATTGTGCCACCTCATTTTAATTATGTTTCGTTTTATCAACACTGAATCCAGAACAATGAGAAGCATTAAGCCCATTATGCTTATGTGTAGCCTTAGTTATGCTGTCCCAATTCAGCTGTTAAGAGAAATGGGAATACTCTAATAGAGTGCATGAATTTATTGTGGGCCAAATTGATCCAATTCAAAACAGGCACTATGTATTCAAAACCTTCAAAATCAGACATGTTGGGTAAAGTTGCAGAACAATAAAAAAACAAAGTGAACTGCCCTACCATTCAAAACTTTATGGTTGGAAATTTATTTATTTTTTAAATTAATAATTTTATTTGGTAAGGAATTAATTAAAATGATCAAAACTGACAGTAAAGACATTTATAATGATACAAAATATTCCTAATTCAATGAAACACTGTTCTTATAAATGTTCTATTCATTAACAAATCCTGAAAAAAATGATCATGATTTCTACAAAAATATTAAGCAGCTGTTTTCAGTATTAATAATAACCAGAAATGTTTCTTGAGCAGCAAATCAGCATATTAGAATGATTTTTTGAAGGATCATGTGACACTGAAGACTGGTGTAATGATGCTGAAAATTCAGCTTTGATCACAGGAATAAATTACATTTTAACATACATTCAAATAGAAAACAGTTATTTTAAATTGTAATAATATTTCACAATATTACTGTTGTTACTGTAATTTTGATTAAATAAATGAAGTGTTGGTTAACATAAGAGACTTCTTTCAAAAAACATTAAAAAATCTTGCCGACCCCAAACTTTTGAACAGTAAAACATAGATCCTTAAAACTTATTTAACTGACCCAACTCTAAAAAATGACCAAATGTGCAATTCTGAAAGAGTCCAGTGCTGGATTGCAGCAGAGAGTCGTTTGACACAAGCTGGGAATGATTTAAGACTGTGAGTAATGCTTGCTCAGTGCTTCAGACCAGCTAACAAATACTTCCTCTCTCTGCTGCAAACCTCCTAAGCCCTAACCTTTCCAAATTTGTTACAGAAGAATGATATGTGAGTCCCATTCAAACGCCCCCAAATAAAGAGTCAATAAATTGCATCAGGACGTTATTTGAGGTCCTAACGTAGGCATTTTAGTGGAGTTATGTTGTCAATTAGACACAACAGATGACTCGGAACACCTGTTGTGTTTCCAGCAAAGTGAATTGTGTCATTTTTGCACCACCAAATGGAATTATAAAAACAAGATTCCAGAATTTGGACGTGCATTGATGCCTTCAAGCACAGTAAAACCCAAACTCTGACCTGTAGGGGCAGAGGCCATATTGACGCATGGGGTTAGAGCATGTCGTAGCTCTAAACATGCTGTGGTGAACACATGGTTGGGTTAGCAGACTCTATGGCCGGAGGCATGCATGTAAACAGGAACCTCAGCACACACAGACTGAAGCTTTGACACATCTGGGTTAAAGAGAGAGAAAAGGAGAGACCTGTCCCGTTCAGTCGAAGGGATTGTGAGTAAAGTCTGTCCTCTGTGGCTTTTTCTCTCAGTCTTTGAGATAGCAGACCTCTCCAAACACGCATCCTTTACAGCCACAAGGCACAAAATGTTCATCTGAGGCTCAGCTCACGACGTGCAGTAGATGGCAAAGTGTGAGGCTTCGAACGTGATGGGAAGTGAAGGGCGAAAGGTTGTGTAACGGGTAAAGACCTTTCGGGGCATGGTCCTTAAATCTTCAGTTCTTCAACAAGTCAGAGACTGTTTCTATCAAGCAAAAATAGTTTAACTTTTGAGCTTTTTTGTTTTAGTAGTTGGTAACTATTTATAGCAGTACCCTTATACCCTTTATAGCAGGGCTTTTGTTGTGCAGTTACTTTTTTTATGCACACTTGTGACACTTTTGCAAGTCACCAAGTTATATATATAAGTGCAGGTCAAGGATTCACTTAAATTTTCACCTTTATTTTTCCTCTCTCAACCTGAGAGTAGTCTTTGTTAACTGAGTGCCATTTATTTAACAGTAACAAGTTTTCTTTTTTTCTTAACCCTATTTAAGGTTTTCTGCAGAGACCAGTCAACCTACGGTATTGCTTGGGGAAAAAATGGTAATAGAGCTGTGTGAATATTTTTTTTAAATAATATTCCTTGTCATAGACTATACAGCATACACTATTATTTAGAAGCATATATTCAGTACGATTTAAAAAAAAATAAATTAATACTTTTATTCCGCAAAGAATGGATTAAATTGATAAAAAGTGTCAGTAAAGACATTTATAATATATAAAGATTTAGATTTCAAATAAATTCTGTTCATGTCTGGTTATGCTGGTGTAATACCAGGACTCTGTGGTAGCTCAGAATGCTATAGTTAAAGGTATGCATTTTGAAACTTTTCTGACTATACTAAAGCATATACATATACCATATGTTTGAAGATATTCAGGAAACATGCTAAGTTCACATACTTGTTTCTCTGAAAATCAGCACTACAGCCAGTTATCCCACTTTGAAATGTGCGTTCCGTGTCGGAATGTCTGTTTTTGTTTTGGTCTGTGTGACTCTGCCCACTGCTGGTTTATCCAATAGTATTTTGACACTCCAGGTTGCCAGTTGGTGGAAAGCACAGTGTATTGCAGCCATGGAAGCCAGCAAACGAACTGGCAAAGATCGCAGATTCCACCCGACCTAAAAAGCCTCGGCGTCCATCTAAAAAGTTCTATGACCAGAGGAATATTAAAACGCGGATAAATCAACTCATTAACTTACAGTGTAAGGCTTGTTGCCTTCCATTGTCAGTTGCAGTCGTTCCTGTTGCATGCCCTCAATCTGGCAACCCGCGTGAGTGTAGCGTCTGAGGAGAAGAGACCAGAGAAAAAACACACTCAAATATTTTGAATTTGGACTGCATTATACATTTCAGCTGCTAGCTGTCATTCTTACACACTGCACCTTTAGACAACCTTGAGCTGATTAGAAAAGCAGATCAGAAAGGTTAAAAAGCTCTAGCAGCTTGACAGAATGTGTTTTTTCTGAGTCTTCCAGATGCTTGAATAGGTTGACATTTTGTCAGTCAGGGCCACTGACAGGTCATCATCCTTCAGGTTTTTCAAGGTTGTTGTCTTTCACATGCATATTGAAAATGCATTTTCCAAGAAAATGTATACCTGTGGTTGCGTATTAATATATTTTGCCACATGTATGTACAATTAACAGTGTTTATATACAGTTATTTCCTTTGAATTATTTTGTATGTACTATATGGCTGGAGAAATAAAGAGTATTCAACATGCTGTTTCTTTACCTTTCCTTCCAGGTACTATGCCATCTGTTGCCAGCCGCTGGTTTACAGGAATAAGATGACACCACTGAGAGTGGCTCTAATGATCGGAGGATGCTGGATAATCCCAACCGTTATTTCCTTCCTACCCATAATGCAAGGCTGGAACAGTATTGGAATAAATGATTTGGTGAGTCACATCCATCAGATGGTCGACTGTGCTGATAAGGTTTGCGAAGGCAGTCTGACTTTGATTCTTGTAATAATGATGTTTCTTTGATTCTCTCACCTTGCAATCAGGGCAAGAGTAGATTATTAAGATGCTCTATAAATTGTGCAGGGAGTGATTATGAGGGAAACCTGTGACGCATGCAAAGTCTTTTTCAGGCATCTCCTCCGCTTTCTATGCATTTTGCAAAAGGCAATTATGCATCCATGCATAGAAGCCAAGCTTCTGTGCATGTTTCTAAGAAAGCAATTGCAGTGTGTAAAGACCAGCTTTGAGGGGTGGGATGATTGAAGAGAAAATTAAATGCCACAGCCTCAGGTAGGGAACTTAATCCATTACTTACCAGTAAACAAACAAAAATGGCCCTGGGTGAAGACTGATGCACCATAATTAAGTCACGCTGGAGAAAGGAAATGTTTTTCTCTATGGTTTCCTCGTGCTTGAACAATGTAATGTTTCATGAGTTTCATGTGACACCATTTCTGTTTTCAGTCTTTGGTAACTGACCAGATGTATCTAATACATCTAATACATACAATTAAACTGAGCGCAAAGTTAAAATAAATGAATGTGGCTACACAATTAATTTAAATAAAACTGAAATCGTGATATAGCACCTAAATGTGGCTTGGATTACAGTAAACGCTGCATATCAGAAACTCATTTAACATGCATTTTGGGAAAATATTGTATGTTATGTTTACTTTATTTACTCGTTTGAACCATTTTCATCCTTTTACAGCATTTAACCAGTAGCTATTCCACTAAAATAACAACACGAAGATTTAAACATTTGAAAATTGAGAATTTAAGACATAATAATAGCATTGTAATTTGCAGTGTAAAATAAAACATTTATTATGCCTGTAATTATCAAATACTATTTTTTTTATTTTACAGAGCAATTGTGATAAAAGCACCGTAAAAGCGCCGATGGGAGGGGAAAATTCGGTGGGGTGATTTACTAACTGTCAGACTTTTGTACCTGTTTTGCCCCTGTAGTCCTTCCTGCGTTTCCTTATTTGGTCATTTTCCTGTCCTCGTTTAGTCTGATTGTCTTATGTGATCCACCTGTGTATCTCCAATTATCCCTAGCATTTAAGCTCCTGTCTTCCCGTTTCTCCCCTGTCGGGTCTACTTCGTCTGTACATGTTTCATTCCTCGCGCCTGTGTTGGATTATCCCAGTGTTTCGTGAATTAAAAAGACTGTTTATTATACTCCTTGTCTCCATCGATCCTCAGACAGTGTAAGCGTGACACTAACAATGCGCACATTAAAGAACACAGACACAGCCAGATCATTTCCATAATGACCAGCGCAATCTATGAAGAGCAGCATAAATTACCGCCTGCTTTAAAACATGCTTTTTTGGGCATTAAATAATGGCACAAATACCAGCAATTCGATGAGCGCAAACATTAGTAAATCACATTGCATGATTCATTTTAACACTCTCCTCCCATAAATTTTACGTCTGAAAGGTTATCTCCTACAAAGGCATATTCAACAAGGTCAGGCACAAAATTAACTGTCCACGTCTTTTCAGCACTAATTCTTTACTGCGCGTCTTTATTAAATCCTGCCAGTACTATTTTAACGCCAAAAGACGGTTTGCGCAAGCTGTTAGTAAATCTGGCCCTTAATCTTAATTTTTTAAAAGCAATATAATATTACTACTACTAGTAGTTACATGTAACAGCATTACTTAATTTAATTACAAAAAAGTAACTGTAATCAGTTATATTTACTGAGAAAAAATGTGTAATTTATTTAGTTGTTAAAATATGAATGATTACAAAGGGTTTTACATTTGAATATTTTCATGCACATACATGCGCGCGCGCGCACACACACACACACACACACACACACACACACACACACACAATTTTAATTGATTTCTTTCCCAAATTGCATTGACTGCTCTAAAATAAATTGATACACCAATGTTTAAGGAGTTTAGGACACATGATTATTTGATAATTGTTTTATTTCCTTTCTGGATTTATGTATATGCTTTATTTTTTTAAGATTAACTGTTTCTTTCCAAGGCATTGTTAGATACCAGTGTTTCCTGTCGTAGCTATGCAAAGAATTTAAACTATTTCTTATGATTTTAAATCTGTATTTAACCTCAGAGTAAAAAGAGGTGCTGAAATCTGATTTTGTGTCGGCTGTGGTTTAAAATTAAATGATCATCATTTTAATTCAAGTGATGAAGGATTTGGAAAGTCTGACAGTACTCAGTGTTGAGTAATACTGTAAAGTTAACCCTGGCTGCTTTAAATGTTTGAACATAATTAACAGTTGAAAACATTTGTTAGAAATCTAGAAAAGTAATCAAATGTAATCAGTTACACTACTTTAATAAAGTAATTGAAATCGTTTCACAACTTATTACATTTTAAATAGGGTAACTTCTGTAACCTATTACATTTCCAAAGTAACCTTTCCAACACTACTACTACTAATACGAACTATGATATATGTGCAGCCCTATATATATATATAATTTTAAAATATAAACAATCAAAATAAAACCCCTGATAAAACCAATTAAATATTTTATCTTTACCTTTCAGGCCATACTTCAAGTACATATTTTACATCTAAGGGATTCAACAAAGCTTGGGAAGCCCTGAGCTAATATATCCAAAGAAATAATTGAGATTTGAAGTGGTTTTCTCTAAGTTTGTAGCTTCCTTCAAACTGAAATTTCAAGAAGAAAAAAAATATAAAAGAATTAATTAGTGTTCTATTTAAAGTAAATAGTTGGCAAGATGAATTAGTATTCTATTCAAAGTAAATAGTTGGCATTCTGCCATCTAGAGTCTTTTGCATTGGTTCACAGGCATTACATTAATGGCTAACTATACTTCACATTTTCACAGATGTGAATGAGTCAAGCTTCCCGTTCCGCCAAAAGCTCTTCTCAAAGGAACTAATTAGCGGTTTGATATTGAATATCAATGATAGCATGGGCCAAAGTCCAGCTTATTAAAAAAAGTCTTATACTGATGTGAAATATGTTTGCAGTTCATGAGTTTTTTATTATTGATAGTGTTGGTGTTGGGTTTCGAGCTTGGAGGGCTCAGCATTATGATTTGAGAGTATTGGGAGGAGCAGACAGGAGAGAGACGCAGATGAACTGTGATTAATAGCTCTCATCATGACACTTCCCTCTGTGGATCAAATCAGCACTAGGCTGTTTGTAAAAAAGTGTTTGTGTGTATGTGTTTAATTTATTATTCTTACTGCTCTGGATCAGATAAAAAAGTATCTGTTAATTTCTCTCATCAAGCTCTCTTCACTTACAATGACTATTTAGTCTTAGCTATTGTTCATGTTAATTGTGGGGTTAACCACTGTTTTTCTAATGTATGTAACTAATTGCACATTCATTAAATACAATAACATTTCTAACTGGAACATAGTTTGATGGGATAACAGTCTGACATTGTTCTCTGTGGTTTTTAATTGGCTTATCCAGCCAAAAATCACAACCTATGTGAAGCATGCTCTTTATATAAAGATGTTTATATTTAAAATGTGCAAGTTTGGGGTCAGTAGAACTTACTATGTGTTTCTCTCATGCTCACTAAGGCTGCATTTATTTAATAAAAAAATACAGAAATAACAGTAATATTGTGAAATATTATTACAATTTAAAATAACTGTTTGCTATTGTAATATATATTAAAATGTAATTTAATCCTGTGATGCAAACCTGAATTTTCAGCATCATTGCTCCAGTCTTCAGTGTCACATGATCCTTCAGAAATCATTCTAATATGCTGATTTGCTGCTCTTCCACTTGTGGAATCAATTTAACGCATGCTTGCTTAATAAAAATATAAAACTTGTTTCAAAAAATTAAAAAATTAATACAAATCTTAGTGACCCCAAACGTTTTCTAAATCAAAGCTGCTACTTTTAAACAGCACTGTCTTTATGCTTTGCACTGTACAGTATGGATTACACAAAGACTGCAGAGCTGATAAAAGCAGATATATGCTAGAGACAGACAGACACTTACCTCTGTTTCTGTGATTTTCCTCAGACAAGCTGTCAGCGTCCAAGAGAGAGTGACGTCACTGTCTGTTCTCACTATATGGATTTAACCCTCTGGGGTCCGAGGGTGTTTTGGGGCCCTGGAGAAGTTTTGACATGCCCTGACATTTGTGCTTTTTTCAGTTGCTAATAAACATTTTAATGGCTAAGTTTAGTAGCACCATAATCAGCACAAACTGGGCTACAATAATATGTGGGCAGCATGTATGTATGTGATTGTGTTTTTGAGAAAACAACGTTTATGCGTGCTTAGTGAAAAACTACAATTTTAAAGTCACTGAAATAAGGCCATAAAACACATACAGAACATTTGTTCACAAGACTTTTGAGAACTGATCTTGAAGTCTAGAGTTTTTGCTTCAGAATGATGTGATAATCATCTTGTTTACTCACTCACAGAAAACAATATATTGATTTAAATTTTCTAAGACACATTTTGTGTAGAAAAGGAATATGCGAGGGGGCATGAATAGTCATGGATAATGATGTGATTCACACCTGAGAAGACAAAGGCCTGCATAATGAGCTGCATGATGAGCCTTTCAGTCAGGTGTGTGACTGAGAGGGAATTGCTACAAGAAAGAATGAGGAAAAAAGAAATGTATATCTATTTTTTGTTTATAGTTTATATAGAATATATATAACTATCACATCATTTTGGGAGTGTGTGCATCACATGGTCTTAGCTGTGGTCCAGGTTCTTGTGCAGACAGGAATCTCCATTTCCATGACCAAGTGGGCTGCTTTACTTTGGCTCTCTTTGCAACAGGTTCTTTTGCACTGTTATTCTCACATCTGAAATAAAAAAGCAAGCATGCAGTTTACACAAACTACATTATTAACATTATTATGATGTTCACTGA